>NC_140610.1:44516209-44978735 GCF_057381915.1 Diplotaxodon limnothrissa
CTGGAAACTATACGACTGAGTGCTGCACGCTTAATGTGCGCGCAGTAATGTGAGTTTGAGCGCGTGCAGAGGGTGCGCTAACCTCACTACTGCGCCTTTATGAATGTGCATTTCTATAGGCTGCATCCTCTTTGTGGTTCTCTTTGTCTTTCTGAGGACCGCGCTCAGGTTTTGGACACGGGGACTTTCAGGACTGCGAGGACATTTCTGGAAAGCGAGGAGATTTGTGGAGAGGTATATTCGTAGACGGAATGAAGGGGGAAATAACAAGTAGTTTTGGAAAGTGAGGAAAACTGGGACAAAATAACAGTAATGTGAAATAGAATAATAAGAGGAGGGGGAAGTCAGAGACTTTTTTCGGAAAAGGAAAACATTATTGAAAAGGGAGGACATCTGGAATTGTTAAACAGCAAGTCGTTATAAGAAGAGTGAAAGAAATACTGTAAAGAGAGGAATTAAAGACATTTTGGCACTGACATGAATGAAAGACATCAAGTGGAAAGTGTGAGCTATTTTAGAAACTAAGGACATGCTAAACTATGATGAATATTACAACTATGTAAAGTTGTAATATTTTTGTATTTTTAATCAAGAACATGTTTTGGTAAATAAGAAAAGAATGAGACAAAATGTCAAATTTTGGGAAACTGATTTTAACATTTTATTATTTTTGTTTTCTTTTTCTTTTTCTGTTTCTTAAGGGGAAGGGCATTATTATAAGTCAAGGATAATGAAAATGTTGTTGGAAAGAGGACTTATTGAAATAAGAGAAGATTTCTGTTGAGTGAGGACAAGGACTTCTTTATAACAGGGAGAAGAAAAAAACTTCTGAAAACAAGGAATTGAGGAGATTTTGTGGAAACCGATTTTTAATTCTGAAAAAATCATTTTAAAAACATTTCAGAAAAGGGAGGAAAGAAGAACGTTTTAAGTTAACTTATTATAACTTATTCTTATTTCTGAAAAGTGAGAGCATCTCTACAAATTGGGGGGATTTTGAGTAGAGTCAGAACAGACTGTGTTTGGAAAGAAGACAGATTTTGGTGAACAGCATTTTTAAAAATTAATTTGAATTGTGATTTTTTTAAATTATATTTTATCAGATTTTTGGAGAGAAGAAATAATATTAAAGGACTTACTGGGAAAATGGGGAAATTCTGATATCAATATTATCCAATAATCTTATGCTATATGAAAAAGGATATTTTCATATAGCATCATTTTTGGTGAAGACGGTAGAATTATGGAGAAAGAAAGGCTGTTATAGACGTTTGCGAGTGAGGAAAAACATTTTCAAAAAGAAGGGCATATTTGAAACCATTAGAAATTTATTTTTTGAGAGCAATGACATAAATAGGAACATTTAAAATGACACTAAGTTGGAAAATTACATTAGAAAATGAGGAACTTCCCGCATTTTCTTAGAAACTTCTGAAAGTCACACGGCATTTGAAAGGACTCAGCTGGAAGGAAAGGTGTGTTGTTTTCATAGGATGCACTGTAGGTTTGCAAATGTATATTATTTTAAAATAGCAGCCGTTTTGGAACATCAAGTTTCATAATTTCACTATTTTGTGGTTTTAATAATGTTATTAGCTATAAAATGCATAATGTTTATGAAACCCCTGCAAGAAGAGCATACAAACATATGTGTTTGGTTGTCTAATAATAAGAAATATTAAGCTATGGAGTAGTAATTACCGTGTCATAATACAGTGCGCCTCTTAGATGTCCATTAATTTTGCTATGAAAGACCAACCTGAATTAGTAAAGTGAAAAATGGAAAGAAATAGAAGCTCTCAGCCAGCGAGTGTATGTGTCACTGTGTCCTATATGGCTGGATTGGCGCTGTGTGAAGAGGAGCTTCCTGCTGCTTAGTATTCAGTCCAGCACTCTGCCTGTCTGGTACAATATGATGCAGAGCTCCCCTATACTGAGGAACACACTTCAATATAAAGCGTGTACCCTCACACACACACACAGTCTTCCAAATGCACACAAATTCATTCGAGTTTCACGCACTTTTGGGTTACAGCAGAAATGTACATTACGGTGTTCTCATTTTTGTTGCACTATTTTTTTTGCCTGAAAACAATCTAAAGGTGGCACATTAAAAAGAAATGGTGGCTGCAGATTGCCCTGTAGGTCAAAGCCATCTCAGCACTTAGTAACTATATCTGTGACGGGCTTGTTTTTTTTAGCAAAACTGTGCCAAAGTTCAGTACAATGTAAGAACATCATGGAGGAGGCGGAGCAAGCACCATCAAATCATTTACTTTCTATATCAAGACACCATGGGGTGCAATGTCATAGACATTAGAAAGGAGAGGCATGGCACTTAGAGATGGCCTGCCCCCCCAACGAGCCAATCAAAAACCGATCCTTGAAACACATGAACCAGTCACGTTGTGGCATTCATGCATGCACACAAAAGAGATTCATGAGGGTTGTATGCATGCTAACCGTGTACTGCAGGAAACATGTGGCTTACTGTATCCATAACATGAACTGCATTTGTTCAGCACCCTGGTGGGAGGAGCCAGAGACCCCTGATCATGTGCAGAGCCTGGATTGAGCTGTTGGTGAGACTGTGAGAGAATGAGACCTGAATCAGCTGATGTTTTTGTACAATAACTGTACTATGTGTAATGAAGCCATAGAGACCCTTCAAGTACACAAGAGTGGGCTGAAAACTGACGAGTTTTACATGCCTGGCGTATGACTGAAAATCAATCAGTACCACAAAAAAGTGCTTTAAAATTGAAGTTGGGACCACCTTTGAAGCCAAATGTTTGAAGTCCAGGGTTCTACTCCAAGCTGAGGGATTTTTGATACAAGTAATGGAAAAGTTCTGCTGTAATGACACTTACTTCAACCTAGAGTGCATAAAGTAATTCCCAGCAATTAAAGAAAACGACAGAACAACCCGAAGACAAGGAATTCAATGTCAAAGGAGGGGCTTAACTTTTCGATCTATGTTTCAGTCCTTGCTACGGTCATGAGCTCTGAGTAGTGACTGAAAGAAAGATTAGAAAGTACAAGCAGCTGAAATTATTTTCCTCCACGGGGTGGCTGGACTCACACAGCGAGGAGCTACAGAAAGGAGCCAATTTACGTGTTTCAGGATGCCTCCTAGGTGGCTTCCATTGGAGAATTTCCAGACCCAACCAACTGGTAGGAGACTCCAGAACTGACCCCGAACACGCTGGAGAGATGATTTATCTCATCTGGCCTGGAAATGCCGCCCACATCACCCAGGAGGAGCTCAAAGATATTGCCAGGAAGATGGACGTGTGGACTAATTTGCTTAGTCTGCTGCCACTTTGACCCGACTGCAGATAAGCAGCTGAAAATGGATGAATGGACAGACGGACAGGAAATCACTCAACAACCCGAGGACCCACTTTCATACCTAAAAATGATTGTAAATCATTTGTCATCGCTCCCTAAAATTGCTCCAGTTTCAGGCTGGAGCAGAGAATCTGCTGCACACATCCAAACACTCACAGGCAAATGTTTGTGAGTCCAAACAAGCTTACACACACTCACACACACACGCGCAGATCAGGCAGCCAGGTGAGGTGTGTGTTTGTGCTAGAGCCAGACAGCAGCTCTGTGTTTTATTACAGCAGAGAACTTTAACAAACCCAACAAACAGAAACACCTGGTGTGTGATGTGATGCTGCAGTGCACAAACCAAACAGCACAAATGAACAGAGAGAGAGAGGTGCAGTGCTGCCTCGTGTTTGTCTTCATATCATTGCAGAATGTTTTTATTATTCTGGATGTAAACTTCTTTTATTGGTGACCTATAAAATATTATTTATGTGAGCCGTGCGAGTCTAGAGCCGATGGCAGCTGCTTGACCACTTAAGGTCTTGCCAAAATATCAGTGGAGCTGTTTGATGGATTGGCATGAAATTTCTGCAGAACGTCTTAATTAACTGTTCTATTTTTTTCACATTTTAAAGCCTGATTGAGCAGCCATACAGTTGTAGTCCACAGCAAGACAGTCCTCAGCAATTAAAAGCATATTAACCATGCATAGGCATAAAAAATAATGGCCAGTGTCTCTCAGAGTCAGTCCCAGAAGTTGTCTAACAACAATAATAATAAAGTACCATAAAGCCAGTGTTCACATTAGTTTCTTAACTCATTGTAACAATCTTTTTTATTTCTGTGTCTAAACCTGTGATAATCAGGAAATCCACCAAAACGAGTTCACTTGTGAGACCAGCCCTATTTTTAATTTCTTCAAACATCAGCGAGTGAAATCAAAAGAAAAGAAGTGACTGAAAAATAAAACCACGAGACGTGAACCAAGGTGTTGAAGGTGAAGAACTTGCAACTGACTCCACCGCCACACTTCAAACCTCCTAATGAGGATTTTGTAGCTTGTTAAAAGAGGCCGTCATGTCCCGGCATTGAGTTTCCAGTTCATCAAGGCACAGATGCCAAAACTTCTGCTTATCTAAAGGGCGTCCAGGCATTGGAATGGGCTATATTTGCAGTCCGTATTATTCCTGTGGCATCAGATAGTGCTATTTGTCCAAGCTGGTCTCTGTGGTTCATGGATGCATAAGCTATCCTTTACCATCTGTACCCTGATGCAACGGTTATCAGCAGGTAATGCGTTAGGACGCTAGCGTCAAAGAACATCTTGTGCATAAGCAGATTACATTATGTATAGCTATTTCACTCCATGCTATTTCTATTATTTTAAGATTTATTTTGAGGAATTTTGTCTTGATTTTGACACAGACAGTGGAGAGGAATAAAGGAAAGATAGCAAGAAGCCAAGTGGAGATCCACTGCTCTCGTTTGCATCGTAACCACCTGCTCATTCACCTGAACCATTGTATTTTCTGAAAGTTCATATTAACACAGTAAAGGTGTGTCTACAAAAGATGACCACATTTACTCAACCTCTGCACTCACAGCCTGGAGATAAATATTTTCGTGCTATTAGGACTGACAGCTGATACAAAGGACAGAGCGGATCCTCACGCTGTTACACTGGTGCACAAACAGTACTGCAGTACAGTTTGTGGTGTAAACAGACACTATTAAAAAAAAAAGCTGCAGCATTTAAGCCTGGTGTGAAGGCCTCGACTCCTCGTTCATCACCTCCCTCATTCCATTCTGGTTTCCATGGAGACTGGACTGATCGGGTGATTAGCTGCGTCAATTAACCTCTGACCAATCACAGAGAGAGGCTGAGAAGCAGCAGCTCATTGTGAACTGCAGGTTCAGTCACAGCAGAATCCAAAAGCTCGAACGGCGAAATACAACAAAACAAAAAACGATCTTCTCGAGTCGATCAAGAAGCGTTCGGTGCCGCGTGACAGGCAAATATCACAGCGTAAAATCACTCTGCTGCAAGGTGAGGTTGAGCTGTTGAGATATTTAAGTAAAAGTATGAGAGGCTAATCAGGAGAATTGTGTTTAAAAGAAGCAAAAATACTGTGAGAGTCATTTTCCGCTGCTGCTGTTCACAGTGGAGTCATTTTAATGACTTTTTACAGGACTGAAGCTCATTATTATTTTCATAATTTCCCAGCTACTTTTTTTCAGTAAAATCACTTTTATAATTCGCAAAATATGAACAAAAGCCTGTTACGCTTGCTCTTGGTAACTGCAGCTCGGAAATAAATGCAGTTTTCTGCCTCGGCGTAATTTTTTCCATAAATGTACGGATACATGAGCCCACTTCACACATGAGCTTGCCAAAGACCTGACTCTCCTGCAGGGTGTGCTGGCCATAATTAACCCTGCTGCACTCCATGTGCCCTCCTGTAAATGTGGGAATCTGAAGTGCCATGTTTCATATCCTCAGACCTGGACACAAACACCCTGCCGGCCTCCTCCTTCTTCCAGTTAGATGACCAGGTCTGAGGTGTCACGTCAGCACTTCAGAGGAGATAAAACTCCTCCTCAGCCCTTGGAACAGCTTCTGTCAAACATTATTCACTTCATAACTGTGAAGATTCACACACGGACACAGTTTTAAAAGCTGAATTTGACCTCAAATGATCCCATACAGCAGTGGTTGTCAATCACTGACATGCAGGTATGTGTCTGTTTCTGTTAGACAACTGAAAAACTGATAAAAGAGATACAGCAGAAGGTCGTAAAATGCCAAAAGGCTAAAGGCCAACATTAATTCATGGGTGTCAGTGAGTCATCAGATCACTATATTATAATCCTGCTTTCATCTCACAAAGAAACTCGCAGCACTCTTATGTAAGTCAGCATCTTAACATGCTATGAATTCTTAACAGGATGACTGTGAGCAACAAGTCGTGCTTCTCGATATCTGGATTTTTTTTTCCAGTAACATGAGTTCGATTTCTTTCAGGTTCGTGTTGAGGAGGAGGCTTGAAGGATGCAGAAAAAAACTCCACAGGGTAATGTACTGAACGTGAAGGATTTGGCTCAATGGACATTCAGGATCTTCATTTTCAAATAACTTTATCTTGAGGTTTAGTCTTCTAAAGCTTACTTAGGGATATGGAAGAATTAAGGAAGGCTCTTACTTCCTGCTAAGGCTCAGCACAAAGTTTTGATCCCTGACAATAAACTTCCAACTTTACTGAAACAAAACTACTTCCAAACCCAGTCCAGCAGTGTCAGTCTGAATCATTACTCTATGCTGTGTTTTCCAGTAACAAAGTACACACTTTGAGTGTGCTTTTTTTTGTCTCTTAATAACAAGATAAGTGTGTGTGTAGAGAACATGTACAGTAACTTGTGCTTCTTACAATGAACACTCCAGAACATTCAACAGGAAGCAAAGCTAAACGTTCATTTTGATGCCCAAAAAAGTTGATTCTGTTCATCTGGAATGTTTTCAGCGGGAGAAACAAGTCGTCACTCATCCAAGGGACTTCTTCACCTACGTCCAGATGAACAGAATGAACTTTTTGGGATTTCCTTACCCGGATGATTGAGCATGCATCAAGTCAATTTTGATGAACACAAATTTGGATGTTAGGGCAAGAACTGCTCTCCAAAAGATGCAAGACGGGAGTTCTGTCTGCAGTAAGGTGGATTTGAAAGTCTGGCTCTATTCTGAAACTTCCAGTACTTACGTGTTCAGACAAGAAAACACGAAAAAGTGAGGAAGGCATGAGCAAGACCAAAAAATAAGACAGAGCAGTCATCAGTGACCATCGATATGACACTGATTAAGTCAAATGTAGCATGAAACGGAGGAGTTGAGGTGGGCTGCAAAGAGGCTTGCAGCGACAGAAGCAAATCTATGAAGGCTGAACCAGCTTAAATAATGTCCCCTATATGGATAAAATAATGACACTACATTACACTCTGCAATGTAGTGTAATTACTTTATCCAAAAAGTATCAAAGACTGGCACTGACCACAAGAGCCTGGAGAGCAATGATGCAAACTTGCTTGCATCTTAATTGCCTGAGTACGGTGACTGACTGACCAAACTTCTAAAAATAAAAATTGTTTATTGTAATTGTTTATATGTGGAAATGAATTTGTGACATCTACTGTTATTGTAGTTCAATAAAACTACACTATAGGTCGCAATGCACTGATGAGCTAAGTATCAAATTCAGTTTCATGCTGTTCTGTGTTTTTATTGCAGCACCTTTAAAGCATTGCAGCGATTTCTACTGAGAGAAATCATCCAGGAGCCTAACAGCAAAGTGGCAGCAGTTTGGAGGCGTTTCAGCTGTGCTACACCAACAGCTTCTCTTTGTATGTCTGCAATTTTTTGTGCTTAAACACAAACTGTGATTAAGTAAGTCAACAGGACTAAAGAGCTCCAATGACTGCAACCATTTTAGTCTTTGTTTGGTAGGATAGCGGAGACAAGACAGGGAAAGCTGGAAGAAAGACATTCAGTAAATGGTATCCAAGCAGACTTGGACCCAGGCATTCACATTAGCCTTACCTCATATGGTATGGGTCGCCTATTTAACCAACGGGTTAAATAGGCGACCCATACTGGTGCCACGTTCTTGGAAAACGGTTGTTGTACTTGTGGTAAAATAACATTGCCCTAAACGTCAGTGAAAGATTCCCAGTCTCTTCCACAGAGTGAGGAATTTGGCTTATTGATCAAACACAAGTATTGGATCGGGTATTTCCATAAAGTTAATTACAATGTAACTCAGTGTCAAATTATAGTGTTTCTTTGTTTGTTTGTTTGTTTTACTTAGGAGGAGCTGGACAAAGTTGGGGCAGTGGATCCTTGAAAAAAAGTTTCTGTTAACTGGCATAAAACTCAGGTGTAATAATATAGTATTCTTATAAATTAAAAAAGATAAAGAAGAAACAACTGTTTGGGCTGATGCCTTTCAACGAAACAAGCATGAGGAGGTTTTGGTGCTTCTGTTTATTGAGGCTGTGATGTCTACATGACTGGTATTTGACAACTGGCTTGTCTGACAAACGCTATGCAAATTATATAAAGACTAAAACTATTACAAACCTAAGTGAAACTAAACATTTGTTGGAACAGAAAGCACTCAAATGAAACAACCATCCACAAAAACTAAACAGAGGACAAAAGGTTTAAAGTAAATAAAAATTAAAAATGAATAAAAGTAAGGAAATCTTATCCAACCTTCAGCAGGTTTACTGGAGCAAAAACAACACTTTGCTTCTAAAAGCAAGAAACCGACGTGTTAGATACCAGCTCACAGCTCACGTCATTGTCATTTTTCATCATGTAGACACAGATTTGGCCGCTAACGACTCCTCCACCTCCCATCATTCACCTCTGTGGCAAAGAGCAGCGGGGCGGGGCTGAGTGACTGACAGGATGATGAGTGGATGCGGTCAATGTGTGAAGCTTTAATGATCTGTAACAAGCAGACAAAGCAGGTCGTGAGTGGCTACAGAGATCCACAATCATTACTCCTGCTTGAATTTGTGTGTGTGTGTGTGTGTGTGTGTGTGTGTGTGTGTGTGTGTGAAGGAACAGAAAACATCCAACCAAATCTGAGGTGACTCTCTGAATCATTTTTAAAGGAAGGAAGGAAGCCTAACAATTAAGATATTTGAGTTTTTCACCCAGACAGACTCCAGCTGTGAGATAAGATTACAGATGTTTCAGGGGTCAGAGGCCATAAAAGATGGAAAAAATATTACTAAGTTTTCCAGTAATCAACGCTCTGAGTCGGACTCCACAGAAACCAGCTGTCGGTCTGCTAACATGAATGATTTTACACACACACACACACACACTCTTCATAGAGAACAGAATCTACCCACACTGAATCACTGAAAATGTGTGTGTCCTTATCCAGAGAGTGTGTGTGCGTCTGTGATTTTTACACTATGAGTCATTCGAGGCTCCACAATAGACTGTGATGAAGCCTTCTGCATCGTGTCTGTGTGTGAGTGTGTGTGTGTGACCTCCATTGATCAGAGTGAGGTAATCAGATTGATGGCAGTCTTGGCAGCAGCTTAGATTTAATAAACCGCAGGCAGACAGGCAGACAGACGGACAGACATGCAGGCGGGCAGTTCAGATGAGGTCGTGTCGGTCTGACTTGACAGTGTGACATCACAGAGAAAGACTGTCAGATGTTCAGATGTTACGTAAACCTGCAAATGTCGGTGTCATGCCAATGTCTCGTATGGTGCTCGTCTTCCTGAGCTGGAATTTTCTGAAAACCACAAACGATGTCAGTTATAATTCCAGCACAGACCCAGTGTGTTCTAATCACAGAGCATCACGTAATGTTTCCTCTGCCTTTGTTAGACACAAGGCGTCTTCTGGTGTTGGTGCACCAACTGGGAATATTGGCCATGGAGAGATACAACCGTTTTTGGATAGCTCGAAGTGTTAGGTTCACCAGCCAGGAGGCTTTAGTTTGTATTTATTCATGTTTGGTTTTTACCACTAGCTGATTCTTATATTCCCACTTTCTCTTGCTGGTTGTGTTTAGGGCAGTGTTTCTCAAAGTTGATATGCCAACTTAGAGATCCACCACATGAATGAAGGCTGCAAAGGTAAAATGGCGATGGCAGTGTTGTTATTTGAGCCACTGATAGAACAATAAAAGCAATTTGGTTGCTCCTTGTAACATATCTTTGGGGTTGATGGTGTTTTAGGCTGGCTAAAGTCATTTTTGTACTCGTTTACAGTTCATACACCATTACTGAAATGGCACTGCATGTGTATGTGTTAAGAATGCGTAGTCTTTCATGATGGCTATAAGACAAGAAGTGAAATTTGAAGAAAATGGCTCATTTTGTTATGTTTTGTGCTGCTATGTCCTACATTATGAAGGAAAAGCCATTTTGGCCCACTTAAAATGACATCGAGCGCTGCCCCTGGACCACCTCATGTGTTTCCTCATTTGTTGAGCTGTCTGCAGACATGACGACCGACATTCTGATATGTGATGTTCTTTATAACCAGGGAACCGTTTGCTATAACATTTGCCCTGTTGAGATTTAATTTCAGCTTCTCCTCCAGTCTTCATCAGCTCTGTGGGTGCAGAGTTTTTTGAACCCCAGAGATCCAAATGGTGCTGCCATCTATCACATTTTCACAAGGCAATGTGACTTCATGTCTGTCTCCGACAGCTGAATGCTGCACAGTCGCTACTAGAAAGTTACTGTCGGCTGCTCCTTACCAAAAGGAGTTGCCACAGTTGGTAGCTCTTAGGATGCTTTCACTGACCCCACCCCAATAGGAATTTAAGTCTCTGGGTGGAATTGTACCAGCGCCAAAGCCGAAAGATCATGGTTTGGGTTATAACACACCCTGTAATCCTTCACACTGAAAAACTGCAGGTTGACTGCACCATCTTACTACTACCATAACCAACAGCATACCAGCTGCTATACAACAGCATTATTTTACACCCCCAGAATGAGAACGGTCTGACTGCTGACCCACAGCGTTCACTGCGAGAATTCTGCAGTTTTAGTTTTAAATCAAATTTCAGCTCATTTAAGTTCTTTTTTGTTTTGTTTTTTAGTTCTGGTATTAGTTATAGTTTTTATTATATAATGGGTGGATTTAAGAACTGCTCAATGATATAGCGATGCAACAATCCCTGCTAATTATTACTAAGTGACAGACTAATTAAATACCAGGATTTCACTTGCAACAGCTACAACTACAATTACCTGCACAGCAGTTCACTTACTTAAATTAGTGGAAGTGAGGCCCATACACCAATAAGCTACAGCAGCGGTCCCCGACCTTTTTTGCGCCGCGGACCGGTTTATGCCCGACAATATTTTCACGGACCGGCCTTTAAGGTGTCGCGGATAAATACAACAAAATAAAACTAGTACCGGTACCGAAAAAAGAAGATTTATTCATAACACACGTGAAAAGACCCAGGGAAACCGAGTAAATGATAAAAACGATAACAAAATAACGCTGAAAACCGATAAAAACCCTGAAAACCATACATTTCACACCTGAGCCTCAACTCTCGTGGCCCGGTACCAAACGACTCACGGACCGGTACCGGTCCGAGGCCCGGGGGTTGGGGACCGCTGAGCTACAGCATCCACGCCCCTAAATTAAGCCTAAACACACATGAATGAATTCAGGTGTTTCAGCTGTTAAGAATGGGGAACTAGGAGGAGCTCCAAGCTGTTTTTGTCTATTTCTGCTTTAAAGTTGGACATTTAGATGTCAGGAAGACTGACAAACTGTTAGTGGAAGCCTCAAGTGGCCATTAGAGGAATTGCAGTTTTTGGTACTTCAACACAGGAAGTTTCCCCTTGGTTGTCATAACTACCAAAAATTAGTTTGTGACAGTATTATGCTTTGTTTCTTAAATGACTGGGCTCTTTCGTGTCTGGGTAACCAGTATAGCTTTGGTTTGTTAGGTGAAATGTTCCAAACTTTCTCATGTTGCAAACTATCGTTTAAAAGTTGTTGCAAACTATCGTTTAAAACTTCTTTTGGCTGCTCCCTTATTCACGAGGGGATCCCACAGCAGATGGACCCACATATTTGATTTGGCAGATTTTTACCGAAACAACCCTCCCAGGCATTTTTGTCTCCTCCAAGACTTGAACCCGAGATCTCTCATGTGTTAGATGAATGTGTAAACCACTACATTGTAAATTGTAGTTTGCGAAAATTCCTCCAACTTCCCCACCTTACTGCTGTAAATCTGCATTCAACCACTGATTTGCAAGTCAGTTGCGTAGTAGAAGCTTAGCCTGATGTTCAAAGTGACATCCTCATCCCGGCTGTAAAGAAACTGAGCTGAACTTTCCCGAATGCTGCAAATTGAAACACAACAGCTCGTTGAGCACGGAGAGCAGCAGCAGGAATTATTTTATCTGTGATGTGAAGAGACCCACAGGTGTGAATGGAGAATTTATCTGTGACCAGCAGTCTGCTATGACTGGTCAAGTGTAAGCTGAACCTGTGTTTAATATCCTCTGTCACACACAGGTGGTGCTGGGCTGCGGAGATGAGGCAGGTTTATTTTCCTCTGCAGTTATGAACGATCGCCGGGCTCTGGCCTGTCTCTGACTCAGACTCTGCAGAGAGCCGACAGAAAATAAAGGAGTTTTTCTTTCATTACTTCTCAACTGAGTTCACCTGGTGTCTTTGTTTACACAGCAAAACAGCCAGGAGAGAAATCTCCTACGGTTCATGCAGAGCCACAACACCCGGTCTGACAGGAAGATTATATTTCGTCAGGTCTCTTCTCATTCTTCATCGCAGCAGAGAAGAAGACCGTTTACGCAAAACCACATGCTGAGATCAACGACAAGCGTGATCCTAAACCTTTTCACAGAAAATTTCCCATCTGTCCGGGTTGGAGCACGAGTTTGACATCACTGAACTAAAGTCCACTTCATTCCCTCCGACAACAGCGATACGACAAACAACAGAGACGTGGTCAAAGATCAAAGCTCGCTCAACCAAGAACACTGTGATCACCCAGTAATGATGACAAAAGGTGAAAATACAGACATCTATAAATGTCTAAATACAGACATAGACATACTGTCTTAGGATGAAAAAGTAAATAAAGTTTTGGGCCTTTCACCCTACACAACCTCAGGCTCTAAATTAGCAGGTAGGACAGCAACAAGTTTTAGAAAACTATCGACTTTCAGCATCTGCAACAACACTTAAAGCTTCAAACACAAATTCAAAAAAATTTGAATTCAAAGGCTACAAAATCATCTAAAAACGAAGACATTTTTCACAAAAATCTAATGACGCATAATTCATAAGTAGGTGGAGTTTCCCTGACATGAGACATAAACAGTTGTACCATCACAAACTGTCTTGAATAGTGTGCCGACTTGCTGTTGGTGGGTTTTATAACCTAAATCAACTTAAGGTCGGTTAGTGGAGAAAAACCACTTGATGCAGTGGACCTTCTACAGGAACGGATGCTAAGGCAGCAAATGATTCACTTAAAAGTACAATATAGACTTTAACCAACACCTGAGCTAGAATATTTCATTACTTTGCAGAGCGCATTCACATGAAATTCATAAAATCTTTCGTCATGTATAGAAGCATCTGAGAGTCTCTCTTTTTTAATACACGTTTAGGGAATAAAGCCGCTGGAAACTGGACAAAAGTCCTCACGCCTGATCGAGACAACAGTCTCGACACTTTGCTATCCCTGCAAAACTATGAACTTCTGCTTTAAATGGAACCAAACAAACACAAGGAATAAAGTATATTTTATATATAAAGGATATCTATGCAAACACTCATCCTACGCTAAGACGGCCTGCCTTTGACCTCTAAAGTTCTCTTTTATATTCACTGGTGAACACCTCAGACAGTTTAAAGAAATCCTGCATTAAATCGGAACTCATTCATGGAAAAGCTTGAATGTTGTCCCTGATTTCTGACTATACTGTACGTCCAGACAGCGGCCCACCTCTCCAGTTTCAAGGGTCAAGTGTACCTGAAGCCAGGGTCTAAATCCATTTCCAGTGAGAATGATTTAACCCCCAAAATGATTCCCCAGTAGTTACAACACTGAGCAGTGCTTTTTAAGGCGCTGCTGCAGGAAAGATTTCTAGTTTCTTTAGCTTTTCACCCCCAACTATAAGATCTGTATAAGAATAAAGAAAACTACAGAAGAAGAACAAACAAACATAATCATAAATAAATAAATGAGATTCCATTTTGCTAGCGCATGGTTTTTGTAGAATATTATATTTATCTAATTGAGTAAAGGCTTTAATGTTTCTTTACTTTCTTCACTTCGCATCCTTTCCTCATCACTGACTTGCTCTCCTGTTCCTTTGTCACCTGCTCATTTCCTCATTGAATTCGCCTGTCACACCTTATTTGAGGGCAGCACTCACTTTTTTCACCTTCACACCATCGACGGTTCCAATTTAGCAGTCAGTGTACATCTTTCTCACATTTCTCATCGTGGCTGAAATTAACTTTAAGTCAGATAATAAACCTTTGTTCACTGGATAATAATCTAATAGCTTATTAATTAAGTGCATTCTGATCGGATGCTCATGACGGCAACAAAACCTTCTTATGAACTTCCTAATTAACAACCTGCCTTTGTACCCTGGACTGGGGGTATTTATTTGCACCCTCAGGGTTGGTTCCCTACAGAGGCCGGTGTTGAACCTCTGGTAAGAACTCTGCACGTTAATGTGACGGCACAGAAACGGACCCTTTAAAAAAGGAAAAATTGGGCTCAGGGGCTTTTACAGGTTTATTTTTTATTATTCATTCGTACATGTGGAAATGACATTTGTGAGGCACTTTTCTAGCCTTGCTCACCTCACAACTCTTTATCTTTTAAACATCTTTGGCCAATTTAGAATCACAAAGACCTCCAGAAGATTCAAAGTCCAGGACCTTCTTGTGTGCAAACCTCTGCTGCTGATATGCAAGACGAAAAAGAAGGAAGCTTGTAATATATATTGATTTTAATGAAACAATAAAGTTAATATTTTATATCATAATATTTATTTTTTCTATTTTTACCAAACAGCTGCACAAATATTATTGCTTGAGAACTTCTATGTGCATTTTGAGGACCTTAAGAAGAAACACATGGTTACTTTGGGGCCCAGTAATTGGTCCTTGGGGAAACATAAACGTGTACTGTACCTGTCGGGAATGCACTGATTGTGTTAGCGCCTTTAACAGCAATTTTATTCACCCAGTTTTTTTGGAAAACTTTCAGCTGCACACCGGTTCTTTGTTATTTGTAGTTTGTAGCAGATGATAATCAGGAAGCACAGGAGGTTTTATACCAATGAAAACTGGGTTTGCTGTCCAGATTTGATGTGTCAGCAGGTTATAATTTGCTTTATCTTCCTGTGGATTTGACCCTTGTGTGGAAATGCACTGAAGGAACCTTAATTCTGGGAAAGTTCCTGAAACTTTAGGTGAAGAAAAAAAGAGTTAATATCTGAGTAAAGACACGAGTCATAAATGTTAAAGATGCCCTGATTTTGCTTCAGAGCTTCCAATCCCCCCAAAATTTCCCCCTGCAGGGAAATCAGGTGGTTCTTATTCAAGAGTTTCAGTGATGTAATTTCCCACGGCTGTACTAACCCTTTTTTAAAATTAAGCAACTTTAATTTGCGCACTGGGTTCGACATAAATATGTACAATAAGCTCAGCATAGGCGCCTGCACAGCTAGCAGACTGAAGATAAGCCAGGGCAGATTTTCCTATATAATCCACTGATGGTTGGGTTGGATGATGAAGTCTAAAAGTAATCCAGGTTTCATGTGAAGCTGTCGCATAATCTAAATTAGTCAATTTTAGCATGTATTTTATGTTATTGTATGACGTTTTTTGCATTCTTGCCTGCTGTTAAAAGTTAACAATGAAAATGCAGCATTAAGTTACTTTAAGTGTTAAAAATGTAACTACTTTTTTATTTTTACTGTAGAAGTCAATAATCTCTTAAGGATTTAAGCAATTTACCTTAATTTTATGGAGATTCTTCCCATGCAGGGAAAAGCAGATTGTTCAAACATGTCAAATTGAAAATAGAGATGTTAAAGGTTCCAAAAGGTCAACGCAGACTTCACTTCAGCTCTGCATAAATCATTACAGGAAAATTACTTGGTAACCCAGTAGGAATAAACAGCATTACATACAGTGGTCTCAGCCCAGATTATCATATCCTACAGAGGTATCCTATACACTCACCATACAGAACAATACAGGCTTCATGGCACCCAGTAGGAACATTACATAAATATTACAGGGATGTTACGGAGCCCCGGGTCTGCTCACTCACACCTCTAAGCAATAAAAGTGAAATCATAAACGAGCACGATAATGAGCATAAACATAATCAAAGAGGTGGCATAAGGTCACCACAGACTGAGCAGCTCAAACAGCTCACTGTGGCGCTGCGATGGGAATATCACAGGACAGGAATATTAAAGTCAGTACAACGCGTGACAAAAGGCACAGTGAGGCAAAGCGCCACGGCACCATAGAAACAACGCACAACATGACAAACATGTGCAAAATATCATGGGAACAACAGAAGCATGACTGACTCACTACAGGGAGATTACAGAGGTGCCACAGTCAGACAATGTTCCCGCGAAGGCGCGCGGAGAGCGGCACAGACACACTCCACAGCCTCGCGCTCTTACGGGAATAATAAGAGGACTGTCAACACAACTGAGCTGTGAAACAACGCGAGCGTGACACTATAGGAAAATTACAGCAGTGTGCTCAACATAACCGGAGCCGCAGAAAGAGCGAGAATGAGAGAAACCTCAGAGAAGGAAAACATACTGAAATGGCGAAGATGGAGACTCCTCTATCTCTTCTTCCTCCTCTCCTCTTCCTCTCAGGTCTGAAAGTCTGCAGCCTTCTTCCCTCGCTCTCACTCTCTCTCTTTCTCTCTAAAGGTCTCTCTACCACTGTCTCTCTCTTTTGTCGCTGTGATATCTGGCCATGCCTTCACAGGAGGGGGAGGAGGGGGTGGAAGAGGAGGAGGGCGAGGAGGAGAAGGGGGGGCCAGACAGACAGAGAGGAGGGAGAAGAGGATGATGATGTTGATGAAGATGGTGGAGGGAGAATCAGACACTGCAGCAGAGAGCGAAGAAGAAGAAGACGGCGCCTTTACCTCTCTCTCTCCCTCTCTCTCTCTCTCTCTCACCTTCTTCCTGATCCTCTTTTCTTTATTTCTCGAGGACGCGCACGCAAGCCCAGCGACGCTCCCGATGGTGTGTGCACGCGCGCGTGCAGGCTCCAAGGATAGCGATGCATTCACCACCACCGCGCCACCTCCTCATCCCTCCTTCTCACTCGCTTTTTTTCTGAATTAATTTCAAGCCTGTAGACTCTGAGAGCGTGTGTGTGTGCTTGTGTGTTGTTTTTGCACCCTGCAGACACACACACACACAGACAAAAGTCTCTCCATAGGCGTTGAAATGTGTCAGTGTGTAATTCCCTTTGTTCAGCTCTGTGTGAACAAAGAGGTTAGACTCTCTTCATTAGTAGTAGCTGGAGTAGGCCACTACTCACACTGCAGTTTTATTTTGAGAGTAAAATGTTCATTAACACAACTTTTGGGGTGTCAGATTGTGAAAGTGTCCTTTTCTCCTTCTCCAGGTTTTATTTGGCACAGATGTGTTGCAGCTTTTCCAGAGGATTTGCGCTCAGACTGTCCAGTGGAACTGCTTCCCTGGTGCATCAAAGAGGCAAAAAGACAAGCATGCTTGACAAGTGTCATTTTAGAGGATGGCTGCTAAAATAAATGACCTATAACTCATCTAAAGTAGATGCTGTGGGGTGGAGGCTCTTTGTTTTGCCTCTACTTGCCTTGCAAGACTCTGTGGTTGTTGCCAGTGATGGGAATAATGGCGATACAAGTAACGGCGTTACTAACGGCCAGTGTTGGGAAGGTTACTTTTAAAATGTATTCCGTTACAAAATACAGAATACATGCCCCAAAATGTATTCTGTAACGTATTCCGTTACGTTACTCAATGAGAGTAACGTATTCTGAATACTTTGGATTACTTAATATATTATCGTGCTTTTTACAACAACGTGAATGTACTATTGCTGTGTGATTTATTACTATTACTGAAGGTCCGCGACTCCGAACTGTAGTAAAGGGACCTCTGACTAATACGGCGGGGTCCCTGTCGGCTCGTAGCCGAAAACTAGCTTTACTTTGTTGTGTGGGTCAATTTTTCTTGCGAGAGACAGAGAGAGGCGTTGAAAGACTGCTCCAACGGAACTTATTGTTTTCGGAGGAAAACACGAACACTGTGTACAGTCGAGTCTTAATAGCTTACTTACAACTGGGCTCGTCAGGCACTCTTCTTGGCTGCAGTGGTTATTATTATATTTACATGCTTCCAGCTCCCGTTTTTCCTCGATGACAACTCGTACCTTTCCACTCGCCTTTTTCTCCCTCCTCGCGCTCACAGACACATAACGTGTATGGCAGTGCATTCTCCCTGCAACACGGACTATACTGCCCATGATGCTACATTCTTTAGAGCTATGCTTGTAGCATTCTGCCTGTTAGCTTATGTTAAGGTTCAAAATATTGGGGATGGAGACAAGAGAAAAACCACAATAACAACACTGGTCCGGTCGGGTTGAGTCAAACGATGATTTAATGATCACACACGTGGGAGATGGACACTGATGCAGACAGCCTCAAAATCTCAAAATGGTGGAGCATTGCTCAAACTTTTATAGCCTCTGGTGCCTCCACCTTATCATACAAAGCCTAAACATTCACATGCTTTCTCTCACACAGCGCCTGAGCTACGACCTTGGCTCCCTGTTTATCTGCTCCTGCTGAAATGGGGCAGAAAACTCCAGCACACTCTGTTCTCTTCTACTCAGACAAATTAGATTTCTTATAACTCAGCAGTATAATGCATCATAAAACAATATCATTCATTCACAACAAGTCAGCAGTTTAATGTAATGCAAATCAGTTTAACTAATGCAATAGTTATCAGCTTCTTCTAATTCAGGAGAATAATGCAAACTAAAACTACATATTAATTCACAATCTTTAATTAGGGGTATAACATGGCATAAAATAATCTAACACTTAGCACAACAACAACAACGAAAAGGCGCTCTCTCACCCAGGAAACACACAGTCGCAGAAAGAGAGAGAGAGCGTCGCCCTGTAACCATGGCAACCGTAACGCTGCCGCCTGGAACAACAGAACATAGCTGTCAAACAAAACCCAAACAGTCCTGACCCGCGACAAAATGAAACAGGAAAGTACCGCAGTGTAATCCATTTATTTCAACAAAGTAACTGTATTCTGAATACCACCTTTTTAAACGGTAACTGTAACGGAATACAGTTACTCATATTTTGTATTCTAAATACGTAACGGCGGTACATGTATTCCGTTACTCCCCAACACTGCTAACGGCATTACTTTTTTCAGTAACGAGTAATCTAACTAATTACTATTTCTATCGTTACAACGCCGTTACTGTTACCGGTGCAGTCGCGTTACTATTTTTCAACAAACAGACGGTTGAAGCTGTGTTCAGCTTACCTTATATCAGTTGCACGGCAGTAGCTGTAAGTAATCTGGGCGCTACAGCTTTATGGTAAAATGGTAAATGGCCTGTATTTGTATAGCGCTTTTCTAGTCCCTAAGGACCCCAAAGCGCTTTACACAACCTGTCATCCACCCATTCACACACACATTCACACACTGGTGATGGCAAGCTACAATGTAGCCACAGCCACCCTGGGGCGCACTGACAGAGGCGAGGCTGCCGGACACTGGCGCCACCGGGCCCTCTGACCACCACCAGTAGGCAACGGGTGAAGTGTCTTGCCCAAGGACACAACGACCGAGACTGTCCAAGCCGGGGCTCGAACCGGCAACCTTCCGATTACAAGGCGAACTCCCAACTCTTGAGCCACGATCGCTTTAAGCAGCTGCGCGCGCTCCCGTGGAAGGCAATCACTTTCTGCCCGACGATCACTTTTTGGCACAACACCTGGAGCTAAGGGGCAAAACAATCGCATGAGTGCTGCTGTTTGACTGAGGAAGCATAAAGTAGTCGTGGTAAGCCAATCACATGACCACATCAAGATGACAAAGCAACAAGGTGATATACACCAGTTTTTTAAATTGTGTTGATAGGCCACGTAAAACCAGAGTCATGATAAACAATATATAAGCGGCGTTTTTTCCTTAATAGTTTCTTCATGTTTAACGTCTAAGGACAGCGCTAGCAAGCACTCCATGCTTATGACCAAAAAACCCAAAACAAAACAAAAAAACAGCCTTTTGATCTTGGTGGAAAAATGCACCATGCCAACCAATCAAAAACTATATGGCAACATGACATTTGGTTGTTTAGGAAGAGGGGGAAGTTTTAGGAGTGACGGTGAGAGAGAGAGAGAGAGAAAGACAGCAGAAACACAGAGAGCGAGTTTTGAGATGTGAGAGATTTGTGACATTTAACGTGTTTGTAGTTTGTAGTTAATGTGTTGTCTTGTGTAGTTAGTGTGTAGTGTTGTGGATAGTTTTGTGTTGTGTGTCAGAACAATGAGGTGACTGCTGTCTCCGGGTAAAGAACAGGAGTGATACACCTGCTGCTGTCAGACCTGCAGGTATCAGGCTGTGATGTTCTCCTTTATAGTGGACAGAAATATTTGAAGTGGCACAAATAATTTGTGTGGCATCTTATTGACTGCAGAACAGCTGATTGTTATGTAAACAGTTTGAAATTATTATTCTAAAAAAGGGGTAAAAGGTAAATGGCTGCAAATAACTTTGTTGTTTGCAAAACTTCTGCATATGATTTTAAAACAATGACAATTTATATTTGCATTTAAAGTTATGAAATGTGATTCAATAAACATGTTTGTGGTTGTTACAGTACAAAATATAACTTTTTCTACTCTGATTTTGTTTGTTGTCTGATTTTAGATCAATTGTGTTAATACAGTATGTCAAAATGAAAACATAACTGTAAATTCAGACACGCAAGGTTGTGTTGAAAAGAATGATACCAAACAAGGCAAATTAAATAGTTTTTAAAGGTGAAATGTAGAGGAAACATCAAAAGTAGTGAAAAATATGCAATTATACCCTGGACCACAGAGGGTTGTTTTTTTTAAAGTAACGCAATAGTTGCTTTTCAAGTAATTAATTACTTTTAGAATATTGTAACTCAGTTACTAACTCAGTTACTTTTTTGAAGAAGTAACTAGTAACTGTAATTAATTACTTTTTCAAAGTAACTTGCCCAACACTGGTTGTTGCATGTGCTTAATTCCTTAGTCGCCAATTATCCACACCTGATAACTGGGTTGGCTTGGGAGGAGCACCTCTTTTTACAGCTGTTGCTCATCATGGTTCTCCTGAAGACGTCTAGTGATGTACATTTTTTTAAGACTCTCTCTATATATACATTTATAATTGAGAAGAGTATAAATGCATTTATGTAAGCACCAAGTTGGGCAGGCTTGCATTAAAACTTGTATATGTGGTTTCTGGATATTCTACAGTGCAGGGGAATTATGCTTGCTGGAAAATAAGTGGGAAATAACAAGACACAAATTTGCTGACAGGAGGATTTAATATTTAATGTATTTTCTTCTGTATTTTGGCAACAGTTTGTAAAATATTCATGATTTTTATTTTATTAAAATGTGTTTCTGGACACAATTTTCATCAGATTGGTCTCATATGTCAAAAAAAAAACCCAAAGACAAACAAAGTGTCCATGTACACACTGATATGCACATTTTTCTTTTTTGAAAGGCAGTCAGGGCCACATTTGGAAGCTGAAGGGGGCATTTCACTGCCAGCACCAGAGTACCAGTTTGAATCCTACATGCATCCTCTACTTACCTGCATGATTTCAAATGCATTAAACCTCTTATCTTATAAAAATTACTGGACTCAACTAAAATAAATTACAACTCATTTTCATCCCATCTGAGAAGTAAAAGTAGAAACAAACGTACTGCAAACACAAAATTTACATCCTATGGAAACAGATTTCATTCTAACTCATCTTTTGAATGCATCTGGGCTGATATGAAGGGTGGGGGTGGCTTGCGACAGCCTCTCTAAACTCTAGTTTTAAGGATATTTGGTTGAATCATTCACTACACTAAAAGTTTGGAAATGCATGTTTGGTATGAACATTTAGCTTAATTGTTCATTTCTCCTTTCCTTAGTTGTTTCATAGGTTTGAATTTATAGATTAAACATTTGGATTAGGATTAGGAATTAGCACTAGATGTTTCTGTAAAACTGCAATCTCTGTAAAAGGAACGAAAGGACATTATTTATTTATTATTGGTAAAATAATCAATGCTGCATTTGTGAAAACTAAAATCAGCTTTAGATGAACTACAGCCAGCTTTGGAGCAATGCACTTCCTGGGCAGTGGAATGACAGGAATTAGGAATAATCAGGTTTGGTAATGCTCACTGTGGCCAGTGTGAGTCACATGATGAACGATGGAAATTGTAATGCTGTTTGGGCACTGGGCTATGCTGAAATTGTTGCACAGCCCTGTGCTACCTTGTGGCAGAAGAGTGAAACAGTAGCAGAATATTGAAAACAGTAGCAGAATTAGAGCTTATAAACCTTAAATGCCCCCATTGGACTCCATTAGCTCAGAGCTGCATGGTAGAATTTGAACATGACTTTTTTATGAAGTTTAAGGTCTAAGGAGCTTGGAAAGAATGAAGTTTAAGACACCAAAAACATCTTGTTGATCTCTCCTTGAGCTGTCAGTCATTTCAGTTTGCTTTCCTCGCCTCCACAGACATCACGAGGAGGGAGAAGCTTGCTCAGTGCTAGACACTACTAGACACTTGGGCGATTTCCTGGAAGCAGTACCACACCAATCCACCTTTGTTCTTTAGTTTTAAATTCTCTCTTTAGTTTATCCTCATCTTTTCATTCCCCCACCCCTTTAAAGTTCCCTCCTTCCCTCCCATTTTTTAAACATTCACTTCAATCCATCGCCACGCTGTCTTTTCCCCACCTTTCCCCTGATCCATCGCTTTGTCTTTTAACTGAATCATTGTATTTCTCTCCATCGC
The DNA here is from genome assembly GCF_057381915.1 of Diplotaxodon limnothrissa. Taxonomy (NCBI): domain Eukaryota; kingdom Metazoa; phylum Chordata; class Actinopteri; order Cichliformes; family Cichlidae; genus Diplotaxodon; species Diplotaxodon limnothrissa. The sequence continues at coordinate 44,539,231 of NC_140610.1, forward strand.
TGCGTGTCCTCCTGCACATCTCTGTTATTCCTTCTTCTCCCCTCTCTCGTCTCTCTGCTCTGACAGCAGACCAGAGTGAACTGAGGACAGAGATGGAGGGAGAGAGGCTGGAAGAGAGAGCTTGGTTTGAACAGGCTGACCTAGTTAGACTCTCCTTTCAATAAAACATTGAGCCTGAGAAAAGAAACACACAGGTCTCTCTCTCCCTCACTCTCTCTCTCTCCCCCTCTCTCTCTGCTTCCTCAGCTCTCTCTACCTTGACTTCTTTTGGAGAGTTCAGTTTTGGATTCAAGGTTTAGTTCTGGAAACTTGAGAAACAGTTCCTGCGATGCTTGTTAAAAATGTCAGTTTGACTACGGTAAATATGAAAACTTACAGTGGCCTTGAAATTTCCAAGAACTGCAATTTATGAGAGAACACAAAGTAAAAACAGTGGCAAACCAGAAAGAAAAACATCTTTTCACCTGTGTGGCATTTACTAAAAATCCTGCACAGAGGAGAAAATAAGAGAGCTGTTTCCAGGGGAAACTAGGGAGTGCCTGGACACGACTGGGATACGGCTGTTGTTACCATGGTTTGTGACTTATGAAGTTACTGGAGCCAACAGTTTATGTTGCTGCAGAGTTTCAGTGTTTGCAGGACTTTTTTTGTTGTATCGGTCAGTTATTACTGCAGAAATCTGCTATTTCCCAATTTTTTACTTCTTGACCGGCTCTCCACATATGGGCACTTACAGGCCAGCTGCCCTACATCATAACCTCCATGTACCCCCAGTACTGCCTCCTCTTCTCTCCATTTGCTGCCAAATTCAAATTGGTAGAGAAGCAGTTTAAGTGTATATTTTATGATTTTTATTGCTACAATGATGGATGCTGATATTAAACATGTCAGAGATTAAGTGTGTACAAATAATTCCTATGAGCCAGAAGCAGTTTTCTTTTCTTTAATTAGATCTGTGTGATGTCAGTGAGAGCTACCGTAATATGTTATTATAATATGTGAGCATTGAAGCCCAGCCCACCTCCTAATCAAACCTTCTGTTTATCAGAGGGAGCCAATCACAAGAAAGCTGGCTTAAAGCATCTTTTCAAGCCCCATTTCAAATGCCACACCCTGCTCACCACAATTTGTAATCAGTGGGTAGTTCGGTTTAGTTTTACTCCATATCTTTCCTCTGAGCATCCACATCTCTATGGCCCACCCAGCAGTTGAGAGCTACTGGCTAAAAGAAGAGGAGATAAATCCCTTGAGTCGGACATAAGATCAACTGCCCAGCCCCAGTATTATGAACATAATCGTTCATTTAGATTGGGAATTATGCGAAACTACTATGTTATTAGAAATAAGCTTAAGGAAAATGGATCAATGTTGTTAAAGCCAAAACCTGAAAACCACCTACTGAATATTGTGTTAGGGTTAGGTGCTCCCTCTGGGCCGTTGGAGAATGGGTACAGTACATCTAAGGGTGTCATGTGCTGATGGCATGAGGATGTTGCCAAAAGCTTCTATGAGTCATGGAGATGGATAGACATGTTCTGGTGTATTCCAAGTGGATGGATGTTTGATTAGATTAGGATCAGGGGAGCTTGGAGCCTGGGTCAAAGTCATTGGGTCTCTGTAATATTCCAGCATGGGGCCCGCAGGCTGTGATTAGTAAGCACCTCTGCACTGACATTCACTGTAACATCAGATGATCAATTTCTGCAACTTCCATGGCTTTAATGTTGGGGTCGATAATCTACTATTTCCATCTATCCATCCATCCAAACTTTTCAAAGTTAGCTATCTTCAGGGAGTTCTGGGTCTATCTGGGGTGGTCTCTTTTCAATTGGGCTTTTCCTGAAAGCTTTCCAAAGAAGGCACTGAAGAGGAACCCCAATCAGAAACTACAACCACCTCAGCTGGATGCAAAGGAGCAGCATCTTTACCCCAATATCAGAGAGTCTCTAAACTCAGCCACCCCACAGAGGAAACTCATTGACCTCATTCTTCCACCCTGAGCTCACGATGAGATGAGGGTTAGAACATAGCTCCTCTGGTAAATTTTAGGATTCACTTCCCGACCCATCACAACAGTCCAGTGCAACACACACATTACTGTAGTTCCAGATCCTGGAACAAGATCCAGCGATACTCGAACTGTGCTTTGGACAGTAATCTGGAATGTCATATAACCTCTGATAAAAGTTAGAGAATCAACAAAGAGTGGCTGCCAGAAATGTCTTTTTACACATGTGAGGTAAGGTACATAGAGGCACAGGAAGATAGCCCACTGTGAGTGAAAGCAGCAGCCAGCAGAAAAAAAATGTTTTTTTTCTCCTGTTGCAGATTTATCCTAATCAGAGAGCAGGTGGAGTCCTTAATGTTGGCTTGTTGTAGATGATGAGGTTCACGTTTGTTAATCTGTGTGATCTATGAGACTTTATCCTTTAAATTAGACTAGAACATTTATAGTGCCTTAGTTATTTAGTCATCTAATTTAAATCTAAGCTGTTGTGTCACTGATTCGAACTAATGCAGCTGCTTTTATGAAAGTCTGTTTAATGCTGCTACTGCTGCGGTTCATAATCAGAACAATTCTGAAATTTGCATAAGGTTAGCTTTAACTTTTCTATTTGTAATGAGTTTTGTATTTTATAATCTGTAACGTTTCTTGACATCTCTCATATATTATGGAGATCAGGTTTCTATTTAGTTCAAAACTTTAGCTGCAAAAAGCATCAGGGCAGCGCTTCTGCTCGAGCAGTTCATCAAGAGAGCACAGCGTCTCTCTGCAGAGCAGCACATTCAGCTCCTTTATTTCAACTCTTTACATAAAAAAGAAACACGGGGCCACATGAAAAGACATATGAAAGGCTTTCAAAGACTGAAATTAAATTATTGTAAAAGTGGAGAAAAACTGAAAGTGGTGTCTCAAAACCTTCTCCACATCGCCAGGAAAAATAGTTTGGGCTCTTTTATGACCCAGAGATGTATCATCTGCTCCTGTAAAATCCTCAAATCAGCTTAGATCCTCATAAGCGTGATTGACCTTCTTTTCATTCTGCAAAGTTTTCTTAAAAGAGAAAAGTTCCCTTTGTTTTTCTATGTAGTCCCAATGCATCACCAACAGCATCAGCGGAAACTGAGCCAGGTGCTCCACCTTGGCTTCTTAAATGATATTTCTGAATTATTCCAACATTACCATTGATACACAATGCCATTGTTAAGGTTATCATCAAATATTGTTAGACGTCTTCCAGAAACATCATCCTGCTTTTAAAAAAAATCACTTTGGGAACAAAATAAAAACCTGCTGTTCCAAACTATAATCAAACACAGATGGTAATGTTTTCAGAAAATGTTTAAACAAAGGTCTTCCAGCTCTGCTTCATGTATGCGGAGGTTATCCATCGATCTTACCTTCCTTAGCATCGTGTTTATCTCTGAAAATTTCTGCTGTTTCAGTTGTTGCTGTGGGTACAAGTCTGTAAATGCATTTTAACTCTGGGCTCTGAGGGTAGGTTATGACTATTAGATGAAATATTCTGCTGTTGATGACTTAGGCGATGACATCTTTCCTCCAACAACTTGCTGGCCACTTTATTAGATGCATCTTGATAGCAGTGGGTTGGACCCCCTTAGATCTGATTGAATTCTTCTTGCTTCAGATTCAACAAGGTGATAGAAACGTTCCTGAGAGACTTTGCTCCACGCTGACATGAGAGCATCACACAGTTGCTGCAGATGTGTCTCATTCCACCACATCCCAAAGCTGCTCTATTGGACTGAGATTTGAATACAGTGAGATTTGAATACAGTGAAGTCATTTTCATATTCAAGAAGCCAATTTGAGATGATGTGAGATTTGTGAAATGGAGCATTATCGTGTTCAGAGTAGCCATCGGAAAACTGGTAGACTGCAGCCACATGATGATGGATGTGGTCAGCAACAAAACTCAGGTCGGCTGTCTTATTTGAACAATGCTGCCAAGAGAATACCACCATGTTCAAGCGGTCTGGCCATTCTCCTTTAACCTCTAACATCAATAGGGCCAGAGGACTGCCGCTCATTTGATATTTTCCATCTTTCAGAGATGATTGTGTAAGAAAATCCCAGGAGATCTGGAATTCTGAAATACTCAGACCTATCTCGGCCACATTCACAGTTTTCATCTCGTTCTTGCTCATTCTTATTGAACTTCAGCAGGTCGTCTTGACCATGTCTACATGTCCAAGTGAGCTGAGTTGCTGACTAGCTGATTAAATAAGTGCATTAACAAGCAGCTAAACATTTGAGCAGTGTACCTAATAAAGTAACCATTGACTGAATTTTGGAGAGAGGAAACAGCTCTCACAAAGACATCCCAACAATATTTGTTAACAGTGCAGACAGTTGTCCTGAGTTATTTGCCCAAATGTGCTTAAAAATTTGGGCAAACAACTGACAATGAGAAAAGGGTCTTTGTTTTGTGCACAAGTAACAAACTGTGAAGGATTTCACACATTGTTTAGAGAGTTGAGACAAAGCAGACGAGAGAAACTGAAAGTCTTCATTAAGATGTCTGAAAAAATAAAGCACAAAAAATGAAGGAGAGGCTGCAAAAATCCAGCAGGAAAACAAAAAAGCTGCTTGACCATCGACTCCTCCAGTGCATTTTCACAATGAAATATGCAAGAATGAAGCCATCCAAAAAAGTTACCTAACAGGGGTTTAATTCACTCAACCTGAGGAACTTCTCCACCAAAAAACTTTTCCATTTACAAATTCTGGATTTAATTCAATATATTGACTAAACCTTGGGATTTTCTTCATTTAAGTGCTGAAACCCCAAAAAGTTTCCCTTGAAGTCCTTTTTCCAAGTTCCTCTCTTTCTCTAATAGTCTCAAGAATGACCTCGATGCCAGCTGCTTTCACATAATCAGGGTTATGTAACATAATGTCTGGCTGTGAAATATTCCTCATTATGAACACTTACAGAATATTTATGTTCCCTCTAACCTTCAAGCCCACAGACAAGCTTTTACTGGTCTGCACATTTTTAATTTAAAAAAAAGAAAGTTGTGTTTTGTTGACTTTAGGCAAAGAAAAAACAACTTGAAATAAGCAGAGCCTCGAAAATATTTCTGTTTAAAAAGAAACTCAGTGTAAATACAACGGAGTGAGGGTCCCGTTTTTTATATTGCTTTTTTATTGATTTTTGCATTTATTTGACTACCAGCTGTTATTTTTATACCGGCTCTTAAAGTGAATTCTGGAAGATTTCAGCCCCCTTCCTCTTTTCTCAAACTTTATTATGTTGTTGAAGGAGAAGAATAAATGCTATCGAGAATGAAACACTCTCCAAATCTTCAGGACCCTGGAGTTTATCTAAAGGATGGACATATCGTCTGGTTCTATAAAGTGAACCAATGAGGTAGCAGAAATAGGCATGATGATTTCTAATGGTCAGCAGGGGGCGACTCCTCTGATTGTCCAGTTTTCTAAAAGTCCATGGGAAAATAATACTTCTGTTCCCTTGACTTATGACCTCAGTAACAACTTTCCTGATGAGTTTATGATCCCAATTGCTAGCTGCAAGCCTCACTGACAGCATCACAGCTTTAATGATGTAAATAATTAATAAAAAGACAACTTTCAGAGTTAAAATGATCCGATTTTTATCTCAGCTACAAATGGGAGACCAAACAGCAGGTTTTCAGGAGATGATTCCACAATTTCTGAACTCAAATGCAGCACACCGGGTGCTAGTGCACCTTAAATTCAAATCTCCAAGGTCTACTGTAATGTACTAATGCACCAAAACATTTCTTGCTCACCATCCACCATGCAGTCAGAATAATTGTCTAAATGTCAGGGCTCTGTGTGCGGGCAGGCAGAGATGAGGATCCAAATGCAGGACTCGAACACAGAATTGAAACTCAAAAAACCTCAGCTTTATTGCTGGCAGAAAAACAAACATGGAGTGAGGATGGAACACTGAGACCAAGGACACACAGGCATAATTCTGAGGGTACAACGCGACACTGAGCATGGGAAAACACAGGGCTTATATACACAGGGTAGTAACGAGGGAATCGGCAACAGGAGGGAGACACAGCTGGGAGAGATCAGGGCTAACGAGACGGGGGAGCTAAGCTGCACACACTAACATAAGACAAAGACTTTCACAATAAAACAGGAAACATGAATTACTAAACAAGCATGCAGACTTTACACTGAGAGACAGACAGAATGACACATGGAATCTGAACTAAACTAAACGTGAGATATAACTGAGAACAAATCCTTAAGCACGGATAAACAGAAACAAGAAACTAATAATAATCATCATCATCACTACGAGAAGAAAACAATCCATGAAGCAGAAATAAACCAAAACATAATAAACTCAAAATACTGGGTCCAACGGACCCATAACCGTGACACTAAAGGCACTTTCACACCTATAATCCGTTTACTCTGGTCCAAATCAGCTGACGAGTTTGTGAACCTGTCGTTTTTATTCCTCTGGTTTGTTTTCTTTACTCACAGAAGAAAATCCAGGTGAATTGAAATCACGTGAGAATGTTCAGTCCACTAATTAGCCAGGTGCGTCTGAGCTGAGATCAACAAGTAAATGCAGGAAGAAGTGTCTGTGTTCTGGATTATTGGAGAACATTAAGAATTCAGTTAATTTCACAGCTAGCTGTTAGCCCATTAGCGCACCTTTGCACATCAATGAATATGTGGCTACGGGAAGGTGTTTAGCTCAAACTTGAAACGTACACCTGGTAGTTGGGTCGGTCTGATCATGTTCACACCATACACCAGGCATGTAAAACTCATTTTAGGTCATGGCCCACATGCAGCCCACTTTGATCTTAAGTGGGCCGGACCAGTGAAACTGGTCTTTATCAGTAGGGAAAGCTTCAAAAGTTTAAATATCGTTAAAAGTCCAAAATGTATGTCGTCCTTTACATTTTCCAAAGCTCTGCAGTGAGCATAGCTAATTTTGGTCCCCAGGCCTTTTGTTTGACACCTCTTTCACAAACAAACCACAGTGGAGTTCATTTGGAGCTGGACTTAGACCACCCCAGAGTCTCTGAGTTTAGTTGTTTTGGTCCAATTGCGAAACAAACGAAGTGCACCAGCCCTAAACACCCTAAATATAGTAACTCTGATGGAAACAGTCCCCAGGTGCATGAGAAGGTGACACTTCAAGGGGCAAATGTCCTGTGACATTATGATAGGCTTCGATCACGTGCTCGAGCAAGGTACTGGTGTAAATATAAAACATTTCAGGTTTTTATTTGTAATACTTTCACTCGATCTTTGTGAATTGTAAATGAAGTCTCTAACACAAACACAAAGTGCAAAAAGTTAAGGCGTCTGAATACTGTCTGAATCGATAATATGAAAATTTACAGTAAAACAGAAGAAGGTGACCTTGTCCTCTGGTATCGGCTGCAGCGCACTTTCTCTTCATATAACTCTGACAATAAAAGTAGGCAGGATTATTACTCTAGATAGATCACACAAACTTGAGTTAGTTTCAGACCTCTGCAGATGGGTTTGTCTGAAAGCACACACACACATCTTCACACACACTCACACACACACACACACACACACACACACAGATCCATCATCCTCACACTGATCTAAGCTGGTTAATCAGATTTCTGTCGTTCCTACCTGTTTGGATCTGTACCAAGACACACGCTGTCGACTCCTCTGGATGAATTCAGGCACACACTCCCTCCCTCCTCTCCCTCTCTATAGGTCTGCAGTGTGTAGGTGTGCAGCAGTGTGTAATAGGTTTTTCAGTGCAGCTCTGCAGCCTGAAGCCTCCACTGGGCTCAGTGGGAGAAAGTCAATTACAGCAGGGCTGAGCCTGGCCTGCGGGGGGGCGTATGGGAGGAAGATAAGAACATAAAGATGGCTGCCGACGAGCGCTCCCCCAGCTGCACGCATGGGCGGCGAGCGCTGCACTTTGCCCTGCTGCATCTTTCCAGACGCAGAGCCAGAAAGCTGCAGCACAACCTCTGAGGAAGGCAGGAGAGGAAGTGAGGTGACTCTTAAACTTTAATATTTCACATCCATATGGTTACACGAGTCATTTATTGATTAGCTGTATCGATCCATACACCCGATCATTAATTTTGTGCCTTGTAAAATTGCACTTTATTCACAGAGTTTAATAATATATAGTGATTCACTGCATCTTGATGCTTGTTTCCTAAGTTTTGTTTATCATTTGCATCAGTAATGATAACTTCACTGTTGAAATCAAGGTGACATTGCTACAATGGAAACAGCCTGCTCAATATGCATCCTGCTCAAGTCAAAGTACAAAAGTATCATCTAAAAAATACAATATTAAAAGTATAAGCATTCATTCTGCAGCTGAGAAACTGTCACCGATTTGTGACATGCATCACTTTTTACTGCTTAAGTTTAGACTATCTGCAAATGCATTCCCCTGCAGCACGTCAGAATATAAATCGGAGGTGTTTTCAGGTCGTTAACGGGTAAGAAAAAAAGGAAACATTTTCATTTTTTGCAAGTCTCTCTTATCCCAGGCATATCTCTTTGTGAAATACTATTAATTATTCATCTTTTCAAACAGTTATAGAAATGAAACCATGTGAGAATTTTAGCAGGGAAATGTTTCTGTGATTAAACTGCTAACCACTGAAATAGAGCTGAAACATGACCAGAAGCCCCAAATACTCACTGAAATGAACAGAATCAGCTTAACTGGTCCAAACAGCACTGGGTGGATGTGCTCGAAATCAACAACAGGAGCATAAAGGACACAGGCAAGGAAAAGCAAAGAAACTATCAAAATAAAACTGGAAGTTTAAATACGGAAGACAACATAGTAAACAGAAAAACATGAATGTAGAAACAAAACAAACCATTTTAATGAAATCAGAACAGAAACCAGAACTCAACAAATACCATAAAAGAACCTGGGACAGCGGCATTGTTCTCAACACAGTTCTCCTAATGTGGCCTTTGGCAGGTTTTTGTTGTTGCTCACTTTTGAGATCAGTGATAATAAAGGGGGGGGGTAACTCCTGCGTTACAATGTGAGGAGAATGGGCTTCTAACCAAACGTCACCATCTGACGAGCTGCGAGTGAGAATGTGTTGACTGTACCGCCTGCTGGAGAGGAGTTGTTGAAAAAAGGCAGGGTGTGAGGGATCTGTGAAAATATTCCCTACCTGCTTCCTGTTTCCTGAAGAGTGGAAGCCCTCGATGTTGGAAAGAGAAGCACCAGATTCTATTGATTCATTTATTTATTTTTTTACTGTTCACCACAGTGTGTTCCTGTTTATATATATATATATTTGTGGCTTCTCCCCAGCAGACTAGGATAGATGTCCACATTCACTAACAAATCAAATCTAGATTTGAAGAAAATACATTCTACGATGTGTCTTTTGAGGATGGATTTGTGCAGTTATGCACAAAGGTTTTTAGTATTGTAATATTATAATATTAATTTATTGTGATGTAATATTTCACTGTGTATTTAAGATATAACTTACTTACTTACTGGTGTATAAATACTGTTGAAATAAAAGCTGTCCAGTCAGCTATATCTAGATCTTTTAACCTGCATATTTCCAATGCAGTGCATATCTTGGGTATAAAGAGTTCTACAGACACATTCAGGATTAAACAACTGTTAAGTCTTTGAAGGTTAATTTAAAAGAAATTTAACTGTGGTCTGACAAAACCAGAAGCTGAACTCTATGTGAAAATTAATAAATAAATCCTCATTCTGACTGCAGCCCACCTCCCGCAACTCGGAGGCTTTGTTGTTTGTTGCCATGTTTGTTCGGAGCAACCAAAGCTTCTGCTGCAGCCAGAAATGATGCTCTGAGAGCAGTGAACCAAAACGGTAAAGCTGAGGGCCCCGGCAGCCAAACAGCGCGCTGAAAGTCACCGTAAAGCTGCAGATTCAGATGATAATCCTCTGAAGGCTCTCGCTATTGCTGATTTCATATCAGTTTCATGTTAGCATTTGATAAACTGTTATCAGGAAAATGCTGAGGTATAATTAGATATATTGGACACTGCCAATGTGTCTATATCAGGTGAAGGTCTCCACGGTGATATATACAACGTGTGTGCGTGTGTGTGTGTGTACATCTGAAAGCCTAAAGCTCTCGCTGCACAGGATTAGTAGTCTTGTGAGAGAGCGCCGAGCTCATGGGCGCGCTCTCTCTCTGTCTCTGCAGAAGCTAATAAGCTCCACTGGTTTTCCTCCTGCAGTGAACTGATTACAGCATTATACCTCATATACCCCCCATTCAGCTCCCATTACACCAATGTACCCTCAAATAAAGCCCAACACACTTTATACCTAAATATAACCCACCGCATACCCACCAGAGGGTTAATCATGTTTGTTCCTGCGATTTAAAGCACCACATTACACCCCTGTGTCTCACTATAGACACTCCCGCATCTTATAGCTGAACACATTTTATTTTCTTAATACTCAAAGGGTAACTCTTGATACTGTGTAGGTTTTAAAATTAACATGTAGGCAAATTCTGTTTTGTTTTTAGTTTTTTAAATCTATCAGAGAATACATCAGTGAAAACACTATAGATTTTATTCATATTCAGTTCATCAAATACTCAATAGTGAATCAAATGTGGATTAATCCACTCCTGAAAATACTCCTTAAAATAACTTTATCTGTGTCAAATTTGAATAAAAGGGACCAGGGGTGTCACTAGGTTTTAAGGACAGGGGGGGCTTAGCCCCCAAGAGATGCACACGACATGAACGAACGTAGTGAATGAGCACAAAATTTCACAAACAGAAAACAAAGACTGAGAAATTGTTTTCCTACTTTTTTGGACAGATTAAACATCCTAGGCCACCAATAGATCTATTGTTTTATTTCAGTCTGCTTTATAATACAGTACAACAAAAAAACAGAGGAAATGTGTTTGCTGCATCAATAACAAGAAAAAAACTGAAAATAAAAAAGTACATTTTTCTGGCTGCAATCACCAGTTACTTGGTGGGTGGAAGCATCAAAGAATGACGTCTGTTTTTAAGAGTGGCAAATCGGTCAATCACTCTGTTGTGACTCAGATGCTGAAGCGTGTCTTTTTCAATAGACATGACTGCAAGACTGTGAAGTCTTTTCTGACCCATTGTTTGACGCAGCCAGGAGTGCAGCCGACGCAGTGCACTAAAGGACCGTTCACACGAGCAGCTGCTGACAGGCACTGTTAGGGCAACTTGGATGGTTGCCTTCAGAGAGGGAAACATGTCTGAATCAAGGAGGTTGTACACAGACAACATATTTTTGGGTGGACATCCAGCCTCTGTTTTCCGGGTAAGAAAGTTTCTGGCCACCAGAACCTCCTCTTTTTTCAGGTCAAGTCTGTAGTGCTTTGCAAGTTCATTCAAGTGTGGTTCACTCAAGAAGTTCTCAGATTTAGGACTGCATGCCTGGACGCCTTTTAGCAGCCCTGCATCTACACTGCAAAATCTTTGATCAAGCTCGCCAACCATCCGATCCACACAAGGGAAAAGTAACTCTCTTTTCAATGTGTCTGAGTTGTTCAATTCAGTGCGTGAACCCACAGTTGCCTCCAGGACAAAATCCTCCATTTTCCTCTGTTTGTGCCTTGTCTTGGCACCTGGTTCAGGGATACTGTGGGTGTTACACAGGGCCTTGGTTTTCTCATACAGCTCTGTAGCAAATGCATCTGAGTGTTTGCCCTTAAGTGTGTCACACACAGCTTGTTTGCAGATAAAAGCTTCTGCCAGGTCTAAAGTCTCTTTCTGCAGGAATTTGTGGAGTCCTTCGGTTACAGACAGAATCGACTGAAACATCAGTAGTGCATAGACTGCTGAGAACTTGTAGAGCTTTGCTCTGAGACCAACAGCTATGGGGGATCCAATTGCAGATAGGCACTCCAAAATGGCAGGCAATGTCTCAAGAACTGCACTGATTGATCGCAACTGACATGCCCAGCGAGTGTTTGAAAGTTGCACAAGCTCAGTTTTTGTCAATCCAAGCTTTGCCTGAGTCTCCATGAACTTATGATGATTGACTAGGGAGGTGCTGAAGAAAGAATACACACACTCCAACAAGCTGAAAAGCTCCACAGCCTCTGGGACAGCCTTGCAAGTATTGCACAAAACCAGGTTGAGTTGATGAGCATAACAATGCACATAGATAGCCTCAGGATTGAGCCTTCTAAAATGTGCTTGTACACCTCCAGTGGAGCCACTCATAACGGCTGCACCATCATATGTTTGTGCTACACACTTAAGCTCTGCAAGACCATAGTTTTGGATCTGCTGCTGAATCTCATTTGCAATGGACTGGGCATCAAATGATTTTATCTCTGCAAGTGCAAGGAAACGCTCCTTCACTGCCCCCTCTGACACGTACCTGACACAAACAGCTAACTGCTCTGCCTTTTTATCCCTTGCCTCATCCACCATGATGGAATAGACTTTAGACTTTGTCATTTCAGATACAATGACACTAGTTCATGCATTTATTACTTCCAGGCTGGACTACTGTGATTCATTATTATCAGGATGTCCAAAAAACTCACTGAAAAGCCTTCAGCTAATCCAAAATGCTGCAGCAAGAGTCCTGACAGGGACTAGAAAGAGAGAGCATATTTCTCCTGTTTTGGCTTCCCTTCATTGGCTTCCTGTTAAATCCAGAATTGAATTCAAAATCCTGCTCCTCACATACAAGGTCTTAAATAATCAGGCCCCATCTTATCTTAATGACCTTGTAGTACCATATCACCCTATTAGAGCGCTCCGCTCTCGCTCTGCAGGCCTACTTGTTGTTCCTAGAGTATTTAAAAGTAGAATGGGAGGGAGAGCCTTCAGTTTTCAGGCCCCTCTTCTGTGGAACCAGCTTCCAGTTTGGATTCGGGAGACAGACACTATCTCTACTTTTAAGATTAGGCTTAAAACTTTCCTTTTTTCTAAAGCATATAGTTAGGGCTGGACCAGGTGACCCTGAATCCTCCCTTTGTTATGCTGCAATAGATGTAGGCTGCCGGGGGATTTCCATGATGCATTGAGTTTTTCCTTTCCAGTCACCTTTCTCACTCACTATGTATTAATAGACCTCTCTGCATTGAATCATATCTGTTATTAACCTCTGTCTCTCTTCCACAGCATGTCTTTATCCTGTCTTCCTTCTCTCACCCCAACCGGTCGCAGCAGATGGCCGCCCCTCCCTGAGCCTGGTTCTGCCGGAGGTTTCTTCCTGTTAAAAGGGAGTTTTTCCTTCCCACTGTCGCCAAAGTGCTTGCTCATAGGGGGTCATATGATTGTTGGGTTTTTCTCTGTATCTATGAAGCGCCTTGAGGCGACTTTTGTTGTGATTTGGCGCTATATAAATAAAATTGAATTGAATTGAATTGAATAGTAACTTCCTGGGCACAACAGTCAATCATGTCATTCTGGGATGTTGGTGAGATATACTGTGCATTTGATGGGGGATTATGTTTTTGAAGAAAAGGATCAAACTCCTTCAAAAGCTCCATGCACGCAAGAAAATTCCCTCTGTTTGGGCTGTCTTCACCTTCATCATGACCACGAAAAGGGAGTCCCTGTCTCCCTAACATAGAGGTGACTGCAACAATTCGTCTGAGATACTCTCTTCTTTCGACTATCTCACTCACATTTGCAGTTGCTATCATCTGTGCAACGTTTCCCTGTTTGCTAGTTCCCTGGTAGCTTTTCCATGTAACAACACTGTCCTTATGTGTTTGTGCCATCTCATGCTTGCCAAAGATGACTAAAGCTTTCTTCCAGTTCTTGCAACCGTTACTGACCAAACTATCATGTTTGATGTTTTTGCCAAACACTCTACATGGGAAGCAGAAAGCTGCACTCTGGTTGACTGAATATTCTAACCAGTTGTGCTTTTCAAACCAGCTGTGGTTAAATGCTCGCTTCTGTGTACCAAAAGTATCATGTGGATAGCTCTTCAGCTTCACCTGTCTGGGCCCTGTGTCTTTGTCACCTAAATCAAACCCTGTAGTAGAATGAGTTGCTGCAGCTGCTTCATCATTTTCCCTCTCTTGGCCTGTTTGCTCTCCTCTCTCTGTAATAACTTGATCTTCCTCTGCCTCTCGATCTATTTGCTGCAGCTCCTCTGTCTCTCCTTGCTCTCTCTGACTTGAACTTGCCTGTTGACCTTTTTCTCCCTCAGCCACTCCTTCTGCCTCACCCTTCAAGATACATTAAAACATACTGAATTGTAATGTAAATTGCTAATATCATGACTTCTGCTCCCGCTCCACAGTAATTTGTTGCTCCCAAATATTTTGAAGTTACAAACATTATATTTTGAGCACGCATGTGACTAAAATGGTTGCAATTTAAAGCCCTGAAAAATATTACTAAATTACTTGAATTGAAGTAATATTAAAATAGAACCCTCAAAAATATGTGAGTCAGGCTAATTTGACTTATATACATATCTCTCTCTTTGCTCTCTCCACTTTCTAACCTTGACTCTCCTAAATAAAAGCTCAAGTTAAACAGGTCTTATATGTTGTACCGTGACTGAAATGTTTCATATTTCATATCCATATTGAGTCCCATAAAATTCTAATCAGACTGTCTGCATCACAAATGACTCCATCCTTTGACTCACCTCTCCAGCAGACGTCTCTCCCCTCTGCCTCTCTGTGCTCCTCTGCCCTGACTCCTACAGGTTAATGGGGATGGAGTGATTATTATTATTTCCACTGATTATAACCATACCTGAATGAGCTCAGCTGGATTTTTCAGAGCTAAAACGAGTGACAGAAATTAACATTATGCTAACAATTTAACTTAGTGCGCTAGCCAGGTTTTTATTTACAAAATGGGGAGCACCTGGTTCATTATTTACATGGGACTCTCTGCTGTTAGCTGGAGCTAACTAATTGTTACTACCAGCCAGTGATGAAGACTTACTTTCTTGAAAAACTTGCGTATATCCATGATTTCTTGCCGTTTGCCACATGCACGCTAGTGTTTCTGCAGGTGTATACGAGCGGAGTGTAAAGTAGCAGTGAAAACGAGGACTGGATTTTCAGTCATGTGGATGTCCCCTGTGAACAACTGGAACGGATTGGATAACGAAGCACTGACGCTACCTTAACAATGTAAAGCGAAAGGGACCAACCGAGTTATGATCATATTTGTGTGAATAGCGACAGGTTTATATTATTATTTCTTTAAACTCATATTCCTGCATCTTTATATTGAATTTGTCTGCAAGTTCTGTAAAAAAAAAATCGAATAAGTTAAAAAAAAAAAAAAAAAAAAAAAAACCCACCAAATTATTTAGGGGGGCTTAAGAATATTTTAGGGAGGCTTCAGCACCCCTAAAATAGGCCTAACGACGCCACTGAAAGGGACCTATTCTTTCTCTATTTAATGCCACACATGCATATATATGTTCACATCGTTACATTGGCGAATGCACATCTCAAGCAAGTTTCAAATAATGAGGTCAGTTTATCCACAAGTAATCTCTGTAACCCAGAAGTTCAGACTTCAGGCTGCTTTAAATGCTCAGTTTGAGTCTTCTTTTTTTTTTTTTACTCTTGGCCTGTATGATGTCAGTAAGAGAAGATAAAGAAGCATACCAATAGAATGACATCATCTGCATAAACACGGAATGATAATCTGAAGTTCCCAAAAAATGGACAGCCTCCCCGCCCCCAGTAAGCCATGAGATCATGTTCACGAACATCAGAAACATGATCGGAGACAAGGGGTGATCATGACAAAGTTCAAGACCCACTCAAAACACTCTTGACTTTGTGCAAAGGACACAGACTCAGCGCTCACTTTAGTTATACAAAGACCTGGTGCCCTATAACAACAAACCTACAACCTCGTACTCTCAGAGTGTACCCCACATGTGCCCTACCAGATCTGTTTGTTACTAGAACTCGATGAAGAGCATGAAGTGCATCACACATGAAGGCTCGTCGTACTTATATAGAAGTGCAATCATACTTGTGTTTGTTTGGGGTGAGTGCCAGGCTTTGGTGTCCTTTTTGTTCCTGCATCCCCAAAAGGTGAGAGCAAACAGGTGATAGACCCCACAATGTCAGCAAAACCAGTGCAAACACCCCAAACTTCTGTCTTTCAAACAACAAGCCACGAGTAAAGAAACATCTGAACTGCATGACTACCTCCTCTGCCACATCCAACTCTTTCCTCTCCTTCTTGCCCCTCGTCTCCTGTCATCTCTTCTTCCTCCTTTCTACTTTTCACCTCTCTTGCCGCCCCCTCTTTCTTCGTCTTCTGCTCCTACTCCAGACAGAAAGTTTCACCTGTGGTTCCTGAGCTCTCTCAGCCCCTCTCCTGCACGCACATCTCCTCCTAACACCTCCTCAAAGAGCTTACCACCTCCTCCATAACACATACACACACATACGGATCCATATTTGAATTCAGTTATCTAACATTATTGAGGCCTGTCATGTTGCGGTGGGATGTACGTTCAATGTTCGGATGGGGAGGTCTGGGAATTGCGAGCGTGTGTGTGCATGTGTGTGTAAATTATTCATCACCCCTTGAAATGCAAACGACAGCCGAGGCGAGGGAGCCGCCACGCTATGTAGGTCATTTCCTATCTTGCGCGGCCTCTGTGCTGGAGGAGAGAGAGAAAGAGGGATTGAAGCGAAGCAGCCGGGTGATGAATCGCCAATCAGAGAAGCACGAAAATCACCCCTGACAGGAGGTGGAGGTATCGATGGAGATGAAGTCCTCCTCACTGGTTTTTCTCAGAGACGCAAATATCAGTGTGAATAAGAAATTACAGATTTACTTACTTTAAAAAAGACTTGTCAAAGAATAATAATAATAAGCTCATGGGAGTGTGTTTTTGAGGCGTTTATAGAGAATGTAGCCACAGAAACGTTTATGAGAAAGTGGATATTTTATCATGGAGACAGCTCATGTTATGTTATATTTTTTAGTCATATTTTGCGATCGTGGCTCAAAGAGTAACGGAAGGTTGCCGGTTCAAGCCCCGGCTCGGACAGTCTCAGTCGTTGTGTCCTTGGGCAAGACACTTCACCTACCGCCTACTGGTGTTGGCCAGAGGGGCCGATGGCGCGATATGGCAGCCTCGCTTCTGTCAGTCTGCCCCAGGGCAGCTGTGGCTACAACTGTAGCTGCCTCCACCAGTGTGTGAATGTGAGAGTGAATGAATAGTGGAATCGTACAGCGCTTTGAGGGCCCCGAAAAGCGCTATATAAATGCAATCCATTATCATTATGTTTTCAGTTTTATATTCCTGTTTTTGATTCATTCTTTGCTTTCTGTTTTAATTGTATTCCTTATTCTAACCTCCACAGTGTTTTCCAGTCAGCGTTCCACTGTCTCCGTGTTTCAGTATATGACGTTTGAGTTGTTTCCTGTTTTGATGGTTAAGTTTTGCTCGTGTTCTTTGTATGAAATTCTGTCTGTATGATTACCTGTATTACTTTCACCTGTGCTTACCCAGTTAATCGAACCCACCTTTTGAGTTTTCTTTATGGACTTTATTTCTTTTGTTTTCCTTCATCTGCATTTCTGCCCTTTAGGCACAGAGAGGACCCAGATAATGTTTCAGTTACTTGACTGTTTGATTTTGGAGAGGAAAAAATTAAATATTTCTCATGAACTTTTCCTACACATTCAAGGATGTTCTACAGGGACGAACCCATCCAAAAACAAACAAAGAAAAAAAACAAGAAGAAAAACTAGAGGGATGTTGAAATGTTGGACATGTTTTATTTTAATCAATATAAAACTGAAGTTTAAACGATACAGCACCATTTTACATGATGCACAACACAAGAAAATCTATTAATATATAATGTCTTTATTGATTGAACAGAATCAATAAACAATATGTTTTTCTGTTGTTTCCAGTTTGCTTATTCTCAATTCTTTTGCTGAGATAAAAAAATAAAAGGACACAAACACACTGTTGTTAGTTGACTTATATCTAATGTCCGTCCAATTAATTCCACAACAGCCTGATGTGCAATTATAGAAGCTATTATAGTATAGGTTAGGAAAAGTTTATGTCCCTGCAGTGTTCCTTCCCCAGCCAAATTCCTGCTCTAATAACCACTTGGCTGTGAAGCTGGGTTTTTGTTTATATCACAAGACTTGGGCACTGCTTTAAGGGCCTCAAGCTGAATCTTTAAACATCGGTGTCTTGGTGTTTCTAAATTAAACGTGACTGATGAGGAGTGGATCTGAACCTGAAATCATACCCTACGCATTATCTGCATTTTTTTTTTGTTATCTCACATAATTTGTTAAGTGATAATCACTTTGTATAAAGTGACACTTCTTTTCCATTCATTTCTGTACAACTGGACATCCTTTGGGGGCCACGGGAAATGCCCCCTGCTGCTTAGAAAGAATTTAGTTTTAAGGCACTTCTGAGTTGCCTTTAATTTACATAAGCAAACGCTTAAAGAATTTTATGGACAAGACTTTTTAGCTTCGGTCTCTTACCCCCCACCCACCCCTCCCGAAAAGCCACTTTCATCTTATTGGCTAACTACTGGAAGGCTGTTGAGTGATTATAACCTATAATAAATGGACTAGAGATAAAACTGTTTAAATTAAGCTCAAGCAAACCTGTACAAGATCTCTGCCTGCACTGCTGAGTGTTTGAGCTCTTTACATCACTTAAGCATTTGCCCCGCTGTTAGACTCAATTCTGTCATCATCACTGTGGTCCAACAATTTTCTTGCCACCTTCTGCAAGCCAATCAACCTGTGTTCCCAGTGATTTAAACCTCATTGTTCTTCTATCATTCTGCATCTGACCTCCTCCCCATCTCCACCTCATTCTGCGCACTCTGGTCAGGGAGCCTCATTCAAGACTCCAACTGCTTCATCTCCATCACCACCAAAGTCTAGACTCCAGGGGGCATTCAGTCTCATTTCTAATAGTTGCTGAGACCCAGCACTGCAAATCTGGAACATTCAGTAACAGCAAAGATGGTGGTTATTCCATCCCTACCCTCACCCCCAAAAAGCTTATTAGCCAATTGTGCTGTTGCACTCACACACACAGACGAGGGCTACATTTTTTTTCAGCTGTATGTTGGTAAGTGAACTTTTTCATGTTTTCTGGTTAGATTGTGTCATTCCTTTTTGACTACATATTTTGGACCATTTTTATGTCATGCTAATGCTGAGGCTCTATCCTCATTCATTTAGATAAGGGATTGAAAATAAATGCTCAAAAAAACTCCTGGTATCAAAGGCCAGTCAGACCAGTATTCAAAACCGAAAAAACAACTGGTGAAGTTCAAACACCAGAAGAAGAGAGAGTGGTTAGTCCAGAGGAGTCAATTCAGTTAATCCACTAGAATTGTCCTTTGCTGCAAAAGGAACTGAAACACAGTGCTCACTTGGATCTCGGGAGGAATTATGCGGAGAGGTGTCTGTCCACTGGGTTGTTCCTTGGAGAGGAGGAGGTCAATGGAGGCTGAGCAGGCAGACGGGGAAGCAGGATTTCGGTGGAAGCTGACCAGCTCAACGGAAACAGGCTGGTTCAGGAGTGGAGGAAAGCACTTCTTCAGCCAGCAGGGAGGCACTGGAAACAAAGAAACAGTATGGTACGTTCACAAAGGAGTTACAAAAGAGCCTGATTACCACACTTAGGAGGCCGATGAACTGGCAGAGACTCGGAGCAGGAGCTGGTCCTTTCATACAGTTGCTGATGAGGTTGATGGAGCACAGGTAGCACGGCTGAAGAACAGTTATAGCAGCTAAGACATCTTTTACATTGGATGTAACAGAGTTTAGTACTCTATAAGTTACTGTGAGTGGCACAGTGTGCAGCATTTAGCACTGTCGCCTCCCAGCAGGAAGATTCCTGCTGTGAATCCAGTCTGGGGCCTTTCCGTGTGGAGTTTCCGTGTTCTCCCTGTGCCTGCTTCTGTTTCCTCTGCGCTTTTTCCCACAATCCAAAGACATGCATGTTAGGTTAACTGATGAGTCTGAACTGATTGTGGATGTGAGGTGGATAAAGAGCTTGAAGTGTACATAATAACATCCTGTATGGATCTGACTCGTAGTCTAAACGTCTTGAGTCACCAGAACATTACACAGGAGCAGAGGAAGGATGTCACAAGCTCGGTGATGGATTTCTGAACAGCTGGACACCATCCAGGACTTCCCAACACATGCATCATCATTAACGACGGCTTCTTTCGCAATAAAACAGATCGACTAAAACCGTGACCTCCCTTTCTTTCACTCCCTCCGTCTGCCTCTCCTGGAACACGGAGAATTTTCATTCATCTCCCTAGCAGGGGGGCACGTCTGTTGTCTCCGTGGAAACAGGCAGCCATTTTGGATTCTCACAGATGGCGTAAATGCGGCTGCCATCAATCAAACTGTGGTTCCCCGTGGCGACAGGGCTTCTGATATGAGCTGTGACACACATACAGAGTACAGTGTGTGTGTGTGTGTGTGTGTGTGCATGTTTAAACCGTGGGCTTGAATGCAAAGAAATACATGCTCTTCATGACTCTTATCTTAAGTATACACAAAATAAATGCTATTTTTTATTGTTGTTGTTGGTTTTTAAATATATCAAAACATTTCTAAACATAATTGAGAACATTAGCTGATGGAAAACTTGCTTTTTACCATCAAACCACAATTTCAAAATTCTTTAAACATGTGTGACATTCCCACTAATTTCAGAGAATAACTGGTGGTTTTGGCTTTAAGGCACATTGATTGTTGAGTCCAGCAGCAGGAGGTGTTTACAGAAAACAAGCTCTGATTAACCTGCTGCACACTGTCTGCTCAGCACCAAGCAGCAGACACAGTCAGAGACTAGCTGGTGAAGCAGCCAGTTCTCGTGCCATTTCATTCAACTACGACAAAAATGTCAGCTTTCTGTTTGTGTACAACGAGTTATTCTTTATTTTTCTTGTGGCATAACTGAAGTGACTTTCATGCCTGCACCACACGCACAGCCTGGCAGCTTCATTAGGTAAACCTGTTCATCTTTACTGGGCAATCACAAGTCAGTCCATTAGGGTATGTAGACACGGTCAAAATGACCTGCTGAAGATCAAACCTTGCATCAGAATTGGGAAGAGAGGTGATTTTTCAGACTTTGAACGTGGCGTGGTGTTATTGGTCTGAGTATTTTAAAAACTGCAGGATTTTCCCAAACAACCGACTTTAAGATGCTGGGTGCTGCTCCTGTCAGCTACGAACAGACAGCTGAGGCTACTCAGACTCTGAATCTCGATTTCTGCTGCGACACTCAGATGGTAGACTCAGAAATTTGGCATTAATAGCGTAAAAGCATGGATCCATCCTGCCTTGTATCAACTGTTCAGGCTGGTGTAATGGTGTGAGGGATATTTTTTGGCATACTTTGGGCCTTTTAGTACCAACTGAGCATCATTTCAGTGCCGCAGCCTACCTGAGTATTGTTGCTGACCTTGTCCATCTATTTATGAACACAGTGAACCCATCTTGTGCTTCCAGCAGCATGTCACAGAACTCAGATCATCTCAAACTGGTTTCCTGAACATGACAATGAGTTCAGTGCAGCAACTGTGTGATGCTATCATGTCAATATGGATCCAAATCTCTGAGAAATGTTTCCAGCACTTTGCTGAATCCATGTCAGGAAGAATTAAAGCAACTCTGAAACCAAAGGGGGTACTAGCAAGCTGTACCTAATAAAGCGGATGGCCAAGCGTATTTCCCTGTCATCTTTTCTTCAGCCTAACAAAGCAGGTGCCCAAATCTATCAAACCAGCGTGAAAACTAAATTAAACAGTGAGTTAAAACATAGTTTAAGTGTAAAGATGAAACATTAATATAAATGTGTGCATGACTCATGATCTCTGGTTTGGATGAAATTAGCAGTTCATACATCCAAACTCGTGCTCTTGGTGGCCGATGGGTAAAAGATCAAGATTTGGTTTAAAGTTTACCCCAACAGCGTTAACCCTGCATATTTAAAAATGTAGCTAGCTCAGTGTGTTCACATGCGATGCCATGTTATATGGTTAGGAGCGAGCGCTGTCTCACTCTTGCCTTAACCCAGCACGTCCAGATACTAAAGGACAGCTTGTGCAACTCTGTAACACATGAGAGAGCAGAGAGCTTTGCAGCTCTTCTGCAGCCAAGTAGAAATAAAACATTTATTGATACAGCTTTAATTTTCCTCTTATGGATTTTAATGTCAGTTAGTCTTTGCATTTTTAGATTGCGGTTGGTTTCAATCTCCCATCACCTATTAGCACTGAAATTAGCATGAAATGTGCATGTGGATAGTTTTCTACCCTAGGGGTTTGAATCTTAATGATTTGTGTAACCCTCTGACCTTTGCTCTTGCACCACTTCAGGGCAAATATTGCACCTGTATTGAAGAAATGTCAAAAATCTACGGTAATTGTGGACAAAATTAGCATAAAATTTACTGACAGCATTTAACCTCCCCAGAGGATCACCCTTCAACCTTTCTTTTGGTAACTCCCCGGGGACACACTTCACATTTTTTCTAAGAATAGCTCTCTGTCAGTCTTTCTGTGTTGTAATTTGGGAGTGCGGTTTGTCTCTCTGCAGGGTTTTTTTTCTCTCTCTAAGACTTCTGCATAAAGAATGAGGAGAAGCTTTGGAGCTGAATTAAGAAACACAAATCCAGAGAGAGCAGCTGAGTCTGCAGGAGGCTGATTAACATTTAATACAAGTGAGAGACAGACAGAGTGAGACAGCGCTGTCCATGTTACTGAAGGAATTCATTCAAGCTGCCAGAAATGAATGGAAACATCACAACACTGAACAGTAATGAATAAATAAATGCTGATCATTAAATAAAAAATTTTAACATCATTGTACGTAAATGTAAACAAGGCCAGGATGTGCAGATTTGGTAGAACGGTTAATATTCACTGCACTGACCGTCCACCAGCTTTCAACAGGAAGTAGAGTTTGCCTCTTACGAGGACGACGGTGACTACACTTGTTCTGAGTGAGCTTTATAAAGTCTGAAAGAATTACACACAATACCATGGCAGTTTGTGAAATAGTTGCGAAAATACACCTACTTATATACACAAAAAACAATCACATGCTGAAGTATAATGAAGGCAGGAGGGGGAGCAGCGGAATAAGTTAGAAAACGTTTGCCCAAAAGATTAGGCAGACGTTTGATTTCACTCGCTGTTCAATTCCGACTCTGTCACACTGGATCAGACGCTCCGGACGCTCTCCGGACGCTCTCCGGACGCTCTCCGGACCACATCCGGCCCTTTTATTCTCCCCAAGGACCTCAGTGGGAAATCAGAATTCAAACACAAATCAGTGTGGAGTTTGTCCCATTTCAGACACCAAACAGTCTTTAATAAATCAGACAATGGCTTAGTGCTTTTTTGTAAACTTCTTCGAAACTACAATACAACTTTGTACCTTTTATTTTTGAAGGTGACTGCATTTCTTTCCCTCACATTCTGTTCTGGTCAGTAGCAGTAAGTAGCCGAGGGGGTTGTTAATCAGTTTTGCCCTCATCTTTTCTGACTGTTTTTTTTCACTAGTTTTGCATTTGGTTAGCGTCTGGGTCACTACTGGTAGCATGAGGTGATAGCTGGACCCTACAGAGGTTAAATAAGTAGCCCAGCTCCTCCACGATGCCACATCAATACATGTCATTGCCAGAAGGTTTTGCTGTATAATTTTAATTTCCATCAAATGATGTGGCATCCTTTCGTTCCTAACATTCCTGAATCCATATCAGTATACATTTGGAGGATGACTTTTTTCCCATTGAGATCTGATGTGTTTTCAATGTGTTCCTTTTTGAGCAGTTTATTTACTTGCTTAAGTTAAAGGTAAAGCTGTGTGCTTAGTTTGTTTGAATTTCATTCTGAGACTAAACATGCAAAGGAATACAAGAACTTGACTGATGCAGGCCGCGTGTAGACGTCTGAACCTTTTCCAGGAGAGCTGCAAAAGCAACAAGGACTTTTTACTCAGCTTTACACACTCAGGGATGAAGCAGTCATGACCAGCTTGGCGATTTCCCACAAAATCACAAAAACCAGTAAATCATTCTCTGATGGGGAGTTATCAGAGAGTGTTTGGTGGACTGTGCCCCACTGATATGCCCTGAGAAAAAAATATTTGAGAACTGTGTCCCCTTCCTGGCGAACCGTAACAAGACAGATCAAGGACATTGCAGGAAATCTGGAGCTTGAGCTGAAAAACCAACTCGGACTGGATAAAGTGGTATAAATAATGTGGGACCTGAGAGCAGGAATTAGAGAGTTCTGTGAGAAAAAGGCATCCCAGGGCTCTCAGATGTCGAATGGAAGGGAGATCCTGCTGTTGATGCGACTGTCATTCACATTTCTATGTCAGAAACTGAACCTGACTTTAATACACTTGTTCAAGCCCAAAACCAGATTTTTCCCACTGAATGAACTGAAAAACTAAAGATTAAGCAATTAAACCACAAGCCAAATAGCAATAGCATATTTTTTGTAAGTTAAAAGTTTTTAAGTTAAAACATTCATTCAGTTTGTTCACTACTGTTTTTGGGAATGCTGATCAAATAGTGATAAATTGGTGGTGTTACTATGCCCTTGCTGGGTCCCCGTACTCATGCAGCCCTTTTGGAAAATTTATTGCCCACTCCTGCACTGGAGGAGGTCCAACTCTTCCTATACAGTGGCAACCTCAACCTCTGGATGACCCCTTTCAGTCAGATGATTCCACGGGTCACCTGGTGAGAGGCAACCGGCCTCCAAACAGTTATGGTCCAACTCTGACTGTCTGCAGTCACTCTCAGACAGTTTGGCAAAGTCTGCGATCTAATTTATAAGCGTAGACTTTTGATTTCCACTGATGCACTGATGAACGCAAACAATCACAATGCATTCTTTTGGAAACATTGATATCAAAATGTGTTATTAGCTGCAGGTTGTGTTCTCACTACTGCTCCAAAAATGACTCTCTAGCATCCTCTGGCCACTAGTGAAAAATGTGCATTCTCTAAGCAGTTGGAAAGTGGTTGCTAGCTTATACCAAGGCAAAATGGTACCACAGTGGTATACGGTGCTTCATAGAAAAACTCCTTGTGATTACTGGTCACTAGAAGATTGGTGCGGTTACCCATAGTTTTAATGGAAGACTTTTGTGTAAATGCTTGTGAACTACTCGCTAAGCATGTGTGAAACAATGAAGAAGGTCATTTATGCTGTTTGAAACATGTAGGATTCAGCAGTAACGCACAACTTTTACTTTGAAGGCAGACAATGTCCATTTCCAATTTGCATCACACTAAGTTTCACTACTGCTTGGTGGTTAGTTAGCGAGTGTTTGCAGAAATGTTGGCATCTTTGATGCAAACTACAGGCAACCCCATCAATCTTCCAGTGACCAAAGCAATCACAAATTGGTTTTTGGTGCAGCGATCTGTTTTCAACCGATTTCACTCAGCAACAACCAAAAACTTCCGGCAGCCTCTCATCAGCTGGTTAGGGAATACTCATTTTTCCCTAGTCCTGCTTCAGTCTGTCAGCACAGACTGAAAGCCCCCTTAACTGTTAGAACAATAATGACGTGACGTAAGTAATCTAAATTCACCAACAGTATTTACATGAATTATCACTTTCTTTTGAGGATTTTCTGAAACTTCTATCAGAATTTAATTTGCATGGAAACTTCAGTGTATAACTTTTCTTGTTGCCCTGGGTTCTGGCTCTCAGGCAATCTGCAGGCTGCCCTGCCTCATTTTATGGATGCTTACAGCCATATTCTCCCGAGCACACTGGATTATTTAAAGAGCTTGTCTGGGCTGTGTGAAGCCTGAGAAACAGACTCCACTCAAGTTTTTGTTTTTAAGATAAAAAGAATTCTGACTAAAAGTGATTTATTTTCACTTACTCTTCTCCAAAGACATGAAGTGCAGGGGACATACCTTTTTATAGTCATGACTACACTAAATTACAATAATTTATTAGCTGGGTTTCTGCAGTGATTTACACAGCAGTTGTAACTGGATCTGAAACCAAACTCACAGCCTTGCTTGATGTTTTCTTAATGCCTTTCATTTCAGTCCCTATAAACACAAAAAATCCAAACAAACAGACTCTGAAGCATCTGTAAATGTCTGTTTTCTTTGTTAACACATAAAAATTGCTGCACAGTCTGCAGATGATTTCCACATATGCTGAGGTCTCAGTCAGTGGAAATATGCAAAGAAAGAAAAAGAATCATTTAGAAATATTTGGCTCACTTCCTCACGCCCATAAATATCAGCAAGGGCTGTGAGTCAAAATAAGATCAGCATTTCCATCTGCTGTAATTTATATTTGGTGGCATGGCTGTGCTCTGAGACCTCCTCGACGTTCCACATGTGTACATGGAAAGCTAGACATGAGGAGATTAACAGCAAGACTCCAGCACAGGGACAGATCAGCCATCAGGGACAACAGATATGGCACGGAGTGAGAAACGGCATGATAAGGAGGAGCTTCACTCACATCACACACACATTACAGTTACAGTTACAGACTACACTCCTGAGTCATACACGTTTTTCAGTTATTTGCATAACAGAAACATTTCATTGCTTTAAACAATTGATTTTCACTTTTTACTCTGTTAGAACTTCAGTTTCTCTCAAGAGAAAACCCAAGAGTAGCCCACAGACCGGTTGCTTGTCTCAGTAGCCGCTGATGGTGGAAAACAGCTGCAGCATGTGGACAACACTCTGTAGGGTCTTTGTAGGACCAACGCACAACTATGATTTTTTCTGACGAAAACAAGATGATAACTGCGAAAATATTCTGAAGAGATGAGACCCAATCAGAACTTGTGTAGAAAGGCGAGACGAGTACCAAGCAGAAGTAATCTCCTGTGTAGTAAGAGTGATCCGCCACTGGAAATCTAACTTCCACGCTCCCTGTTTTTCATGAAAACGCGACAAAATGCTGGCGTTTCGGAGGAAGAGAACAGCACACATATGGACACATTTTGCATTTGATGCCAACAAAAATGAGATGCTTTGTAAATAGTGTGACTAAAACTAAAAAATGTGGATGCCTAAATTATGATGTTTTAGTCAAAAGACTATGACTATAAATGAAAGTCTGCTGTCAAAAGTAAGACTGCCATGGGTTGTACTCAAAGAGTCGACTTTGGGCAGACTGAAGCAGCTTTAAGAGCACATCTTATTTGGGATTTGCCAACTGGATGAGTAAAAGAGCAACCTCAGGAAATGACTCTGTCATCGATTAGTCGAAATCAAACTCAAAACAGAGTGTAACTTCAAAAGGAGACTGTTTATTTATTGTTATGTCTCACTGGTGGAGTCTGAAACCCCCATATTTCACCTTTTGCATTTTAACGGCACTTTCAGATGGAGAAGAAGCTAAAATTCACACAGCGCCGGAGATATTTTCCCTCTTATTCAATTACAATACGCCTACGAAATAATAATTCTTCATATGACTGCATATGACTGAGAAGATCTGGTCCCCCTCAAGCAAGTTATGTGAAACACTTGATGCCGAGTGGAGAAATGAGCCAAAAATCAGTTAATTTATGCAGAAATATGCAGGCCTGTGGCAGACACCACAGGCCTTTACGGAAGCAGACGAAGAGCAGCTCTGCATTGTTGCTGGTTGTGTTTGGTTAAATTAAGACCACATTTCCCATCAGTCCTGTCTTTCCTCCAATAATTTTGCCTCCAACTAAAAAGTCTGATTGCAAAATTCCTGCTGCCAGCTGAGCTGTGTGGATGAAGATGTTTTCCGTTGAGGCAGGCAGGATGTGTGCTTGGGATTCAGGCTGTCTGCCTTTTTGCTGCCGGCTGTCTCACTGGATCTCAGCCTGCTGCAGACCTGAGCAGCATTTTAACAGCCACCAGGCAGCTTGCAGTACCCGCACAGTCCCACTTCTAACCCATGCAGAGCTGAGAGCAGAGCTGGAGAGTAATGACGTACATCCAAACAGGTGACTTGTCATTTGTCACTGCAGAGAGTTGTATATTTAAAGAAATACTTAACTTCCGGCTGATTTGTGCCCTCCTCCTCACCCACTGTGTGCACAAGATGGACAAAGCCATAGGCACCTCACCCATGAGTCTTTCTCCCATCACCCTCTTTTTGTCTTAACCTAGGAATCAAAAGGGCAGAGCAGAGTTGAATGACAAGTCGAGGGACACTCTGTGCAGTGGCAGTCCATCGATTATAAGATAGGCCTGCCCTTAAAAATATTCTACATTATCCTGCTTTTTTACTCTAATTGGGATCATGTTTTACAAATGAGTGTCATGCTTTACTCAAAAAGACTTGAGACTATTGATTGAGACCATAAACCAATAGCTAAAGTGTTTCCTGAAGTCACAGACCAAGGATACAAAAGGTTGATTTTCTGGTAGATTTCAATACAAATCACATTTGTTTTTACAAACCATGGAGCCGCCCTCTGCTGGCCATTAAAAAAATGACATTTCAGGCTCTTCTGCTTTAGTATTAAAGCAATTTTGCAGTGGAGAGACAATGCAGAGTACACAAGAGGCTAATAGAAAAATCTAAAAACAATCCAAATATTTAATCAAAGCTGGGCCAGTGGAAACAAACACAGACAGCTTCAAATCCGCTTCAAAGCTACAAATTCTAACACATTTTCAACCCAGCAGCACAGAAGAGCTGTGCAGTCACAAAAGTATAAAGATTAGTGTCACCAAGTCAGTATCTGACCAAATATGAACTATGGTCACAGTATCCCCTTTTGTCACTGAGTCATGGAAGAATTTCTGCAGAATGTCCAGAAAAGTCTTTTTGCTGAACATTTGGATGTCACGGTAAAAGCAACCTTTCACTTTTTTTGGATATAAATGTCATCACCTCATCATTTTATCTGATATTATAGAAGAGAGACATGGTACTTGGATTATCGGGGAGGAAAAAAGCTTTTTAAAACATCATGTTTGGAGGGGTCAAAGTCGGCTAATTCTTTCTAAGGAGGTTGTTTTATCAGATATGACTTGTTATTCCATGCATGCAGATTTGTGCAGAGGAGGCATGGTGGGTATATCGGACAAAGGATGTTGAAGACGGAAGAGCACCTGGGCAGGAAGAGAAGAGGGAGACCACAGAGAAGATTCATGCAGAGGTTGGTGTAAAAGAAGAGGATGCTGGTGACTGGGTGAGACGGAGGCAGATGATCTGCTGTGGCAAGGGAGCACCTGAAAGAGGAAGATTCCAGACAAGCAGTTTTCATGTCCTGGTGACTATTGAGATGAAAGTTAACTTATTCTTCAAAATAAGAACTTCCCAGACACATGATCACTGGAAAACCACGCAGGGCCATTTCTAAGTGACCCCGTATTTACTCTTTTTTCTGATTTCCTCACCTGCCTGTACTTTTCTTTACTTTGTCTCCACTCTCTTCAACCACTCTATTTTTCCACCTGGTTTTCTTCTCAGTTTTATCCACCTCGTCCTCCCAAAGTTCCTCTCCCCCCTCCTTCTCCTCTCTTTGTTTCTATCGTTGCCGTATGTTTCCTCAAATCTCTCCCCATTCCCTCGCTGTCATCTCCTTCCTTTCCCACGTCTTTTTTTCTTCGCTCCTCGCCCTCGCCAGCTTTTTTCCCCCAATTCTAATCTCTTTTTTTTGTTCCATCTCATCCGTCCTCTCTTTCGTCTCCCTCCTGTTTCCCGCATTTTGAAACATCAGCGCTCACAGCGGGCTGTCAAACCACCCGCAGATCCTACCCACAATTCACCTCTTCTCATAATGAGGACGCTGGGCGCTCACGGTGCCGAGTTCAAACGCTGAAAGCAGCAATTAGAAGAAGTTTATGAGTCAGTTTTGGTGAGGAGGTGAAAGTGGGAGTTTGGTGCTTGATGCTGGAGACAGCTGAGTGTTTTCCTCTGATGTAAAAACCTTTTCGAGTCTTTTTCATGATAATTCTGATCTTGTGTTTCTGTTTCAGCGTTTGGTTGCCTCAGAGCCTCCTGAGAGTCACAGTGGGGAATTTTCCGCTGGACTATTTTTATGTTCCTCCACAATTACTGTTCCCTTTCCCCTAATAAGTCCTGTAACCAAACAGTGACATCGTTTGTTTGTTCCTGCCCTCTGAAACAACTGGTGCGAGCCAGAAACACAAATTTTGACCAGCACACTGGAGTTTGAGCCCCATCGTGGATTTTTAAGTTTCACTTCCACTCACTGTTTGGTCTGAAGGCCACCAGATGGCAATAGTTGAGGTTTTAAAAAGGCTTCTGGTCCTGTAGAAGTTTATGGGAAAACAGCTTTCTGATATGACCTCTGTAGACATTTACCTGTTTATGGGCTCAGTCCCTCATTCTGGATCCTATTATATATAAAAGTCATGTATTCAAAATTAAATCTGTTTAGTAACACTTGGTTATGCTGTGGTTCGAGATGGAGGTTATCCTTCGTATCTTCTTCAGCTAATGAGAATCTCATGACATCGTCACATCCATTTTTTGGAAACCAATATGATGATGATGCTGAAAACACTCACCCTGAGGCTTCAAAGCTATTTCCATCTTCTCATCCTCAAGTGGCCACTAGAGGAACTGGCACCTTGATTTTTGGCGTACATAAAGGTCTTATACCATCATATACATCTACATATACTTTACTGTGCATAAAGGTCTATAGCAGGCGCCGGAAACTCGAGGCCATAAGGGCTGGTGTCCTGGAGGTTTTAGATATCACCATGGGTCAAATGATTAGTTCATTACCAGACCTCACGAGAACTTCAAGACATGTTGAGGAGGTAATTTAGCCATTTAAATCAGCTGTGTTGGATCTAAAGCCTGCAGGACACGATCTTTGTGGCCTGGAGTTCCTCCACCCCTGTTCCATAGAAACACTGATAAGTAAATAAATAATATGACCGTAATGACACTGCTTTGCAGTTGGGCAGTTAAATTCTACTTTTTAAAAGGCGCCATGTTTAAAAAAAACATGTATAATTATATATATATTACTGCTGTACAAGTAAAATAATTAAGTAATGCATAAATATAGAGTTTAAAATGTTTAATATAGTGACACTATCAAAAGAGGAAAAGGAAAATTTATTACAAATATTAAAGTAACTATAATTTTACTTAGGTGAATTTACTTCACCTGGTCACTACAGATCACAGACAAACACTTTATTTTAGCCATGAAGGTCGGGGAGCATTGTTTTTAATTTAACTTTACTCGTGTCAGAGTAAAACGTCATTGTCAGCAAGCTAATTGTTGGCGTTGCTTTAACTTTGCTGTTGCTCACGCCTGACTCGGAAAGTCCACAGAGATTTACGTTTGCCAAACACCAAACTCTTGTCACTGTTTGAATGTTGACAACAGCTGCCCACACACTGTGCGCACACAGCCTGGTGGAGCACGTCTTTACTGCGCGGTAAGTAATGCAGAGGTAGATTCATCTATCATGTTAAGAATTCACAGGTGACATTAAAAAGCAACACAGATTATCATATGCCAGCCCACAGCTGGAAGCATCTGTTCACACATAAAGAATACTATAGACAAGACTGTTTCTAGCTATCCTGCCTCAGATAATAAATGTGTACACACACACACACACACACACACACACACACACACACACACACACACACACACACACACACACACAGATGAACACTGATGCAGCCTGACAGACAAACAGATGCAGACTCACTCTCTCTCCTCTAGAGCTCCATCTGTGTAATGACATCTCACGCTTGGTTAGGACTCTGCTGCATAATTGGAGCCTTGGCAGCTGATGGATGGCACTGCAGCACCTCCACCCTGACGACCTTGGCCTCACCTCAGCCGTGCTGAGGCCTGTATGGGCCTGAAAACGACCCTTACTTTCCTCCTTTATACAGACCAAAAACAAGCAGCCACCTCCAGCAGCGTCTCACGGCAGACGTTTAGACGTGCTGCAGTAAGAAAGGCACGAGTATTAACAATGACTGCTCAGTTCATATACTGTGCTGAGAAATCCAGTACAAACATGTATCTCCCCCATGCAGAGCTAACTTAAACATGAATATATGCTTTTAAGAAGATGAAGAGCCACAGCCTTGAACAGAGAAGGCTGTTCACGCCAGTTAAACTGCTTCTGTTGGAGCAAATAAAAGCAGGGTAAAAGATGGATGTAGCTTCCACATTTGAAAAGAGACGCCTCTGCCTTTTTTCCCCGTCTGCTTTCAGGTCATATTGTGCATTAACTCAGTTTCATAAATGCTGGTCATTCTCAGATTCAGACGATGATTATGGTGTGCTCTTTGGTTTCAAAACACCAAAGTGAACATTGCCAAGCTCGAGGCTTCATAGCTTCATACATCGTGACATCACAGTCACTATGTCGATTTATACCAGCTATGATCTGGACGCAGAATTAAGCAGTTTGTTGTGTTGCTATCAGCCAAGCTAAGCCGATGAGGTTGTGTTATTTGGGCTGTAAAACATGCCACCACCAGGGGGAGCAGTCGGCGTTCACATTACACAGGTGTCGTTAGCTTGAGCAGAGGCTAACAGTTTTTTTCATGCTAATGATTTTTGGTTTGTTGTTTCTGTCAAATAAATGCACTCATTACAGGAAAATAGATACATTTAATGTGTCACTGCACAAAATTCAGCACTTATGTTACAGTTACAATAATGCTGTTACAGCAGGTCTTTAGTTATCTGCAGGAAGGGCAGCAGAACGTTTCCTTTTTTCTTCCCTTGCACAGGTGGACGAAAATGGTAAAAGAGAATCACCGAGGTGAACACTGAAGTCTCTTGTGGCTGGTTTTGATCTTTGCTTTGTGTTGTCAGTGTATTGTTCGTGCTTAAAAACTAAAAGAGAGATTGTTTCTGTCCTCGGGGATTTGTGTTTGGTTTTTATAGTTGACTGGCAATTATGTGACAATGCATTTCAGGTCATTTTACAGAGTAACACAGACGTCATACAACGGATTGCGTAACAAATTACTTTTTCTAGCAAGTGATTAAGTAACGTATTGTAAAAAAGGACTTTTCTTGATTAAGGATTCAAAGTATTTATTTGTGCTCACATCTAAATCAGCTTCCTGCAGTAAATGCTTTAGCTTTTTTTTTTTTTTTTTTTTAAAGAAAACTGGATAACAAGGGGTCATACTAAAGCCAAAACCAGCAAGATTATAAGCTTAGCTAAATTTTCATCATGTACAACAAAGGGTGAAAGTAAAGAGTGCAAAGAAAAAGATGTTTGAGGGTGTAATGGGACTGAACTAACAGACCACTAGCTTAAATTAGCTCTTAGAGGTGTTCAGCATGTGATCTCATGTTGCTGAATGAAACCATCACCAGCGTCATTGAGCAAAGAGCCACAGAAACAGTCAAATATTGTAATTTTGCCTGGGTATGTGCACAGTTTTTCCCATGGAAATTGGCTGCAAGTTGAATCAATTTAGCATGTTATACATTATATCACGTATACTCAAATTCTACCAAAGCAATTCCACATCAGCGCACACACTAACATGGCTAAGCACACACAATATGCTGAAATGCTCCGGCCCGAAAACAATTCTGAGTATTTGGCTGGTTTAGTCACACAGGCCTGGCAGCCCTGCAAGCGCACAGTGTGCTGAACATACACTGGAGTGTGTTTGGAAATTAGGATTGCATGATGTCCGGTGTATAGTGTGCAATTTTTGTATGTCCAAGATAAAAGATGACCAGCGTGAAAGAATAGCGGTGATGTGTTTGGTCGCAGCTCTGAAACAGCAGTCTTGTGCTGCACAGTGATAGAGTTTCAAAGATGGCTCTTGAAATGACCTAATGGCGTCTAAAAGTCTAAAAAGGTGAGAAGATCACAGTTTGATGGTTGCCAAAAGTTAAGTCATGCCACTGTGTGGGGAAACAAAAAGAAAAGAATTAAATCCAAAGATGAAAGTAAACTGTGCAAAACCAAATCTGGAGGAGTCCAGCAAAGACGAAAATCCAGTTGAGTCCTTCAGGAGTTATCCTGACTGTGCTCTGGAGGACATAGCATAAACATAAACAAGAGAGGAACTGAATCAGTGAGCATTATTATCACTGATTACCTGCCTAAGTTTATTTTGCATATGTTTTTTGAAGTTTTACAGTCTGGAGCCTGAAGTTTGACACTGGACCAGCAGTTCAGCACATTAAATACAAATCAATCATCATTAATTTCATTATTTACACCAGTGAGTTTCCTACTTTGACCTGTTAAAATGTCCAATTGTAAGATCTCATAATCAGAAGAGTTAGGAAAGTTCTGGTAGAGATATTATCATGGCCAGGTCATGGCAACCTAATGATGTTAATGGTGTTGATTGATTGTGAGGCTCTGATAGTGTTCATGTGTGCAGGCAAGAATGATGAGTCTGTTAAGGGACCCTCGAGTGAGTAGGGAATAAGTGCTGGACCTCAGCCACATGCACACAGCCTGATCATTATTAGAGATTGGAGAAGTTGTAGTACCCTCAGAGATGACTTGCAGTATTCACTGAATCGTTTACAAGCAGTTTTGTTGGTGCATGTAAAAGATATTAAAAAGAGCATTTTGTCCTTATTCACTTCTTGAGGGATTATTTTATATTAAAGTGGAGTCTCCTTCACAATAGTCCGTCTCTTCATACTGTCTGATTTCTTTATTCAGACTGTGGTTCTCAGCTACATGCATATTATTTCATTTTGAGGGATGTGAAACCTTAAAAAACACACAAATGTACAGCCGATTGATTGAAACCGCTGGCAGGTGAAGCGATTAACACTGACCATCTCATTACAATACATGGTTTTGCTGGTCAGCCTCGGATCCTGGCTTTCATGTGCATGTAAGACCTTCATGGCAACAGCACATCCAGATGGCAGCAGCCTCCCTCAGTGGTGTAATACTTCCTCCAAAACTGCAGAAAAAACTCGGGAACATTGAGAGAAACACGATGATTTATCCGCATTACTGTGGGATCTTTACCACAGCTCCAATATAAAGCATGCAAAGCACCTTGATGCAACTGATTACATTAATTCAAATATAAAACATCCATAAGAAATTAGTATTTTAGGTTTGGTTACTTTGTTCTACACAATTTTGTTTGTGTTCTCTGCAATGTTTTTTCCAAAACTTGTTCTTTTCTTTTTGTTCTGCTTTTTTAAAACCTCGAGGTCATCATAATGCGCTCATTATTGTTTTATCCACGCAAAATAACCCATTCATCCATCTTCTTAACAAATCTTTCCGGTCAGGGTACCAGTCTGACACACACACACACAGAGATGTTCACATTCGCACCTGCTGAACAGGCAAAAGAGAGTCAACCACCACTCACCTGTGCCACAGATCAATACAAAATAAAGATTTCCTTTAATTGCTATAATTGTGTTGCATTAGAAAAATGCAGAAGAGGACATTTACAGGTAAATTAGAGTCTGATATTTACTGTAACTTTACCCTCTATATTTTTTTCCTGGAATAACACAGACTGTAATACACTCACCAAACAAATAATCACTTATGACAAATTTACCTCTGTGGATCTGAAAAACCACAGATACCCTTCTGGAAACTTCCCGTCGTTTGCAGGCAAATCCCATGAATAGTCAATAAGTTCAATGTATTTCCATAATGAGTTTTACTTTCATGGCAGAATCTGGGTTCTTCTTCTTTTCTTTTTTTTTTAAATCAGAGTGGGCGTCATAATTTTGAAATGCTTGAAATCTCATTTTGGAGTGAAACTTTACAAACGCCGAGATGGCTGCAGGGGCGCTGAGCCTGCCAAACTTTCCACGAGGGCACAGATTGATTCATACGTTTCTGTCCACGATGCAAATCAGCAGGGAGACGAGATAATGAAGCCCCGGATGACAGGAACCTGCCAAACTGCAAATAGCTGATCCACTGATTGGTGGGTATGAAGGAAAAATTGATCAGACAGAGAGTCCGACTGAGGCCGTCGGTGCGTTCAGTGACCTGGCTGACCAACAGATTCATCCATCCGAGCGTTAAAAGCAGAGAAATGCAGTCTTTGTATCCTTTGTTGCCAGGAAATACCATCACATGGTCATATGGCCACAACGACTAAAGGGTCAGACTACATATATTTACATACTATGCTTCAAATTTGTGAGCCCAGAGTTGGAATTAAGCTGATGTCAGCATGACTGATTGACATCAGCACAACGGAACAAATTGAGATTTTATTTTTAAAGATAAATGTGTTAGCTTCTTAATGAGCTGAGAGCTGGCGGGGTTTTGACCTCGAGTATTTTCTGATTTCATTGATTAGCACAAATTTACCCAGAGAGGAAAATCTGAGCAGCTGCCTCTTTGCTTGATTTGTTAAAGCGAAAAAATAAATAAAAAAAATCAGATCCCGATGGGAGCAAATTATTTAACAAATCAGAGAGAGATTTTGGCCAATGCCTTCCTCTTAGGAAACCAGAAGAGTCAATTAAAAGCACAAAAATCTTGACCACAAGATTTGAATTATAGGGATCAGGATGTGCGGTGGGTCTGATCCCTCAGTGAAGTAGTGAAAACCTCCCTTTTAAGGGGAAAATATATATTGTATGTATATATGGTATGTGGGGGTGGTATGTTATCACTGACGGTAACAAAAACACACACACGGAGCTCAGTTAACCTCGAGAACTATTCCCCAGTCACCTCAAAATTACCCTGGATTGGATTTTCTTCCTGTGGAGGGAGCTGGACACAGGCAACTGTCATGGAAACAGATGCCACTTCACATCTCACCATCTTTGATTGTGACTCCTTCTGTGCCCTGATCGCCGATGACACCGTGCTGAGCTACACTTCTGCCTCATGTCTGATGAAAAAGGAAGCACCAGTGACTGGAGAGATGGGGAAGAAATCATTTCAGAGCAGGAGCCTGGCTCATGAGCTCAGCCGTGATCAGACCCGGAACCAGTGATATGACCCCAGATATTTCTGACAATACCTCAGAGGATGACAGCAGCTACACCTGACATGAGCTCAGACTTACCACGGCTTCACTAACTCAGATATGAGGCCCACGGCATGCTCTCATCCTGCAGTTTGCTTACTGTTTGGACCTATGAACCAACTGCTCTTGGATGTTCCTGGGTCCATCCCTAATTTTTCATAGAAGAGCTGCCCAGACACTCAGTGATTTTCAAAACACTTCCAAAAACGTATTTAGTCTTGATGGCATTCGTTTCTAGATTAGCAGAATATAATAGAAAATTATCATTTAAATGTATGTTCTATTGTGTGTTTTACTGCATTTCTATTGTTGATTTAGTGATTTTATAGCATGAGTAAAATTTGGTCAGCTGAGGTTATTTTAAATGTGCTATAGAAATAAACTTTGACTTGACTCAGTCTTTAAGTGCTCAGGCTGACGCACCAAGATTGACTTACCTTCCAGAACACAAACCCTGCATGCTGAAAATGACGAGTTGGGACTGCCAGCCCCGTCTCACTAATGTCATAAACCAGTTTGTAAATGAGCCACAGCATAATGTGCATATCTCCCATTCACTGTCTATGTATCCAGGCATGCGTCCGATTCTAGAAAAGAGCGGGCGGTACGGCAGCTCATGCATTCTGGGATATAGTGGTCACTGGAGTGGACAGCTACTAAAACGTACATATCTCTTTAATGCATTGGTTTCTATGGTGGAACTGCATATTAGCCTCTAGAGTGCTCTCTGCTGCCATGCTCCATTGAGGTCAATTCAGTGTTCAGTTAGTGTAACTGCAAGTAAATTTCCTCTGAATCAAAGATGGCAGACAAACTGTCACCCCTGCCGACCACTGCTGGCATATCCTGTCAATCCTTCTATGCTAAAAGAGCCCAACAGGTAAAAAAAATATGATGATATGCAGTAACATCTAGGGAAGGATATTATCTGTTTGGAATAAGAAATTGTTATGTCTAATATGTAGAAAACTACAATTAACCATGTGTCCACTGTAGTGGAGGACATCATGCATTACCCACTATATTTTTTTAACATAAGTCATAAATTGTCTCACTGTTTTTTGGGACTGTTTTGGTTATAATTAAGCATATAATTGTTACATTTATAAGCTACTCATTTAAAATATATATTTCTGTGCAGATCAGCTGTAGTTTGAGTTACTATAATAATTATTTTATCATATTTTGTAGACTTCAAATGCAGCAAAGAATAAGGCAGCGTACAGAATAGTCCAGGAAATTCCATCCAGCTCCAGTGATGATGATTTCATTGATGAGTGCAGTGATGAGGAGTTCAGTGATAAGTCCAGTGATGATGAGAGTGGCTGCCAGAGCAGAACAGAGACATAGGAACTACGGATGATGAAGACACAGACAGTCAGGATGCAGAAAGTGAGAACGATGAGGGGCAGGATGAAGAGGAAGGTCAGTATGATCAGGGAGCTGTGGGAGATGGGTACATGGCACCTGACCATACTCAAGCCCGCAAAAATATTTGGAAAGTCCAAGACAATGACTTGGTTGGAGACTTGCCTCCTTTTCTAGGAGAGTGGAAATTGAATGTGGAGGGGAAGGATCCCATAGATTTCTTCAGACATCTGTTTCCAGCAGATCTAATTGATAATATAACATACAACACCAACTTGTATGGGAAAGAACTGTCAGTAACAAGAGAAGAGAATCTCCCTCCAGCAATGCAAAAGAGGAAGACCCAGTGGGACCCCACAACCCGTGAAGTGGAGAGCAGTCACCAAAGTAGCCTGTGAGGTCAGGTTTGCCACAGGATATCACTGGCCCCAACTGACCGAGGTGAAAAATGCAAACAGGTGCCATGATGTTGTGTGCACACGGAAGACCAAATACATCTGCATGCAATGCTGTGTGCCATTGTGCCCTGGATGCGTTGCAAACTTTCGCACAGCCTAGGTGTGATGAACATAGAACTGTTTGGAGATGCAGAGACTAAGATGTCAGTTTGTGTTTTCTTCCAGCATGCTACTAAGGGCTTGGTAATACTGTCCTGCATCGTTATAGAACTGTGTAGACTCAAAAATGTTTCTCTTGTTGGAGATAGTTTGCCATATTCAGGTGTAGGATTCATAGCTAGGACTGTTGATTGGTTTTGTTATTTACGTCTAAACATTGGGGCCTTATGAGTTGAAAGTTCCAAAAAAATTGCTGAGATGTTTTTCAAAGGATACAAGCAAAGAAGTGTTTGTATATTTACAATAGAACACAAGGTAATTAATTTTTACAGTAAATTCACAGTATTTCATGCTAAGTGCTCAGGCGCATGTAGTCCACTGGAGTGGACAAGTTTATAACTTTATAAAAAAACATATTTTTGAAAAAAAAAGAGTTAAACATTTTTTTTCATGTCCTGAGAAGAATAAAAGCACTTAAGAAAAAAATCTTGACCAAGGCTTTCATAATTCATGCATCAGAGGGTTAATGAGCTGAGAGCTGGCGGGGTTTTGACCTCGAGTATTTTCTGATTTCATTGATTAGCACAAATTTACCCAGAGAGGAAAATCTGAGCAGCTGCCTCTTTGCTTGATTTGTTAAAGCGAAAAAATAAATAAAAAAAATCAGATCCCGATGGGAGCAAATTATTTAACAAATCAGAGAGAGATTTTGGCCAATGCCTTCTTCTTAGGAAACCAGAAGAGTCAATTAAAAGCACAAAAATCTTGACCACAAGATTTGAATTATAGGGATCAGGATGTGCGGTGGGTCTGATCCCTCAGTGAAGTAGTGAAAACCTCCCTTTTAAGGGGAAAATATATATTGTATGTATATATGGTATGTGGGGGTGGTATGTTATCACTGACGGTAACAAAAACACACACACGGAGCTCAGTTAACCTCGAGAACTATTCCCCAGTCACCTCAAAATTACCCTGGATTGGATTTTCTTCCTGTGGAGGGAGCTGGACACAGGCAACTGTCATGGAAACAGATGCCACTTCACATCTCACCATCTTTGATTGTGACTCCTTCTGTGCCCTGATCGCCGATGACACCGTGCTGAGCTACACTTCTGCCTCATGTCTGATGAAAAAGGAAGCACCAGTGACTGGAGAGATGGGGAAGAAATCATTTCAGAGCAGGAGCCTGGCTCATGAGCTCAGCCGTGATCAGACCCGGAACCAGTGATATGACCCCAGATATTTCTGACAATACCTCAGAGGATGACAGCAGCTACACCTGACATGAGCTCAGACTTACCACGGCTTCACTAACTCAGATATGAGGCCCACGGCATGCTCTCATCCTGCAGTTTGCTTACTGTTTGGACCTATGAACCAACTGCTCTTGGATGTTCCTGGGTCCATCCCTAATTTTTCATAGAAGAGCTGCCCAGACACTCAGTGATTTTCAAAACACTTCCAAAAACGTATTTAGTCTTGATGGCATTCGTTTCTAGATTAGCAGAATATAATAGAAAATTATCATTTAAATGTATGTTCTATTGTGTGTTTTACTGCATTTCTATTGTTGATTTAGTGATTTTATAGCATGAGTAAAATTTGGTCAGCTGAGGTTATTTTAAATGTGCTATAGAAATAAACTTTGACTTGACTCAGTCTTTAAGTGCTCAGGCTGACGCACCAAGATTGACTTACCTTCCAGAACACAAACCCTGCATGCTGAAAATGACGAGTTGGGACTGCCAGCCCCGTCTCACTAATGTCATAAACCAGTTTGTAAATGAGCCACAGCATAATGTGCATATCTCCCATTCACTGTCTATGTATCCAGGCATGCGTCCGATTCTAGAAAAGAGCGGGCGGTACGGCAGCTCATGCATTCTGGGATATTTGGCTGCACCAAGTCCACTGATGCATGCTCAACAAAACAGGAGGA
The DNA here is from genome assembly GCF_057381915.1 of Diplotaxodon limnothrissa. Taxonomy (NCBI): domain Eukaryota; kingdom Metazoa; phylum Chordata; class Actinopteri; order Cichliformes; family Cichlidae; genus Diplotaxodon; species Diplotaxodon limnothrissa. The sequence goes on from NC_140610.1 coordinate 44,580,082, forward strand.
GCGAGAACACATCTGGGAATTTTGAGCATACTTTAAATTGGAACAGTACTTGATCTGCGGCTGATGATGTATCATAAGTCCACAAGATCGCAAGTACACACAAGTACGCATATTGAGACATGGCCAGTTGTTTGCACAGTGGTAGCAGAGGGAGAGCACATACTGCAACACGCCCATTAAGTATCCAATGCTAAGCAGCAGCACAGATGCTCACATATGAAAATACCCCAGTGTTTATGGACTCAAACATTTAGACATGACTTTAGTGACTTAAGGATAAACTTTGCAATTATTGGTCCTGCACTAATGTCCATTTTTCGTAGCTCTGCAGCTACATGAAGGGAAGGATTATGGGAATTCAGCGAGCACAGAGCCCAAAAAGCCAACAGCATGTAGCTCTGCATTGGTAGACTGCTGACTGGTTAAAAGGTTTACTTGAACAGGGAAGAAGAACCACATCGGAGCTCTCCACCAGAGATGGGCAGTAACGCGTTACTTGTAACGCGTTACTGTAATCTGATTACTCTTTTCGAGTAACGAGTAAAGTAAGGGATTACTATTGCAAAAACGGTAATTAGATTACCGTTACTTTCCCGTAGGAACACTGCGTTACTGCGTTACTAAAACCGTGATTTTTTTGCGAGAATGTCTCACGACAGTGACGTAAGCGAGTGCGCCGTTAGTGACAACAGCTGTGTGCAGATCAACAATGGCTCATATATCGATTGTGGGAGAGAGTATGAGCGTGCAGCGTTTAAAGTACTGACCTTACTTTGAGTTTGATTCCATAAAAAGTGACAAAAACATTAGCGTCCGTTGTGCGTGGGAAGAAAACTTCTTTTTACAGTGAAAAAAAACCCTAAACTTCCAAGCAAGCACCGAGTGCGCTACCACGTAATGGGAAACTCGCAGAGAAAGTCGCGGATTCTTCAACTGACCGCGGCACACCTGCACCAGGGTAAACCTGCGCCTACCGCAGTGCTGCTTAATAGGTGAAAATAGAGCAACAGGACCGCTGAGTCTTTGACTTTATTTACTTTCTGCTGTGTTTTACTTGCATCTATTTGAAAGAGTGAGTGTAAACACAAAAAATATTTTATTTTATGTGCTGGAATGTGCAGAAAATAGGTTTAAATGTTAAACTAATTTATTCAACGCAGAGAATGTTGCATATAATTACATTTTTGCTTGATGCATAAAGTTAAAAGATTAAAACTGATAAAACAAGTTAAAAAAAAGAGACTTTTCCATTTGATTACATTTTGTATGATGGATTATGTAGAAAAAGTAGAATTGGGCTGAAAGATCTATCGCTTTATCACCTCTTCAGGTTGTAAATCGTGTTTTTAAAAAGTAACTAAGTAACTAAGTAATTAATTACTTTTGAAAATAAGTAATTAGTAAAGTAACGGGATTACTTTTTTGGGGAAGTAATCAGTAATTAGTTACTGATTACTTTTTTCAAGTAACTTGACCAACACTGCTCTCCACGAAGAGGAAAAGGTGCTACATAAAAGATCAAAAAACCTTGCATGAGGAGCACAGACAGCTGCTGCAGTAGAGTTTCACTTGTTTCCAACACTGTGTTTCATTTCAGTGGAAAGAAGTCAGCTGCGCCCCGCTTGTGGCCGAAGGACCAGAGGCAGGACCAAGATGGACACGAGCAGCCCACATTGCCAGTTATTATAAATATTCTCAACACTGGCCCTGCTGACAGAGTAGAGCTATAACATTTAGATGTGTGTGTGCAAACCTCTGAGTAGCACCATGTGAGACACTTTAGCTCTAACTTTGGTGCAGCCTCGTCAACCTGCACACGACCGAAAGCAGGACCTTAACTCCGAAGCCTCAAACTTCGTGAGACTTTACTTGGAATGGAGCGACTTGGCTAACGCAGCGGCGTAGACCGGGTTGATTTCCTGTCAAGCGGCTGAACGCCTGCGTGAAGTTTTCTTTTCTCCCCGTCAGCACTGCGAGCACTTCAGCGAACATCCCCCGCTCAGTGTCAGACAGTCTGCGGTGTCAGAGAGTTCTGCAACCCCGGCAGAACATTGTGGTTTATTTTAGAGCAGATGATCTAAAAATTGACAAAACCTCCAGCTGAAGTGTGAGCAGGATGTTTCTAATGTCTGGTTAGTTAAGTTTCTTTGCAGTTTGTTTGGTCTTCCTCCCCTCCAGCAGGGCAGCGGCGGAACGATGCCAGAGCTCATTCTGCTAAGGAGGCATGTATGTGTTGAGGAGGAGTGCTAACGAGTCTCAGCCAACGAGGAGGTGAAGCTGCTGCGGGGTGACCTTTGACCCTCAGAGGCACTCTCTTTCAGACTGGGCTGCCTCTGGCGGGGTCGCGGTGCCCCACGCTTGCCGGAAGGCAGCGGTCGAGGTCAGAGCGAGAAACCCAGAGCCTCCGTCCTTTTTCCAACATCGACACCGACCAATCGAAAGGCTGCAGGAGAATGGAGGAGGAGGAGGAGGAAGGACAAATGAGTCTAATTCCTCTTTCTCCGTGTTGGAGAAACAAAGCTTTTCTCAGTGTGTGCCGAAGTTTTGGGCCTACAAGATGTTTCCATTTATTATCCAATAATATCAGGGAGGCGTCTGATTGGCTCTGAATTCCTTCTGAAGCAGCTGCAGATGAGGAACTAACTTCAGCCACGAGAAGAACAAGTCCTGCAGCAGAAGGTTTAGGCCTCATGGAGAAGAAGACATTCAGATGGGTTTTCCAAAATGTTCAAAACAACAATTCTGCCAACTGCAACCAAGTGTCATTTTGAACCCTGTGAGGTCACAAACCCAAGCCCATGTCTTAAAGAAAATGAAACAGGACTCATTTGGAAAGAATTTCATTATTTTTTTGAGGTGTGTCAGTTAAAATGTCAATTTTTTGCCCACTGATTCCTAATATTTGGAAGCACAATTTAAATAAATAATAAATTCCATGTTCTGATTGCAAAGGGTTATCACGAGAACATCCCACATGCTGGACCGCGTTCCAGCTCCAATGCTGTCACCTCCTCAAGACAATGTTTGTCATTCCACCAGGAATATTTTAAGCATCTGATTCACTGAGCTTCACTTAAAATATAGCTGTGTCTATTTTTTAGGCTTGCTGGGCTGCACAGACCAGATGAGGAGGTCAGGAAGCCTGACACAGGACTTACACAGAGAAGCTGGTTTTTTCAAAATAAAAGACTGGGAGCATTGCTAAATCCTTCGATTCGGAGGTGCTTCTTTTGTGATTCAAACTTCTGCGGAGCTCTGGGTTTACTTGCAGGGTTAGCGGCCATCATCGATGTCAAGAGTTTAAAGGGTGCTTACGCCAAATATCGAAAGGACTAGATCAATTTAAGGGACACAAGTGAACAACTTTTCACTGTGGTAACAACATAGTAGTTTTAGTTTAATCTCATTCTTGTGAGCATGTATGAAGAGTTAACCTATCAGCAGCGATGCATACAACAACGCAGCATATTAAAGAGACTGCACGCTGGAATGGAAATACTGGAAACTGAAATTTCAGCAGGTGCAGCCTCAGATTAGCACTTTATAATTGGTTAATATGACCATATGTAACTCCTGCCAGGTTAAGTAATAAAAATATAAAAAGACCTATGTACTAAATTCACAGTCAAACATTTGTAATTGACTGGATAATATGCGGCTTGACTTCCTGTCTTCGTCGCTCTGATTTCCTGCTTATGACACGTAAATCAGTCTCAGTGCGTCTCAATTGTTAAAAAGCATCTGGAGGACGGAGGAGATATAATCAAGGAGGCACAAGTGTATCCTCAGAGGGGGAGGTCACCTTTAAGTATATAAATATGCCACAGCATGGCTGGAAAATACAGGAGGACTCTTTAAGCAGCACACGTTTCGTTAAATCACAGTTTTATTTGGGAATATAAAATATCCTATAGGCACATGTAACATTACCTCCAAGCACTACCTGGACTTTTATAATATAAACACTTGGAATTGACCACATCTTGAAGAAAAAGGCATCTTAACCAAAAGGAAACTACTGAATACCCCAACTTACAGTAAATGAGGACTAAGATTTTATTACTTTGTTATAACATTTATGTTATCTGTGTTTTGTTTTTCTCATCTGATTTGGATTGAATCTGATTCATTTTGGTTAATTCTAGGATATTGAAGACTCCTCCTATTGGTGGAGTGTTCCTGGTGGAAGTTTCCTACTGGTAGAGCACCAACTGGAAAATAGTCGGTGTGTTCATGGAGTCCGTTTTCTTCCAGGTGTGTGTGTGTGTGTGTGTGTGTGTGTCTGTCTAAACAAGTCAGAGTTTTAGGTTGAGTATAATGATGCCATGAGCTTAAGGAAATATAATTTCACATAAAAAGAGAGTGCCCTGGAGATTTTTGATTATTTAGCTTATATTTGTCCCTTCCAAAAAGCTGTTGCTCCATCTGAGACAAAGATTTAGTTGGGCTACTTAGCTGGTTTAAAATGAGGCTCTGAAAGGAGGATGCCTCATTAAGTTAAATGCCTGTTGCTTTACTCCTCTGCTCCTCTCTGGTGGACCACAGGAAGGCTAAGATGTGAGGAGATTAACTGAGAATGTACATTTTAAGCAATAAAGGGAGACAGTGCTGCCCTTCCTCCTTGTCAGCTGTTAGTTCTACAGATGTCTTCCTTTCATTATTTATGCTCCTATTTAGGATTCCGGTTTCTTTTACAATAATGGCTCAATTGTTTTGAAAGGTGATGTCTGTCTCTGCAGTGTCCAAGTCTTTAAAGATAAATACTGTTTTATACATGTTTTTAATCAGGTTCGTGTGTTTTTGTGCTTGTGAGCTTTACAAGTGGCCTTTAATGTTATTATGCTTCTATCAATGATGTTCTTTTGTCTTCTTCATCTTTGCTTTTCTTTTACCCTTTATAAATGCCACCAACCTGCATATTAAACTGAGCCTGCATGACTAAGCGTTCAATTTAATTAACATGTCCTTTTTTAAATAAAAAAAACTTCTTAATGCACAGTGTCCCTTTCAGTCTCTAGGAGGTTTCGTGTTTGCCCTCAGCAGTATGTCAGAGTTTCCTCTGAGGGGAATTTACCTGCTGCTAATGTAGTGAAGGTGTTTTTCACAATAAAACTTTATTTTAGAAAACTAAAATAAATGTACATCTTCAGTCCAGGAAACAAGGATTACTCTGATAAGCTGCCCATAAGGAGAGTTAATACTGTATAATGTGATAATGATTACTGGTTTGTCAGACTGGGAGTAGACATCTCCCAGTTTAATTTTGTGACAGAGAAACAGGATTTTCAGGATTCAGACGCTGATCTCAAACCCCTTCGTTCTCATTTCAGTTTCACTGTAATAAACTTTACTTACATGTGATTTGAAAACAATATTCCCCAAGCACTGGCGTGTTTGGGACGATGTTCATCAAAATGTGTCAATCAGCTCGCGAGGAGATCCTTAAATAAACCCCAAATCCTCAGGAGCCCTTTGTCTGTGTTCGAATGATAACCTGGAGCGCCTCCTGCTGGAAGGCTGCGGGGATTACAACGAGACAGAATAAACTAAAAACATCGTCCAAGTTTCTCATCAACATGTCTCCATCTCCTTGACCTTTTTGAGCTCACCTGATTTCCTCAACTTCTTAGACTCAAGAACTGTCTTCTCACTTCTTGCTACTTCACAGGAAACAACAGGTGAAACTTAAAATCTTTATTCAGACCCAAAACAAATCGAAATTTACATTCAACACAAAAAAAAAGAAAAAGGATGAGCGTGCAGACTCTCTGCAACCTTCAAGCTTCGGTACAGTCACAACTGACACGGACAAGAAACAAACCTCTCAAAGGTTTGTTTCAAAGCTAAAGAACCAGAAAAAGAGCATTAAACAGTCCTGCAGCAGATTTCTTTAAAGGTGCTCGTCTTTTTCTTTGTGCTCTGGTTGCAGAGGCTTCGCCGCTCCTTCTCTTGACAGCCTGTCGGCCTCCTCGTTGCCTCTGTAGCCGGCGTGACCTGGAATGTGCATCTGGAGGAGGACCAGAAGGGCAGACAAGTAAGTATAAAAACATGAAAATAACAACTAATAATCAATCACTTGGACGCTTACTGAGCATTAAACAAATGATTGGATATGGCTGTACTATGCAGCACTAAGACTGTTTACTACTGCGGCCTGTAATGCAGTCACAGTAAAATGATCACTTCAAATTATTGCTGCCAAATCATGGGGTGCTCATCACGGGTTGCATTTAAATCATTAAGACCTGCAAATGACCAGAAGATTTTTCATTACATCCTGATACGTACGACCTTCAAACAGGCGGTTTTTACCATTACCGGTTCATCCATCAGGCATTAACAATACTGCTGATGCTTTTCTCTGACTGTTACTTTTAAATTGAACCTGTCACACCGTTTCCAGATCAGACTACTTTCTGCACATCAAAACAATCCACCAGAAGTGAAGAGAACAATGTAATAATGAGCTCATCATTTTAAGTTAAATTTTCCAAGCAGAAAATGCTGAATTTCTCTGGCTTCACCTTCAAAAACCTGAATATTCACCTTTTTTGGGCCTAATTTGGACTGAGGGGGTTTAATTCTTCCCTCACGATAATCTGAACCCTTTCGTAATATCTTTCTGGCATTCACGATTTATTTGTGGACCCTTATTTTAACGTATATTTTACATTTTTAAGCATTCGAATAATTGAATCAGAAATTAAGTGACAATCAACCTTGTGCCAGCCTGACTTCGTACAATTAAAATAAAAACACAGATGATCCCGCAGCAAGAGGAATAAAATTACTTTTTTTTTAAACCAAAGAACAGAAAGGTGACGCAGTGCAGGAACCTTTTACACATTTGTGAGACTAGTCTGAATAAAATGTTGTTGTTTATTCAACATTTATGCAAATTAGCACATTTAATTAGTACTAATGAAAGAAACATTAGCATATTTTAGTATCAAATGTGTACTTGTCGAACACTTAGTCTTATTAACAAACCAGGGAGTTTCTATCATTTAACATTTTTATCATTCAGAGCTGATTAAAAGAATAAAAATTTACGATATTTTTCTGAATTAAGACTCTAATGTGCAAACAAAATGAAACAGGAACGCTGAACCTGTCTTCAGCCGAATGCTCAGATTTTTCTTTTTTGAAGACGTTTGAAATAGCAAAATTATTTGGATATGTAACACTTCATCTGCTTATCAAAAGCATAAGATTTCAGAAAACAAAAAACAAAACATAATCATCTTAATCCAAGTAATCCACTGAAACTGTCCCTTTGATATATACAGTTTTAGCCTCTGAGGAAAGCTGTTCGGCTGCTTGCTCTGTCTGACTGTACTGAGCCCTCCGTGCCCCCTTGTGGCCATTTTTCAGGCCATGGACAGATTTATCACCTCCCCAGCAGGGGGCGGTTGACTGCAAAAAGACTCCTGCGGTAAATGTAAAAACATTGTTTACTTCTGACCTGCATGAATCTAAAGACCCCGTCCGCAAAGAAACACTGATACTTACCCAGACCACCTCCACCTGTCCATTCAGCCTGTCCAGTTTCACAAAGTCGTCTTTGTTGGTAATCTGACCTCCAGATTTCAACCTCCAGCCGTTCAGCTTCCAGTTCTTCACCCAGCTGGTCACACCTGCATGAAGGAAAAAGAAAAGAAAAACCTTTACCCATTCAGTGGGAAATTCAAAAGCTGAAATCTGAGTGGTAATGCAACATGACTGCAGCATGACTCGAGTTTGTGACTCACCGTTTATCGTAAACTTGCTGTCAGTGTATAAAACGAGTTTCTTGATGTTATTCTGTTTGGCCTGTTCCAGCGCTCTGCAGGCCGCCTGGTGCAGCGAGAGCAGAGACGACAGTTAGTTATGCTTTAAAGCTTGTAGAGAAAAATCCAAGCATAAAATAACAAACAGGCATTTACAGGCCTGCGTCTTGCTATTCTTTCCAATAAATAGGTACATTTACATATCTGCTCCCTCAGGAAACTTTTCAGAAGTTGAGTTTAAAACCTTCATTCTCATGGTGCCATTTTTAGTTTTGTTCCCTCTATGACCATCAGGTGGCGCTTCTTTGTATTTGCTGTACATTTAATAAGCCTCTTTACATGCTGGCCCTCAGTAGTTTAAACTGGTTAAAATTGCCTCAGCCTCTCCTCTCTTTAACCCTAGCACACTAACATGCAGTTTTATAACACTATCACTAATGTCAGGTAGATTTTACCCGACACCCAAAAAAAAAAAAAAAAAAAAAAAAAAAAAACATACTTCCCATTAAAATATATTAAAGCACAACAATAAGTGGCAAATTGAAGTGCTCTTCTTTTATTTCTCTCTACACAACATCTCACAAAAGGAAAAAAGGGTGTCATGGTGGTCCCTTTAAAAAGATTCTAAAGCAACAGAATGAAAATCACCCCATGTTAGTGTTAAAAATTTAAAAAGTACTGTTTAAGTGCAGCCCTGCAGAGTTAACACTGAGCATTAAACTGGACTTTTAAGACAGAAACTCTCATGCTGAGATGTAAATCTTACTTGTATCTCTGCGCGCTGGTTGGTCTGCCTTCCCTGCAGCCTCTCTGCAACATTTCTATAAAGCCAGAGGCAACAAAATGTGAGAAACCGATGCATCCATTTATGCAATTAAGACTTTCACTATGGAGGTTTAGACTGAGCAGATTTTAGGAACTGTTTAAAACATGCTCGTTGTAGCACGTGCACATATTCTCACAGTGGGTTGTTGCATCCCCAGTACACCCCGATGCCCCCCTGTGCGCCGCTCTGTCCGTTTCTTGAGCAGCAGCCATCGGTGTAAACGACCACAGCGTCACCTGTACGGAGAACGCAGAACAGTTCAGACTGGAGTTCAAGTTTTATTGCTTCCATTTTCTACATTTTATATTTAAATATTTCTGTATGTAGTAAATGACATGATTTTGTCCCCATAACATGTTGAATGGAGTTGAGCTCTAATATTAAATCTTGCACATCTCACCCATGTACGTGAATCCGTCCGAGCTCTCTGATGACGAGTTTTGTGATGTCGAGCTTTCTGATGGCTTAACTCGTTTGGGCTGGTGCCCCGCCTCCTCCTCCGAGTGACATCTCTTTTTGCCAAGAGGGATGTACTCGAGCGGCTCCGGGCCTCGTTTAGGAAGCAGAGTGACATCAGACTCCACGCTCTGAGTTACTGAAAGCCACAAACACAAGAAGTTCATCAAGAACAGTGTGCAGCAAGTACCTGATTCTCCACTTAAAATCACCTGTGAGCTTTGTGTGAATCCAGACCTGCATGCTGTATTACCACCTCAAACAGACACAGTGGCTGGGTTAACCCTCTACTGCATAGCGTTGCCCTGAGGCAACAAACCACATTTTCATGCCTCACACAAATAAATGTATATAAAAGAAAAACTTGCATGTGCATGAATATGTTAAGAAGCATATTTGATTGTTTGTTCTACTTTTCAATTACAGGACATGGATGTAAAAACCTTTTATGGAAGGAAACCAAGGGGATGTGCACTTTCTGTCCTCAGAAAGTGAGGACAGTGAGCTTTCAGGGAGTGACAGTGAAGTAGAGGAGTGGATCCCTGAATCAGGTTTGAGGGACACTTAGGAGCTCAGGGGTCAGTTGGTAAAGTAACTGTGTGTGTGTGTGTGTGTGTGTGTGTGTGTGTGTGACTTACTGTTGTGGGAACACAAATTTGTTTACACTCATATTGTGAGGTCTAGCCTACTTTATGGGGACAATTGCAAGGTAAATCATTCAATTTTAGGGTGAAGGCTTGAGTCGGGGTTAGAGTTAGGTTCAGGCAGGGACTTGTGATGGGTAGGGTCAGGATAAGTCTCCAGGAAATGAATGCAAGTTAATGTAATATCCCTAAAAGTGATGGAAACACAACGTGTGTGTGTGTGTGTGTGTGTGTGTGTGTGTACACGCATGGGGTTAGGGTCAAATGTTGGATGTATTTTGGTGTTTTATTGTTCTGTGAAATGTTTACATAGTTTTTTTTTATTGTTGTTTATTTATTTGTTCATCCTGGTTGTACTAATAAAACGTATTATAGAATAACTTGTTATTTGACTACCCTTATCGCACAGTGTTGCCTTGAAATAACAAACCAATATCTGTTTTTTTTGTTTTGTTTTGTTGTTTTGTTTTTTTTTTTGGGGGGGGGGGGTCAAATTTTATGATTGATATATTATAAGGGACCCTAAAGCTCCCCCAGAAATATTTTTTTCCCCAAAAAATAAAAAGTCATGCAGTAGAGGGTTTTAACATATTCTTGGATTCCAAACTGACGGCCACTTCCAAACCAAGATGCTCCGAGTTCAGCCTCAATCCCAGCTCCAAGTAATTATAGTTTCTCGTGTGTATTTGAAGAGTATAAAATTAGAAAATATTCACCTTTCTTCACGTCTGGAACTGCAGAAGGCTCGATCCCTCTGACGAATGCCCAGGCATCTCGCTCTGAGGCAAACTTCTTAAAGGAGGCGGACGGAAATTTGTCCACTTGGCTCTTACACTCGTCCCTAAATGACAAAAAAATAAAAAGTAAAAAATCAGGAGAATAAAAACCTTGAGATGTCTTCATTCTCCCCTCCGGACACTTTAATGATACACCTTTTCAACTGCAACTCAATCCATTCAGGCACAGACATGGTCAAGATGACCCACTGACGTTCAAACTGAGCCACTGGAGTGAGGAAGAAAGAGAATTTAAGTGGCACTGAACATGGCAGTGATTGTTGGTGGCAGACACACTGGCCTGAATATTTCAGAAACTAGTGATTTCTGAATTTCCAGCATGAAAATGAAATGAGAGAAAATATCTAGGACAGACTCCAATCCGGCCCAGTGGGCAGCTGTGGAGGATGACTTTAACTGTGTTTTAACTTTTGACTGTTTCCTATCATTTACGGTACATTAAACTAATTAAGTAACAGAAAAACAATAACAAAAATGTTCCCTTCTTGTAACAATAGGTCCAAAGTTTATTTTCTCAAAGATTAAATGTGTAGTTAAACTTCTGTGCACTAACAGAAGGTGGAGTTTCACTGGTCTGGTACTGGCGTGTTGTTTATTTTATTTGTATTTATTTGTAATATAAACAAACCAAAGACATACTACATTATGTAAGAATAAATCAATTTTAGGCCCTCCTACTCACAAATGAGCCACATTAATGGCGGAAATACATTTAACAGTTTGAAGGCTAACCACCTGAAAAACGGAGAAAACGAAGCCGTGTATGTTATGCTTCCATGCCGAATTAAAGTGTGGGATGTACTGACAGGGAAACATTGATATGATCTTAAACCCGCTGGGTTGTTTTACTGTAGCTCAAGGAGAAAAAGAAATCTTCGTGCATCTGAACGGAAGCTGGCATCCACTCACTCTCACTGAAAGAACATGCACTTTGAATAGCCAATAACATTGATTTTCTTAAAAACAAATGTGCAGGCATTGAGTTGTGTCCGGCCTCACCATGAAGTGTAGACTCCCGTTTTGTGTCCTTTCCTAACTGCGTAGAAAAACTTCCCTTTCGCCATGTCGTCAGCAGCGCTACAAAAGGTCCTGCATGCAACTCTGAAAAGACCAGTCAGCCTAAACATCACTGTCTGCCAACACACTGCACGGGGACAAAGGTGGCTAGCATCGTGATATTAACTCGGATACATTCAAATATCAATAGATTTGAGTAGGGAAGGCGTGGTTTGACATAAAATCTTGAAATATGGGACCAAATTAGCAGCCAGGTGTACAGATGTCCGGGAAAGCTAAACCCGAAAAAGCCCAAAAAAGTATTCCATATATATTTAACACCAGTCTAATAAGTCTTGCAGTCATCTTAGTTTCTTCATTGGCCGTATATCCCTATCTGAAAATGTTGCAGTAAACAAAATCGAACAAAAATCAGTCTAAACGTACAGCAATAATCTGCCTGCAGTTTCCCCGACTGTTTTCTACTACACTCACGCGATAGTTCTTATCACTTCAAGCGTTTCTACAATTCTCGCGATAGAAAAAAAGGTCGCTCCCGATTGGATTAATCCAACTCTCGCGATGTTCCGGCCTCTTCCTTGGCCGTCGTTGACAGAGGTTAGTCGTGCCATTTTACTCTGGACTAGCTTTTCTGTTTTAAAATGTACTTTAAATGTATTTAATGGCAAGGTTTACACACAGTAGGGCAAGTGAATCCTGTGATAGCTTAGATTATGTGATTTGCAGTATCGGATGGCTCATCTTAATGTCTAAATAAGACATAGTAGAGGGGCTCTGCTCAATGAGTTCGGCAAGCGAGTAGCGGCTAGCAACAGGCCGTGCATGTGTTCAGTTAGCCGTCACAAAACCGAAGGAAAAAGAGCTTAAGTTAATTTTCAGGGTCGGATGTTCAGCTCTTTTAATTGTGACTCAAGTAGTTAATATGTATGTGCCGTTTTATGTCCATTGGGCTGTTATGTCAATCTCCTGTGCTATTGTGGTGTAGCCCGGTTAGCTCAGAGGTGTTACGCCTGGAGGTTAGCGGTGCTCTGGGCTTTCAATAAAGGGTGGATATTAAATATGTTCGGATGCCGGTGGGTCTAACCTAAATGTTTTTATTTCTCCGTGCAGAGACAAAGGCCATGTTCAGTACCAGCGCCAAAATAGTGAAGCCTAATGGCGAGAAGCCAGACGAGTTTGAGTCTGGGATCTCTCAGGTAAGAAAGTCGGCATCACAGATCCATGTATTATTGAAGCTTCAGTCCAGCTGAATGAGTAACTGTGGGGGCCGTTGGGGAGAAAACTGTAAAGGGCATCATGAATAAATATGGTGTAAGAGAACTATATGATTTATTGGTCAGCCATTACATAACTGCACTATCTGTTAATATGAGGCCAATTTTATGTCAGATTACATTTTTAAAAAAGGTACTGATTTTTTTTTTGTGTACAGGGGTTCATGTACAGTATCAGAACTCTCTTGTCTCCAAGTGACTATTTAAACAAGAATTGTACTGTTGGAGGAATGTAAGGCTGTGTGTGATTGAGTCTTTAATGTGATTTAATTATGACTGACATTAAAGTCTCAGCTGCTGGTTCTTCTCAATCCTGTAAGGCTGAGTGTTTCATTAGGACAGCCCTGTTTGGTGGTTTTGTCCGCTTACTGGTTGGTGGACTGATGGGGTGATGCGGCCTTAAAATTATATCATATTTCTTGAAGTGTCTGGTGAATAAAGTACCAGCAGCACCAGCATTGCAGTGCAATAGTGGTGATACATTTTAAGTTAAGTAAGCAAAAAAAGTAACCCAGGTCATGTTTTCTCTTTCAAAAAAAGAAAAGGCAAGTAAAATAATGCACCTGTGAGTGCTATGTTGAGCTTCAGCAGCTGAAGCTCAACATAGTTCTGTTCCACACTGTCGGACAGAAAGCTGTACCCCTGGCTTAACTGATTAGTTTAACAATAACTGAAGTGATGTTTTAACCCTGCTCACCAGGCGGCTGTGGTATTTCTCATCTAGTGTTCCCTAAAGCTTACCTGGTTGCTCTCATGGCGATCAGTCAGCTGTCTCAGATTCTAACTCTGCTGTCTTGGACAGCAGCTGGTGATGGAAGTCTTTACCCTTGCTGTGGAGAGATCCTGTAACTTGGAAGGTGATGTAATCCTGAACCTTCAGCAGCTGAAGCTCACTGAGGCTCAAGAGCATAACCGTCACCAGTTGGAGTCCAAGATGGTGGAGTTGTTAGTCTGTCTTCAGGATGAAGAACCTACTGGTGCAGCAGCTGATAATTGAGTCTCCCAAAATAACTTTCAGTTTTTTTATAATGTATTTTAAAAAGGGATGGTTTTGTTTCTTTTAATGACCACATGGAAAATCTGCCACCAGTGGGATTGGGCTCTCCTTTAGAGAGAAGCAGAAATATGAAGCTAATAGAAAACGTTTGAGCTAGTCAGGATGAGTGATGTGGTTGTGCTTGCTTTACTCATTTGACTGGTCTTTCCACAGGCTCTGCTCGAGCTGGAGATGAACTCTGACCTGAAGGCTCAGCTGAGAGAACTGAACATCACTGCAGCAAAGGTGAGAGTTCACATGAACCTGTGTGCATGAGCTTCGTGTCATTGAATTATTTACATAACTGATACATAGATTTTGTTTTAACAAGCCTGTTGCTGTGTTTGCTGCTTTTCACTGACTCAAAATCAAGCTTTAATTTATCTTTATGCTACGTTTTAAATCTAATCCGACGTGGACATCCAGAGAGTTGCTCTCCTGGCTCTGTCCTGGTGGCGTATGGGAGCGTAGCTCTGAGCTGAGACGTACAGTCCCGTTCCACAACGTTGGAGAGAAAGCTCTGTCCCCGGCTGCTGGCCGGTGAGGACGAGCGTCCTGCATATTCCTACATCTTCCCAGAGTCCTTTAGGGCCATTACTGGGGAGCTAAACCATGCAGTGCACACTTTTTGATACGTACTGGTGTTATAAGTCGTCGTGTTTTACTAAAATTCTTTCGTACTAACCTAGAGTTCAATGCATGTTCCTCTGAGTTTTAACAGCCACAGATTTACGAAACATTAAGACAATTTCCTTCAAGGATCCAAAGCTGGGATTTGGGCACCTCGTGGAGAGCTCCTGCCCTGCCCAGGTGGCGTCACATCACACTTCAGAGCCCCTGTGCTCTTAAATGACTGCTGCTTTATTCTTTTCAGGAAATCGAGGTTGGTGGAAACAGGAAAGCCATCATCATCTTCGTTCCTGTCCCTCAGCTGAAGTCCTTCCAGAAGATTCAGGTGCGCCTGGTGAGGGAGCTGGAGAAGAAGTTCAGTGGAAAGCACGTGGTCTTCATTGCACAGGTGAGGATACCATCGCTGTGACTGTCAGTTTGATTACTTACTTGATATCCAGAAATATTACGTTTTGCTTTCAAGCTGGATGCCTGGAAAACATTACTTAAAATGCATAACCCTGTTAAGAACAGGCGTGAGCTCAGGTATGTGTCCGTGTGTTGCGGTGATTCTTTTATCCGACATGGACATCCAGAGAGTTGCTCTCCTGGCTCTGTCCTGGTGGCGTATGGGAGCGTAGCTCTGAGCTGAGATGTACAGTCCCGTTCCACAATGTCGGACAGAAAGCTCTGTCCCCGGCTGCCGGCCGGTGAGGATGAGCGTCCTGCATATTCCTACATCTTCCCAGAGTCCTTTGGGGCCATTACTGGGGAGCTAAACCATGCAGTGCACATCTTTTCAAATCAGGGTTCAACTTATAGGCTGATAATGAAATAAAACCTCTTTATGTAAGCAAGAATATCAGCCTGAACCTGATTGTTACCTTCATGCTGCTCTGTAGTTGCTTTTGTTTGCCCAATTCCTCGTTGGAGATTAATTGAACAATTTCTGACTTTCAGAGGAGAATTCTGCCCAAACCCACCAGGAAAAGCCGCACGAAGAATAAGCAGAAGCGTCCCAGGAGGTGAGTGCCGAGAGTTGGCTTTAAAATCTGATCACAGATTTCTGCGGCTGACTCGCAAGAGTGGGTCAATGTGTTAAAGTGGATCTGGAGTCTTTAATGTTAGAAACTTTCCAGCTCTGACAATGATTCAAGTGAAAGAACGGAGGGAAGATGGTGCAGTGATGAGCATTTCCACTAATACTCTTGAGCCTTTTTTTTTTTTTTTTTTTGAGCTCATACAAAAACACTATAATGAACTTTAGCTGGCAACATTTACACTGTGCTTAGTTTACTTTCATTTTTCTGAACTTCAGTGTTCTCTCGGTTTGTAAAGTGTTCGATCTTCTGTCACCTTCTCAGACCCCTTTTATCAGTCCAGCGTCGGGTAGCCTGGTGGTGGTTACTTGCGATCTACCACCACCTTGTGGAGGTACTGTTGCAATGCATGCTACCAGATGCATGTGATGAAAATTAATAGTTCTTGTGATATTAATTTTCATCACATGACGTTAATGCATCTGCAGTGCTCTCTTTAAGCTTTAGAAATTGCTTTGTGTATAAATGATTTTTAAAAGATGTATGTTAATACTGTGTTGAAGCATCTTTTTTCAGGTAACACCCTTAAGATTTATTTCTGTCCTTCAAAATAAAAGAGATTGTGAGGATAACTGTAAACTTAAATCTACAAATGTGTTTCTAAAAAAACGGGAGAAAGGTTTATTAACTGGACAGAATGATGCTATAAACCCATTTGTAAATCTAATCCGACGTGGACATCCAGAGAGTTTCTCTCCTGGCTCTGTCCTGGTGGCGTATGGGAGCGTAGCTCTGAGCTGAGACGTACAGTCCCGTTCCACAACGTTGGAGAGAAAGCTCTGTCCCCGGCTGCTGGCCGGTGAGGACGAGCGTCCTGCATATTCCTACATCTTCCCAGAGTCCTTTGGGGCCATTACTGGGGAGCTAAACCATGCAGTGCACAGACTGATCATTAATAGAAACCAAAGAAGGTGTGACTGAATGTTTTTATTTTCTGTGAAGAGAGTCCCGGTTTTTGCTGAAAGTTGGATGTTTGAAAGGGCGCTGCAGGTGCTTTGGAAGGAAAACTTTACTGATGTGATTATTGGTCCCCGGTTTATCCGAGCTAAATCTTTCAACCGTTTGGTAAAACACAGTAATCCGAAGTTCAGCTCGGACCAGGCTGACTAAAACTCTCAGTAAGATTTATTTAGAGGAAGTGAAACTCATTAGGGTACTATAGCGGTGCCCGTTGCTTCTGTAAGTCATAGTCTGCCACCCCTCCAGTCTGCTTGAGGTGGCGGCTGTCTAGGCTGGCATCCTGTTGATCGGCCTGTGGTTGTCGTGCAGGTCTGCAGCCACACATAGTGCAGTGGAGGCAGGCCTGCAGGGACCCATGGCTGCCCTTGGGAGACAAGCTTTGTAATCAACACCAAGCCTCAGGTGTTGACCTTCAGGGCCTCACTCCCAAGATTATTGCTGTAACATAAAACTGTTATCGGGGAAAATGTTTTACTTTAATGAAATGAAATAAAAACCGGACTTGAGGAGGAAGAAATGTCTTGTTGCTCGAAGTTATTAACACGAGCAGGATGTCAGCATGATTAAGTGTTTCTGCCCACGATAAATACCCCACCAGGGTAGAGAAGTAATAAAAGCTCAAGTAGAACCTAAAGCTTTCAACCAATAAGAACCAAACTGAACTGAAGCACGGAAACTCGCTGTGGACACACACTGAAACTAAACGGAGTTGGAAATGAAGCATTGATGACCTTTTTTCTTTCCCCCAATTCTACAGCCGCACTCTGACCGCGGTCCATGACGCCATCTTGGAGGACCTGGTGTTCCCCAGTGAGATCGTGGGTAAGAGGATCAGAGTGAAACTGGACAGCAGCAGGCTCATCAAGGTCCACCTGGACAAGGCTCAGCAGAACAACGTCGAACACAAAGTGAGTTTTAAAGCAGCGGAGGCGTCTGCATGTTCAGGAAACACGAATAACGATGCTTTCAAGTGTCAGTCTTTAACGTATTAATCAGTGGAAGGATTGTTTGGTGTGGAAAAAGTCACGTTGTCACACCAAACACCTCCCAAAAACGGGATTTATTACAAGGATAAGACGGAGCACGTGTCCCTCGGTTAAATTTCTGGAGATGTTTTAAGTCTGAAACCTTTTTGTTCCGACGTGGACATCCAGAGAGTTGCTCTCCTGGCTCTGTCCTGGTGGCGTATGGGAGCGTAGCTCTGAGCTGAGACGTACAGTCCCGTTCCACAATGTCGGACAGAAAGCTCTGTCCCCGGCTGCTGGCCGGTGAGGACGAGCGTCCTGCATATTCCTACATCTTCCCAGAGTCCTTTGGGGCCATTACTGGGGAGCTAAACCATGCAGTGCACAGACTGATCATAAACAGAAATTGAATTTATGGCTTAACTTGTCCTTTACTTTGAGTTTTATGCACAGATCAAAGTCCAATCCAAAATCCAAGGGTTGTATTAAGTACAACATACTGGCATAAAAAATAGACCTGTTTAAATCCTTCAGCTGCAGACAGGAGTTTGTCCTGCAGCCTTGGTTGTTGCTGTTTTGTTTTTTTTATATCATGTAAAGAAAAAGTGGTGATGGTAAATAAGAGGCAGGTTAAGTTAAACTAACGTTGATTTTATTCTTTCCTGATTCAGGTGGAGACCTTCTCTGGTGTCTACAAGAAGCTCACAGGCAAAGACGTCGTGTTTGAATTCCCAGAATTCCAGCTGTAAATGCAGATGACAAAATAAAATTTGTTTACTGTCACTACTGTTGCAGGTTGTGGTCTTTGATTTCCTTCTCAGAGGGCACGTTGGAGACCAGCGGAGCACTATTAAGCTTTTCAAACGATATGTCAATTATTAATAACCTGTCAGTATGTGGGAGCAAAATCTTCAGCCCTGTTGAAAATCCATGCAAGCAGGATTTTATTTTGATTGGCACACTTTTCGCAAAAGCTCAGATCATACCATTACTGGAAAGAAGGGTGGGTGGCTGACCGAAGACGGTGAATGTAGTGATACAGGCCAGGTACACAGATCGGAGCCCAGATTTAAATGCTAGCCTGTCCGGGAGGGGGAACGGGCGAAAACATAAAATCTGCATCATCTGGCTGCATTTCATTATTATTTAAGAATAATGACACCCATTTTTATGTTGATCCATTTTTCATTGTGGAGGACAGGAGATTTCAAACTTGTCCAGGTCTTACACTTTGAGTTCTCCCAAGTAGTCGTAAATGACTTAAACTAAGGCTTTTTATGAAAACTAAATACAAATAGTTTCTTTGAATTACATTTACAGTTTAGTTTGTATATAGTTTTATATTCAAAAAAGTGTATTTGAATGGCAGACATGTGTGCATGTTTACAGAGCCTTGGCTCAATGTCTAAATGAGTCGTACAGGCCTGAATGTGCACTTGAAGCCATTTGATCTGTTGCTCACCACAAGAGGTTTTGGAGTTTAGTATTTTCAGCTTTACAGCTTTTCCTACAGATTAAAACCTCCCTCCGTTCATACTGCAAAGTAATTAAATGACAGAATTTTTTTTCATTAAATTTAAACAAAGCAAAACGTGTGGACAATGAGCTTTCAGAACTTTTTCTGTAATTTTATGCATTTATTTTGTGTAATTATAGTCCAAAGATTTCATGCTGACAGATTTTTCTTTGTCACAGCAGCTTTTTTCCCCCCCCTCTTTGTTGTCCCGTTTGGATCTTTAGCCATCAGAATTGTTGTCTTAAGACCAAGAAAGATGCCAAGCGGATTTATTTTACCAAGTGGATCATCATGGCCTTGCCATATTGGTCCATTTGATTGACCTTTATTATAATTATGTATTTATTTTATTTTCGGTTGCTACAAACGGGACAGACATGACTGGGGGATAGGACAGGGAGAAAGAATGAAAGAAAGAGGGAGAGAAAGAAAAACGGAGGGGAGAAGAGACGGTGAGAAGGGGGGGAAGAAAGAAAGAAAAACAAACAAAACACCTGGATCACCTGTATGGATAAAAAAAAACACAGAAGAGAAAAACAAAAAATAGCAACATCATAAATACAGCACCATCACAATAAACTAGCTAGCAGTAGATAACAGTAGATACTAAAACGATATTGTACAGCACGCACGATAGACAGCGCACAATGTGCTTTGAGGCAGCAGCCAAGAAAGGTGTAGTCCACGTCTGTGAACACCCGTGTGTACACCCGTGTGTAGACCTGTGTGGATCAGCATGCTTGTATTCCAAAGGTTTCTCCATGTAACGATCTGCTAGGGAGTGTGGGGAGCCATAGCCCCGTCCCCCAGGGCATGAAGCAGGTATGGAGGAGATCCAGGCCCCAGAGTACGAGGACCCAAGGAGGACCACTAAAGGGGGGGAACCGTGCCACCCTCCTGGGAAGAGCTGAGTAGAGCCCCAAACAAGAGGTCACCCAGCAGCTACGGAGCAGAAGCCAGAGGGGGTTGCAGTGGCGTGCCTGCCGGCAGCCAGCTGTGCCAGAGAGGACCGAGCTTCAGGCCCAGAGGCCTGAGGGCACCCCACCCCCCGGAAGGGGCCCAACCGGGCCACAGGCGCCAGGCCCCGCCAATCGGCCACCAGGAGTGAGCCAGTACATACATGAGCACCCAGCCCAGGTCGACAAGAACCACCAAAACACCAACGTCTGAGGGCATCAGCCACCGGCAGGGAGTGTGGTGAGGGGAGATAGGCCTCCGTACTTTGGAGGGCCTGAGATGTACCCAGAGAGGTTGAGTCTAAGACCCAACCTGACATATAGACACAGACAAACAGGCACACGCGGACACAAACGTGCATTCCCACCCCCATATACACAACCAAATACTCGACACTCACCCAACGTGTAGACAGACACAAATAGACACTGCCCAGACAGTCGCTCTCCCCAAACATACTCTATATCCCAGGTCCAGGTACCCCCGCCCCAGAGCGGCAAGCCGCACCTAGACCCAGGCTCCTCCCGAAAACCCTCAGTGTCTATATCCATTTAAAACTGAGGGTAGGGCACCAGTGCCAGAGGTGGGTTGTCAGCAGCAGCTTTTTTTCTGCTATCAAGAAATGCCACCTTACTGTTTAAAAGGAAAACCTTTTTTTTTCTTTTCTTTTTTAATGAAAAGAACTTATACACATCATACACACACTTTATAAATACTGATGTTGCCCCTGCATGCATTTTACCTGTGGCCCTCAATCATAAACAGGATTCCAACATTGGTTGTTTTTAATCTGATGACATCTAGAGGCCAAATCCAGGAGTTTTAATAACGCGTGTTGTTGGAGCCTCAACCTCCTAACACTAGTTTGTTAAAATCGCTTTTTCAAACTTGAAATCTGAATGTGGAGAAATGTCAGTACTGGGTTCCTACAGTGTGCCGTAAAACAATGACTCAACAAAATGAGAAACTTCAAACATTTTACTGCAAATGTACAATAAATACAGCAAAAAGCAAAATATTAACAGACTTTAAAACCTGTCTTTCACCGGTGCAGCACCAGTTTAGACCCAGTTCTACTTTCGGTGCCTTTTGGGAACCCGTTCCTACATTTCCACCAGTTTGATAGCAGAATATTTTCACAGCATTTCTAGAGTTTCTAGATGTATTGCAGTCAGAAGACTGAATACAACATGTTCTTATTGTGTTATTTCATTCCGCTCAGAGACAAACAAAACACACCTATGATAAAGTATCTTATACCTGAATGTAAAAACGCAAACTGAATTATTGTAAATGTTAAATCAAGGCATCAGCTTGATGATGAGCAGATTCAAACTGAGCATTCGACCGCAGCCCCAGCTTGAATGGGATTTTTGTGTTGGATGATAAAAATGTGAGACATCCTCAAGACGACACTGCAGTGAACGAGTTCAGAGGTAGAAAACAAGCTGTCGTAAAATCATTGCTTCAGACTTGTTCACACAACAAAAGTATCAACAAATATATACAGATCCCGCCTCTTCTTTCACTGAAAATTAATTTAAATCTTTGCAAACATCAATATTTGCTTTTACTTTGAGTAAACTTTAACACTGCTCATAACTGGAAGGGACACCTGGCATGAACTCGGCTCCTGAATCCAGATTAGTTGTAATATTTTATTTACAACAATAAGTTAAGGCATAGAAGGTTCGACTCCTGGCTGCTCCGGTCTGCATGTCAACGAGGCCTTGGGCAAGATCCTGAACGCCGAGTTGCTCCTGCATCCATCAGTGTTAATGTTAGATAGAAAGCACTTAGACATAGAAAAAGGTGGATGTGGATATGTGTGAACGTGTTGAATAAAGCGCTTTGAGTGCTCAGGAAGAGTAGATAAAAAAAGCATTGAATAAGAACCAGCCCATATACCGAGTTAATGTCTACCAGATTTTTTAAATTTAAACATGAAAAGTATTTGTCGGGCGGTGGAAGGAGTACTTCGAAGACCTCCTTGATCCCACTGACACGTCTTCCGAGGAGGAAGCAGGGTCTGGGAATGATGGGGATGACCCGCCAATTTCTGGGGGCGAGGTCACTGAGGCAGTTAAACAACTCCTTGGTGGCAGAGCCCCTTGTGTGGATGAGGTCCGCCCTGAGTTCCTGAAGGCTCTGGACATTATAGGGCTGTCCTGGTTGACACGCCTCTACAATGTTGCGTGGAGATCAGGGGCAGTACTACTGGACTGGCAGACTGGGGTGGTGGTCCCCATCTTTAAGAAGGGGGATCACACTCCTCAGCCTCCCTGGGAAAGTCTATGCCAGGGTGCTGGAAAGGAGAGTTCGTCTGCTAGTCGAACCTCAGATACAGGAGGAACAATGCGGTTTTCGTCCCAGTCGCGGAACACTGGACCAGCTCTTCATCCTTTCAAGGATACTTGAGGGTGCATGGGAGTTTGCCCAACCAGTCTACATGTGTTTTTTGGACTTGGAGAAGGCATTCGACCGTGTCCCTCGGGGTGTCCTGTGGGAGGTGCTGCGGGAGTATGGGGTGTCTGGCTCATTGCTACGGGCCATTCGATCCCTGTACAACCGTTGCAAGAGCTTGGTTCACATTGCTGGCAATAAGTCGGACTCGTTCCTGGGCGGATGATGCCCATATGGAAAAGAAATAGAAAAAAACTTATAAAAGACTTGCATAAGATGTGGCCTACTTCATATAGTGAATCATATAAGGCTTATATGATTTACTCATGAAAGTGGCCACCTTCAGATATTATTTTAGTAAGTATCCAAAACATACAAGTTTCATTTATATAATTTTTCAAGGGATCTTATATCTGTTTTCACTCTTGTATGCTTTTCATACAAGTTTCACACAAGACAGATACAAACTTTATAAGATTTATATATATCTTTTCCATATGGGTGGGCTCCGATTCTGTTCATAATTTTTATGGACGGGATTTCAAGGCGCAGCCATGTGGCGGAGGGCTTTCACTTCGATGGCCTCAGAATCTCATCTCTGCTTTTTGCGGCTGATGTGGTTCTGTTGGCTTCATTGAGTGATGGCCTCCAGCTCCCACTGGAACGGTTCACAGCCGAGTGTGAAGCAGCGGGAATGATGATGGATGGATGGAAGTATTTGTGAAGCTGTGACTCAACATGTCAATTTTTTTCCAATTTCAAAGAATCCTTCCAAAAGTTGCTGAATCCAACACTTTAGTCACTTCTAAGCTGGAATGATCCCCACTTCACATAAAACCATCATGCAGATCCATCATTTCCTTTGGAGTATTCCTGCTAAAGAAACTGAAAAAAGTCACACAAGCTACTTGGTGGAGGTCATCTCTTTTTAAATAAAATAAACAGAAATTATATATTAAAAAAATACATCCACAAAATAAAGCAAATCGTAAAAAAAAACCAAAAAAACATTAATCAAATACAAATTAAAGTTTTGGCTTGAAATTAAAAACAGTGTTTCCTGAGCTTTAAAGACCTACAAACATCCCAATCTGCTGCATGAAAAGAAGTGAGGTGAAAAGCATTTAAAGGTTAACCTTGAGTAAACTTGTAGCATCGTTATTCAATCCAGAGTAGGAACCAACTTCCTCTCATCACAGGATGATGGTGGGGTTTAGACATTTTTGTCTTTCAGTGTCTTTCAGACTTCATAACGTTACTGTACAGCAATGTTGGGCAGCTCTAAAATCTCAGACACTATCCCGTCTGGGCTTGTGGCACCCTCCGCTTCCTGGTTGTGCTGAAGGATATCTTGCAGCAGGATGGTGTTGGAGAGTCTCCACTCCCTGTACATGAGCGCTGTGAGATTTGGTTCATTCAGGATCTTCTCCAAAGCCAGCAGCTCGGACTCTTTAGCCTGAAAAACACGAGTGTTAGAAACATGCAGTGATCCTCCATCAGGCATCAGCTCATGGAGGAATCCAAACAGGGTGTAGATTACTCTAATGTTTAGTGTAGGGTGTCCCCAAAAGCGGGTCAGTTCCCATTAACTCCCTTATTAAAATGTCCAGTTTTACAGAAGAAAAGACCTGCTACAAGAAAACAGCTCAGGTCGGGAGCGATAGTTTGGAGATATTATTGTTAATAAAGTCAGAGGCAGTCACAGAAGTAGTCTCCTTAAATAAAAATCTAGGGATTTATTAGATAGTCAGTCTGCATATCAA
Source organism: Diplotaxodon limnothrissa (assembly GCF_057381915.1). Classification (NCBI taxonomy): domain Eukaryota; kingdom Metazoa; phylum Chordata; class Actinopteri; order Cichliformes; family Cichlidae; genus Diplotaxodon; species Diplotaxodon limnothrissa. The sequence continues at coordinate 44,604,174 of NC_140610.1, forward strand.
CATCGATTGACCCTGTATTATGCAGGACAGCTAGCATTAGCTGATAGCTTAGCAATTCAACATTGCAGTTGGCCATTGATCAAAGACCACTGATCAATGGCCACGAGTACCATTAATTATTGATCACCAACCAAACTAAGTTAACAATAAAGGATCTTGAACACCCTCTGCACCACTTACCACACATGTAGCCGAAGACTAACATCTGTTACAGCTCTGCTGCTTCAAGGACAGGTGCAGACAATCCTTACCACCATGATACCTGGATTCATTTTCAAGAATAGCTCCTTACTGTATCATATTCGTATGTGTATATGTGTATTTCTATGTAATTAACTGGTGTTACACAGTAATTTTTTCCAAATTTTGGGATAAATAAAGAATTTATTGTTTGATATTATCTAAGTATGTGGTTTAGCTTCTTATACTGGCTGTAAACATGATAATTTCGACTGTAAAATTGGACACTTTAACACGTCTTTTAGGATTGACTCACTTTTGGAGCCAGGCTGAAGCAGCCATTAGAGGAATCAACACGCTGTTTGGATTCCTCCATCAGCTGATGAATGATGGCCCTTTGACATTTCAGCCCCAGGGTCTGCTGCTTGATAACAGCACGTGTAACTGAGTACCCTAACCCTTTCATTTTTTTTTGGCATTTAGTTAAAGACAAAAGTTCAGACTCACCTTTAATGTGCTTTTGAGTATCCGGACCAGGTGAACCTTTTCGTTGACTTTTTCATTCTTACATCGCCGGATAAATGAGGCCCTGAAGTCCCTCTGAAATGTCTGTCCAGTTGGATTGACGCTGGCTGCTTTCAGATGGTTGTAGAGGCTCTCCATCTCATCTGGCGTTTTTTCTGGAAACAGGAAAAAAATCAGTAAGGTTAAGTAGCAGGAGACGACATGATAACCACGTGTAGCTGCAGGTGTTTACCCTGGACTGTGTCCTCCTCTTTTTCCTCTCTAACATGAATTAGAGGAGGAGTCTGTGTTCCGCTGGTTTCATCCTGCTTGGGGAGGTCCAGCCAGGACAGACGACCGCTGCCCTCAGAAACTGGTCTTTGTCTTCGGTTTTTGCTCATAGAGCTTCCAGCCGAGCTGGTTCTGCTTCTGCTTTCAGTGATTATTGATGAGACGGTGGGGAGTGAGGTGCAGGATAAAGACTCCCAGGGTGGCTGAAGACGGTTTCCCTGTGAAAAGGGCAGAAAGTGTTTCAGAATATGTGTTTTCAGTCATTTTAAATTTAAGATTAACCCTTGATTAACCCCTATCCCAGTGAGAGATACAACCTGGACAAGTTGTCAGTCTGTCACAGGACTAACACAGAGGGGAAAAAACAGTTCACACTCACAGGCATGCTAGAACAACCAATCAACCTGACCCCATACACGTCTTTGGAATATGGTAGGAAACTGGAAAAAACCCACTCAGGAATCAGGAGAACATACCTATCAAATGTTTAAACTGAGCAAGTGTACCATTTTAAATAAAAATATGATATCTCTTTTTATCTCTTTTTGAATCTTCTTTTCAAATGTTCTGGCAGGAAAACATGTCAAAATAGTCTCACAGAGGACTCTAGCTGCTCAGCAACTCTGAATCTTCCCTGTTGTATTTTTGGTTTCATGATGCTCATGAGTTTCGTTGACCTACTAATGATCATGTGCCAAGGTATGAAAAAGGATGTGGGTCTTTATCAGGACATGTGTGCGCCATGACCTCCCCAGTGTTACCCATTCTAGCCAACCTTTGTATGGAGGAAGTGGAAGTGGCTAGGTGGAACAGGAAAGGAACATCACCTAGCCTCTGGTACAGATACGTGGATGACACCAATTGTTCACGTGAATCATTGTTCAGGTCAACTCAGTGATATAACAAAGGATAATAATAATTTGCTGTTTCTGGACTGTGCTGTGCACATTGAGGAGAATGGAAACCTCAACATTGAAGTTTACCGGAGGCCCATGCACACAGACCATTAAATAATCCTATGCTGACACTACCATCTGGAAGAAACTTAGAGTAATCAGGACCCTCCAACAGCGGGCAGAAACTGTTCCCTCCAAGGCATCAGGGAAACAAAAGGAGCACACAAATGTAAAGGTTATGCCAGCTTTCATCAAATCAGCAAAGATGTACAGTAAAGACTTAAAAAAACTCAAAGAAGTCACTTTTCTTGCCAAGATCCTGAGATTATCTGAAATCAGTGTGCTGGAATAATTAAGTGAAGTTCGAGCTGGGATTCTGTGAGGGTTGGAGGAATTATTAAAGGAAGAGAATTACAATGAATGCAAGGTTGGTGAAGAAGGACTTGTTTTGGTTCTTAGAGAGGTAGAGCCAATCATGTATCATTCACTGCTGCCACTGTTAACTTTGAGTTAATTGGGCTGCTCCAACTTTGTGAATAGGAAATCCAAATTGAGGGGGAATTCCAGATGAAGATCTGAATCTGGAACAAGGCCTAGGAGCTGGGTACTCAGCTTTTAGTGCCCCAATACACCCACCAGCACAGGTTGCTTCAAATACTGATGGTGCTATAGCCACAGCTACGTACCATTTAAACCAGCATTTACAGCGTGCGTACCCACCACAGTGTCTTTCTGAACAATAGGTTTTCCCATTCAGTCAAAAGTTTCACATCAGCGCTGTTACAGGAAGTAAAAACTGAACGCAAACTAATCACAGAGTTTGAGGTTTTTTGTTTTCAGAAAGGGTTGGGGTTAGAAAACCGACACAGTCTCACACAAAATTGAGAAATGCACCACTGGCTGAAACAACACCAAAAGAACAGCTTGTGCCGGCGGACGTGACATCACAGGTTATAGCTTCTTTGGCCTCATCATGCACAGAGTGCAGCTTGTATTAATGTTATTGATCAGTGTAGATAAAGATGGGCATCGTGATGACACCCCAAACTAATGCCAAGGTATTTCAGAAACTGGTGTTACCAACTATGGTTTCAAATCGATCAATCAAAATCAATACAACAGCCTGAACAAACTTTGCCAGAGTTTTCGTCAGTGGTCATTTGTGGTACTGCAGCTAAAAATGCTGCAGCCCAAAGACCATTTGTTCCCAAATGTATTACCCTATCTACAGTATGGCTAGTGCCTATTTTACTTTTACATTAAGCTCTCTTCTATGGACTTCATGCATTTACTTACATTTTGGGTGGCCACTGAATCCAGCTGAGAGTCAAGAGAAGAAAACGACAAGTCTTCTTCATCCTGATCACTCCCCTCACTGTAGCGCTCTGCACACACATGCATAAATAGAGACAATGTAAAGAAAGCAGCAAAGCAGAAAATAAATAGATGATGTGTGAAGGAAACTAGAGGACCAACAGATCAGTGAAAGAGATAACATGAGACAAGAAATGGGAAGACACATGTGAAGATGTGATGAAAATCAGAGTGAAAGAATGATAGAAAAAACAAAAAAGAAGGAAAAACTGAGAAAGGGTAAATGGGAAAAAAGGAATGAAAACTGGAAAGGAAGATGTAGCAATGGGAAAGGGAGAGGAAGTGTGTCAAGGAAAAAATATATGAAAAAGGGAAAAATACCACCTTCCTTTAAAGGGACAGGAATGAGCAAAGAAATTTTAGAAAACCAAATTTGTGAAGATGGAAAGGAAAGCTGGGATAATCAAAGAAAAGAAGAGGGTGCAGTGTGTGAAATGTTAGTTGTAAGAGAGATACATTAGTGGGAAGTAACTGTGGTCAGACGTTTACAGACACTCATCGTGAGTATGTCATGGTATTTTTTGGCATTAATGATTTCTCTGCACAGTTCTTCATCCACAGTGGAAGGATTGCACAGCACACATCTCTAATGACTCTGAAAAAACTGGACTTTTGAGCTTTTGAGTGTATCCACATATTTTCATTAGGGCTGAGGTCAGGCCTTCGGGAAGGCCATTCTAAAAGCTTAATGTTAATTTGATTTAATCAGTTTTAATGTTTTTGGGATCATTGTCCCACAGGAGAACCCAAATGTGTCAGTTTCAACAAGTTTCAAATGTAGAGTTGAGGCAATGTTGAAGAATTTGCAGGTAGTCCTTCTTCTTTACTTTTTGTGGTTGACAGGGGTCAGCATGGGCACCCTGACTGGTCTGTAACTATGCAGACCATGCGTGTTCTGACACCTTTCTATCAGAACCAGCATAAACTTTTTCAGGAATTTAAGCTACAACGTCTTGTTTGCTGGATTGGCCACACAGGCCAGCCTTTGCTGCCTACGTGCATCAGTTAGCCTTGGCCCCCCGTGACCCTGTCACTGGTCCACCACCGTTCCCTCCTTGGAACCCTTTTGACAGATACTGACCCCTGCAGACTAGAAGCACCACACAAGTGCTGCAGGTTTGTAGATGCTCTGTCCCAGACGTCTGGCTATGACAGTTTGGCCCGTGTTGTTCAAATCTTTATGTTTGCCAGTTTCTGAGAACAAAATGTTCACCCTAATGTGCCTCACCCACTAACAGTTGCCACCATGATGATCAGTGTTATTCATGTCGCCTGTCAGTGGTCATAATGTTACGTTTGATTTAAAGAGTTCAAAGAAATTATTAAAAGCCAGAGTTACCCTGACAGTCATGCTCATGAGTGTGTGAAACTTCAGACTGCAGCTGTGTCACCATCATCATTTTGGTAGATTCTTATTTTTAATCCTCTCACCTTCACTGTTGATTGCCTCATCTAGTTCAGCTGCTTCTGTCAGTTTACTGATCCACCTGGACACACACACACACACACACTGCATTAAACTCTACAAATGACACACAACATGCAACATACTACACGGTGTACTGCAATGAATCAATAAAAAGAAACATGACATTAAAAGGATGGGAGGAGGAAATGACTGTACTTTCTGACACAGAATAGTGATACTTATTAGTTCAGAGCAAAGTTTCTCAGCCACCACTGGCTGAAGTGCAAATGTCACTAATTCTAGGCTTCACTCTTTTCTATAAGACTAAGCCACTAAAGTCAGGAGAGGACATTCTGAGACAAGCATGTCTGCAAAATCTCAACAGTTTCTGCCTTATGTGGATCAGTTTGAAAAGTTATAATGACATTTTTCTGCTGGTATAAACCCTCAAAGTGGGCCTAAGATGCTGATTTCCAGCATCACATGCATTACTAGACTGAACTGACCCCCTTTAAGCCAACCTCTGATTGGCTGCTCCATGTGTAAGGTTTAAACAGTAGATGGGAGGGGCATCTCTATCCAAATCTCTATAACATCATTCAGCACCAAGTGTATAAAAACTGTCAAAAGTCATATTTTATAGAAGAATTCATTCCTGTAAGTGTACGCAGTCAATGACAGGAAATAAAGAGAAGCAGTATCAGTCAACTCAATGACATATGATAAAATAATAACAATGGGTTAAAAGTACTCACTTATTCATTTCTATGTAGCTCTCAGCACCAATAGTAATAGTCACTACATTAGGATGACTGGCTGTTATGACACTGAAACACAAAGTAATGGTAAATTCAATGCACTATATAAAGCAGTTGGTGAAGATGTGGAAAACAAATGCCTTGCAGCGGATCTCTCACCACTGAGACATTTTTTAAGATGCTTTAGCAACAGAGAGTGTACAAACAGCAAAAAGTCTTGTGGTTTAAGAGGGGAAAATTTAAAAAAACAAAACATGTCATACTATTTCTTCCTGGAGGTTTTGGCCTGTTCGATGGTAAAGCCTGACAGGTTGATGAATCCATCAGCTTTCTCAGCCTGCAGAGAGGAGCAAAAAGAGCTCAGAAAACCTGATGAGAAACACTTTAATGCAGTGAAGTCTGCAGAAAACAATGTGTCTGTATCTCAGGTTCCTGTGTGATCTCAGCAAAGTGTCAGTGGTCAGAGCCAGAGGATGCACATCGCTGTGGACTGTGCTCTATCTGTCTGTTTGGTTGCAGTTTGACCTACTTCGTGTCTTAGTGTGGTTTGACTATATGCTTATTTAAATTTACAGCTTCACAGAGATAAAGGGATTTACATATGATTCTTAACATATAAGAGATGTTTCTATTTAAACACATTTATATGGAATATTAATGTATTTGTATCAAAGTAGAAACTTAAAAAATTTCAAAACCACGTAATTTAGTTATTTATTTTTCTAAAAGATGTCATGTGTGTCACACACAGGCAGCACTTCTTCTAAGGCTCACTTCAGCAGTGAGTCAGGCCCCACAGACTCCCATGTTAAAACCTGCTTCAACAACAGTTTGGACTTCAACTGCAAAGGTTATTTTCATGTATAACTCAGCCACTTAAAATCTATTTAGAGCTCCCCTCCACTTTAAACTAGATATCTTGGGCATGTTCGTGGCTTTAGGAGCAACTTTCATGCAATTGTCTGACACATCATATCCGAAAGTTTCACGAGGTCACTGTGTGTACAGGTAAACATTGTGAGCTTCAGCACTCAGATATTTAGGTCTACTTTTTATCTCTGCGTGATGTCACAGAGTTAGGTACCCATAATATGGTCAACTCAGACACCAAAAGCCCCACCCAACTTCTATTTAAACTTTTAAGAGGGGCAACCAATCAGAATCAAGCTAGCTTCAAGGTAGGGTGGGCAGCTCAAATAAGGATAGAGGATCAAATGAGGAGTATAAGATAAAGAAGGATTATTTTGAACTATGAATCATGCAAAAACACTCTAATAGAGTCCAAGATTAAGAATACAGTGCTCATTCAAGTTTTGCAAAGTCTCCGCAAACCGGGAACAGATTTTCTGATGCTAATCGCACATGTCAGACCTGAATTCTACTGCACGTTGTTTGAGCTGTAGGGCTTAACTGTGAGATAACTGTGGCTCACCATCTCGTTACTGTACCAGTACAGAGAGCTCCTCTGCAGGACAAACCAGTATCTCTTCCATCTGCTTCCCAGGAAGCTACGGCTCTCCTTCTTCCGGTACAGCCATCCCTGACAGTCCACCGCTCCCAGGTCTTTGACCGAAACCCGACGCCGACTCATGGCTGCAGACTCTGCAGGAGAAGGAGGAAGGCAGGTTACAGGTTCAGATCTTCAGATCAGAGGGAGGAGCCATCCAACAATGATGCTCCTTAGGGGCCTCACATGTACTCAGACAACTGGACAACTATTTTTACTAATTTCAGACCTGCTTACTTTATTGGATTTATTGAGTTATTTCTTCAGCTATAAGACCTGAGACACTTTAATGTACAATATTTAACTTATTCACCTGTATTTATTTTACCTCTATTGTTGACTTTTATTTTATTGTATATCCATTTTTATTTATTCAGCTCCTTATTAAATTATACATTTATCTTTTTAGACAGATTTTCATTGTCTGTTCTTCTTGCAGTTTATCTTCCTGTATTTCCATTTTTAATTTACTTTTAACATTATTTTATTGATTGAAACTTATTTTAGTTTTACTTAACAAGCAGTTAAGTAAATTTGTACATTTGTGTCACGTTTGTCAAATGCCCCACGCTGCCTGCAGCTGTGAGCAGCAGGCTGAAACCCACAGAGCCTCGGTGCAGTGGTCATCCTATGTTCAGCCACTTTTGGTTTCCTGATTTGGTATTTATGAGTTTTCAAACAGACTCCTGATCTTCTCTGTAGACCTCAGTGTGTCCTAAAAATACAAAGGCCTGGGTAGTGCAAATGTTTTTAAATCATGCTGTCCTAATTCCACTGTTTACCGGTTTATCTGCACACTCTGATGTTCGGTTTTGGCACTAATTTTAGAATAAACAACATCATTGAGCTGCTTTTCTGTCTCTTTTGATCAACTCATACAGATGAGACGGTTTCATTCTTTCTTTGTTGAGTCTGCCCTTTCATTTTCTATAAAAACAAGTTTCAGGAAGTCTTGACAGATAATTTGTGGTATTCTAATAACAACAGAGAACAAGCAAGGCACTCTGTCATAAGATAAAACTTTTTTTTACTTTTATTAGGATCAGTGATGACTTAGAATTGATGCATGTTGATAGTTTTCTGCCAAACTGCTTGAAGAATCATCTCAAAACATAGTTTTACCTGTAGACACAATGCTTGAGCTGTTATGCTTGCAAGGTTTGGGTTTTGTTGTTGGACTTCTACCCACCCCACTGAAGAGCATCTGTCACAAAAGCCATGAGAGCAACGTTTTCTTCCTTTTTTGTTTTTGTAAACTTTCATTTTTTTATTTGTTGGTTTCAAAACAAACTAGAAAAAAAGTCGACCTGTGCAATGCGATCAGAGGTGCCACCATGATAACCTTCAGTATATCTGAAATTTGGACCATCTCAAAGGTGCAGAGTGCCATTGTGGACCCTTACCATCCTTGGGGTTTGCTTGTTTAACCCGCTCAAAGGTGGCACTAATAGAGTCATTTTTCTGTGTTTGTCTGACCCTTTTTGTATATTTATACTGACAGAGTGGGGTATTTAGTGTGTTTCATATGCTACATTATCTGCATGGCAAGTTTCCCAACTGCGACATTTTACTCTGTAACATCTGTGATATAATCTTAACTCTCATATTACTAACATTAATGCTCTGCAATTCTATCAGCACAGAAAGTTAACACCCAAAGTCAACCTACCAAAGAAATGCACGACTCATACGCTTATGTGGTTACAATAGAGAACAAAAAAACATATGAACCAAACAAAAATAGGAACTAATGCTGCTCTCTTCTCACATGAGCCAAACTTCACTCAAAGTGAAGTTTGGCCCCTGTTGCCCCAGTGGGCAAAGGTTTTCAATTTTGTCTATGTTTTGAATAAATTCTCTCTCTTTTCTATCCAAAATTTATGTCACTACCAGGTGTAAGTCTTCATCAGTATTATCCCTAACCCTGGGATAAGCTCGGACGTCGCCCGGTTCAACAAGGTCAGGTGTTGAGGAACCAGGGCACCCTGACGAGAAGTGGGCTACTGGAACAAGAAGGCATCAGTGGGCAAGAGACGAAAACAGGGCGTTGTTGGAATGCTACTATGCAAGTAAGCCCCAAGTGCAATAGGAGAAGGATCGTTGAGTGCGAGAGGAACTGGCCAAGCTTGAGACCTGGATCCCCTGTAGCCAGTTACCAAGATTAAGTGAAGTACCCTCAGAAGGTCTGCTAGATGATGTTAATGGATACAGGAATGCTTAGAATTGTACAAGATCAACAGGACCCTAAGAGCCTTCATCAGGAACTCAATGGGTATGTGGTGTACAACACTAGAGGCCAACTCCAAGCCCATAGCATAAGTCACCATCAAGTGCGGGATCTACCAAGGAGATGCTCTGTCCCCACTGCTGTTCTGCATAGGCCTGAACCAGTGAGATACCGACTACGGAATGGAGCAGTTGTCAGCCACCTCCTGTACATGGATGACATCAAGCTGTATGCGAATCTATGCAAGTGAACGAGACATCGATTCACTGATCCACACTACCAGGATATACAGCAATGACATTCGGGCTGGAGAAGTGTAGTCGGATGATAACAAAGAGAGGGAAGTCAGAACTGAGGGGATCGAGCTACCAGAAGGCAACATTGCAGACATAGATCCCGCAGGCGAATGGGAACCATGAAGAGCCTGCTAGGAAAGCTGCAACCACCAAGTACCTGCAGAGGGTCAGGCAAGTCCTGAGGAGTCAGCTGAACAGTAAGAACAAGATCCAGGCTATCAACACCCACGCCCTGCCCGTGATCAGGTACCCAGCTGGTATAATAAGTTGGCCAAAGGAGGAGATAGAAGCTACTGACATAAAGACAAGAAAGCTCCTTACCATGCATGGCATGGCAGCAGAAACCCAAGAAAGAGGAGGGAGACGAGGAAGGACAGGCCCCTGCACGGTATGTACCACCGGCAGATAGAGGAGGTGGCTGACATCCAGAAATCCTACCAGTGGCTGGACAAAGCTGGACTGAAAGACAGCACAGAGGCACTAATCATGGCAGCACAAGAACAAGCTCCGAGTACAAGATCCATAGAGGCTGGGGTCTATCACACCAGGCAAGACCCCAGGTGCAGGCTGTGTAAAGATGCCCCAGAGACAATCCAGCACATAACAGCAGGGTGCAAGATGCTAGCAGGCAAGGCATACATGGAACGCCATAACCAAGTGGCCGGCATAGTGTACAGGAACATCTGTGCCGAGTATAACCTGGAAGTCCCGAGGTCAAAATGGGAGATGCCCCCAAGGGTGGTGGAGAATGACCGAGCTAAGATCCTGTGGGACTTCCAGATACAGACGGACAAAATGGTGGTGGCTAACCAACCGGACATAGTGGTGGTAGACAAACAGAAGAAGACGGCCGTAGTGATCGATGTAGCGGTTCTGAATGACAGCAATATCAGGAAGAAGGAACACGAGAAGCTGGAGAAATACCAAGGGCTCAGAGAAGAGCTCGAGAGGATGTGGAGGATGAAGGTAACAGTGGTCCCCGTGGTAATCGGAGCACTAGGTGCGGTGACTCCCAAGCTAGGCGAGTGGCTCCAGCAGATCCCGGGAACAACATCGGAGATCTCTGTCCAGAAGAGCGCAGTCCTGGGAACAGCTAAGATACTGCGCAGGACCCTCAAGCTCCCAGGCCTCTGGTAGAGGACCCGAGCTTGAAGGATATATATATATATATATATATATATTTACATTACCACAGTGAGATGACTTTAGTCTCATGAACAACATTAGCTAATTGTTATTTACTAAGTAATCTTGAAATGACTGTTCAGTACAGGAATGAAGCCCAACAATCATGTTTTATAGTCCCGTGGTTTCAGCCTCAGATACTCAACTAATCAAAGTGATGTCATGACAAAAATGAATGACCAACAAAACATTTTTTCTCCTTCATTTCTGTCAAACAAAGCTGTATGTAACGTTTCTCGCAGTTAGTATCATGGTTGCTTCACTTCCGCACTGCTCGTACTTATAGTACGCACCGTACGTACGTATGTGTAGTGTGCATACTTCAAGCGTGCAGACCCTGAATTGGGACACAGCCACAGCCAGGCTACAGAGGAAGTGACAGGTAGGTGAGACAGGTAAGAGAGGAGAGCTATGCTGGAGTAATAAAGGCATGAAGACCATGAACGTGAGCATTAAATAGTTTTTTTTTTCTTGAATAGGGTAACCATATATTCAATGTAAAATGAAAAACAAACAAACAAACAAAAACAACAAGTCCCAGGTAATCCACCCACACTAATCCCAAACCTTGATTCCGGACAGATATGCATGACGGGTATTTACACACCAGTTTTACCAGCATTAAAAGCTCACTTCAAGTAAACCTACTAAAGGAATACATGACTCATGAACTTATGTGGTTATAGAAGAGAACAGATGAGTATATGTACCAAACAAAAATAGGAACAAAAATAGGAACTTAAGTTAAGTTGTGGTAAAAGAGCAGCTTAACTCAAGAGTCAAGTAACGCATCTAAACAAAATGTTAAGCCTGACCCAAGAAAGCCATTCTACCTAATTTAGCATTTAGCAACGACAAGGAAAGGTGGTTTCAACAATGGCCCAAACACTAACATGGTGTGAATATCCGGGATGATCCCCCATTCATCTTAAATGTGCGCACGGTATGTGGCAAGAAGCTTTGCTTAAGTACAAAATTAGGTATTTACCCAAAACTAGCAAAACACAAACAGCAAAGAAGACTGCTGCCAGACAGGATGGAAGAGAGACCTGCAGCAGCTGACAACATTCTCATGTCAGCTGTCTGATGTCAGATACACTCACACAAACAGAAAGGAAGAGGAAATGAAGTTATGTATTCATTTATATCACAGTGTGGAAGTTGGTTTAATGAATATTAACACATTCACACAAATAGGATAGGGCAGGGAGGGGCATCACAGTTCTGCACTGTTCTGTATAAGTTATTGGGGAAACTTCAGGTTTAACCTTTCACTTCTAACAGGGGTGGTAATTTATGCGTCATAGTAGTATGCAGAAGTCTCCATGTACTGTCCAGTCACTTCTGTGTAAATTATGTAAATTCAGTTGTTAGTGTGCAGGTATAGGAGAGTCTGTAGGTTTTAGAGACAGTCTGATGTCTTTGAAGTCTTTGCCTTTCCTTAATTAGCAAGCATAATTTACAGGAAACACTGATTTTCTGTGTGCGTGTGTGTGTTTCCTGTAAGATTAAAAAGATTTTTTGTGTTAAGCATGCCTTAAATCATGGTTGCTACAGCAAGACATTTTATAATTGCTGACTTTGCAAGTAGGCTAAGCGGACTTCCTGGTCCGAGTTCTGTTTTGATATTTAAACTTCACTTGTCCTCAGCCTTTACACTGCGTTTCATCTCTGTGAAGATAAGGCAAAGATATCCTGGACATGCTGATCATGAATATGTTGATACCAAAGTTGAGTATACAACATCTCTGTGGGTGTCATGTTCCACTGTTTAGTAGGTGGTATACATGTGTGCTATACGCTCAGGTTGCTGGGGGACTTCCCATGATGCACTGTGCACTTCTTTTCCACTCCACATGCATTTATAGCTGAACATGTATTAATATTTACATTGAATTATTTATCCTGTTTTTTGGTCTTTTTTCCCATCGTTTTGCAACCAGTCACAGCATGGCCGCCCATTCCTGAGCCTGATTCTGTTGGAGGTCTCTTCTTCCCCACCATCACCAAGTGCTTACCTTACTTTACCTTACAATATAAAAGAGTTTCATGGGATGCTGTATAAATGCAACTGCACTGAATCACAAGTTTCTGGTAGGAAAATGTATGAACGCATACCTGTAAAGATCACGTGGTGTAATTGTGAGGTCCAAAACAGCTAAAAATAATATATGATATAATGAAATTTGATTTCTTTGTCTGTTTTTTAACACTTTACCTTGCACTTTAGAGGTTTACAGTATTAGAGATATTGCATGATGCTGCATATTTCATCTGTTAGCGGTTCCTTTTTTTGTTTTTCCTGTGTACTCTAAAACCAGTTTACCTCGGTCACCAAAAAAAAAACAAAAAACCCTCTACAGACTCACCGCTAATTGTATGAGACTGGGCAGATGTTTGTGGTCTCGTTAGTCTTAACTTTACATGTCTCTGTCTAGCTAAGGTTTCTGTACACGCGCCAAATGAAACAGAGGGGGGACTGAAGCAAGAAACTTTGCCGAAACAAGCGCCCTTACCTGCAGTCTGGGTGTCCGGCAGTGTAATGCGTTTCCTGCAGACAGACGCGCAGCACAGGAGGAACTGAAGTGTGCTCCGCTTGTGAGAAGTTATGTTAACACATCAGCAGACCACAAAGTCACAAAATCACACTCACGCTCTACATAAACGCACCACTCAGACTCCACAGCGTCCTTCCTGTTTCGGTGCTCTTCGTGATCTTTATGCCCTCGTCTGTTTCTCAGAAACTTCCCGTTTGCTCTGTAGAAAATAAAACTTATTTTCAGGAAATTAAGCAAATTTATGCAGTGCTGTTTAGTTACAGTGGAGACATCCGACTTCAGTATCTCACACCATTTCCCTCTTACAGTCAAATCAAAGAGACACATGTCATTGACATTCAGCCTTCTTGTAGCAGAAAATAAAACTTCAAGGCCGCCTTATTGCCAACTATAGTGGGGTGAAATGTGTTCATGCACCAGTCTGCATATTTTAGCTCTAAACATTTGTTTGCTACAAATTTCCTGAGCATCCACTCAAATATTACAGAAGAAAATGTGGACTATTCTAAAGATACACCTGAGTCTGTCTATTACACAGCTGCAGAGCTGAATGAGAGTTTAATAGTAGGCATAAGTTCAAACTGCAGTTCACCACAGGGTCCACGAGATGGCGCTGTTAGTCTTTGACAGCTTCATATGTGCCCTTTAAGATTATTACCTGAGGGACTAGCTCATTTAGAACCAGATAATGAACAGCTTACACTTTGCTTCATTGACACTGATCTTGTAACACAGCAAAGCCCGATTCAAACAACAGAATTCACTAATTATTTATAAAAAATAAAATAAAAAACACCAGAAAAGCTAAAGTTTGATTTAGCATTTAAACAGATTAAAGTGGACCTGTTATTGCCTTTTCTTGTTTTCTGTCATATATCTACTCTTAAAATGGTGGATGTTCATATTAAAATCGGACAAAATAAATAAATCAGTGAATGTGCAAGTTTTCTGTGAGCTCAGATGGGTGTCAGACAGTTTTTTTCTTGAGTCAGTGGGAGGAGATATTCCTAACATGGTCATCTCAGTTTTTCTTATGAAGGTTTATCTGCAGCTATAACACAACTCCAAAAAGCTACAACATTGTGTTAAATGTAAATAAAAAACAAAATGCAATGATTTTTCAAATCTCATGAGCCAATATTTTGTTCCCAGTGGAACATAAAAATCTATCAAATATTTAAATAATATCCTGTTAGCCCTGTGAGAGACTGGCAACTGTCCAGAGTATGCCCCGCCTCTTGCTCACTGGTAGCTGGAACAGGCTCCAGCCTCCCCCGGAGCCTGACAAATACATTATCATATTCCATGAAAACTACGAGCTGCAAAAAAGATGCATCTTTAATTTCAGAATAAGGTTCCTCAATGAAAAACTGACCTTCTCATAATCTACACTACATGATATCATGAAAAGATTCAGAGAATCTGGAGAAATTTCCGTGTGCAAAGAACAAGGATGAAAGTAACTATTGGATGCCAGTGACCTTCATGCCCTCAGGCATCACTGCATTAAAAAAATACAAATCTGTCATGGAAATTGGTGCATGGGCTCAGGAACGCCTGCAGAAATGCAGGTTAACCCTGTAACAGCAGGGGTATCATAACTGATACATGAGGTTTGGGGAGTTTATGAAACTTCTATATCATCAATATTAAACAGAATCTAGGACAGGACATAAACAGCATGGGTTAAATGGTTTTGTCATTTGTTAGTATTTAAATTATCTGCAGTCACCAAATTAAAATGCTTCTTCTAAAATATATATTCAAATGTTTTATCTCATATGACTGTCAGGTACTAATAGAATATCAGTGCTCCTCACATTTTTGAGAACCAAGGACCCTACTGACCCTCTGCACTCAAATTCATTTTTTTATGTTTTTGTAGCTTAATACTTATCATTATAATCCAGCTGCTAATTTAACATTAAAAAATATATAAATTATAAGCTTTGCTATAACTTCCAAAAAATAAAAATATTGAACGCAAAGTTTCAAAATAAATTGCACTTTATTTTTCCAAAGCATTACAGAGGCAACAAAACACAGAGCTCTGAAGAGGGACCGTTTGTGCTTAATCAGACAGAGCAAAATCAGATTATGATGCATGAAGTTTGACAAAAGGACAACTTTACAAACCAGCTTCACTTTAGATCATCAAGAAACAAGTGAACTTCAACACTTTAACTTTGCTAAACAGCTGTTGCCAAAAGTGGCCATTAGAGGAAAATAAATAAATGTATACCCCTTATTCACTTCAGCTGATTTAAAAGGGATCAGTTCCGCCCATTTCCACTTCCAGGTTTTCATTTTTCACCACTGGGCCTTCCTACACCTCATCCTCCCTCTGAAACAAGGCATTTTAACTCCTCCGTCTTTATGGCTACTATACATTTAGATCAATTCTGCAACACCCCACTTCAAACACAGCATTACAGTTGGCACCTCACGTGCTCTACAACTTATTTATATATTTACAGAAGCATGAAAAAAAATCCTATTAATTTTTCTGCAAAAATAAAGGATGGTGTCAAACTTCTATTTTCTCTACAAAACTCATTTACCTCACTCAACTACGCCCTACATTTTTTACTTATGTCATGGACTCTGGGTTTTGTGCCTGAGCTTTTACTTTGTATTGATATTTGGACTCTTCTTTTTTATAGTTTTGGTTCATTTCTAGTCAAGTTTGGATTCTGATGTTATGGTGTTGGTTGAGTTTTGTAATCTTTGTAATCTTTATGTATCAGATTTTTTCTGGATTTTCTGGGTTCTTAGTTTTTGTTATGTGTTTGTGATTTGATTTGGAGTTTATATTTAATTCACCGAGTTTCAGTTTATGGTGGCGGGTGTGGTTCTGAGCCTAACATGACCACGTTCGTGTTATCACCTCTCAGTATACATAATATAAACATCCACAATTGGAACAGAAGACTTGGAAGAAAAGGAAAAGAGAAGCGGGTCTTCTTTAATCGTGGCTCAAGAGTTGGGACTTCATCTTGTAATCGGAAGGTTGCCGGTTCGAGCCCCGGCTTGGACAGTCTCTGTCGTTGTGTCCTTGGGCGAGACACTTCACCCGTTGCCTACTGGTGGTGGTCAGAGGGCCCGGTGGCGCCAGTGTCCGGCAGCCTCGCCTCTGTCAGTGCGCCCCAGGGTGGCTGTGGCTACAATGTAGCTTGCCATCACCTGTGTGTGAATGGGTGGATGACTGGATGTGTAAAGCGCTTTGGGGTCCTTAGGGACTAGTAAAGCACTATACAAATACAGGCCACTTACCAAAAAAAGTAAAGCTGTAACACAAACTCCCTCCAAAAGCATTCACAATGAAGCAACTTTGTTTTCTATTGTGTGTTCATTTAAACTTTTTTTTTTTAAAGTAAAGAGATTTATGTTCACTTTTAAAATGACACATTATAGATTTTCTCACAAACACATTTAAAATTTTTCTATACACGCTGAGAATCTTTTATAATGCTTGCATAAGGTTTCGTTTGTATAAAAGCAAATAATGTGAATTAGAAAAACCCTTTAGAAAAGTTAAGACTTAACAAAAAACAAAAAAACAACAACATTTAAGTCCACAGTTCTTGAATATCAGTGGATCCAGAAAGGTTCCCTGAGGAACGCCCTCAGGAAATTTTTCATTATAGAAACCTTAAACCTGCAAAGAATTTCTTAAGAGAATATACATTTTCTTGAGTCCATTAATAAAAAGAAAAACAAATACTTGAGATGAGAAAGTAATCATTTTTAAAAAAAATTTTTTTAAGTATACCTAAAATTTCTGTCAGCTTCCTGCAGACAAATCTGCCAAATGACAAAGATAATTAAACCTTATATTAGATACTTCAAATGTATTTAAATCCATTAAATCTGTTATCAAAGTTAATTCTAAATCTATTTTAGGGGTGTAAAATAGATTTGACTGAAACCACAATTAGCTACAGTGGCCTGATCACTCGATCATGACTGGATCATGAGATGAAATGAATTACACTAAATGTGCTATGCTTCCAGTTCATTTATTACCTCAATGTTTAAACATCACAGCTTCCACAGTACGACAAGTTGGAACCATAATGCAATACTGGGGATGCTTCTATCCCGATTTCAGTTTCGGATTCAGAATTGTTCCACCCCATAATATATTTACCAAGTCTACTCTGTGTCAGGGTTCAAGTTTTTCTCTTTACTTTGTGTTTTTAGCACAAAGAATAAATCAAAGTGTTTACATTCTGAGCTATTACAAAAGGATGCAGCATATTTTCAGGTAGAGTAGCTTTTGAACTGCTTTCTGAAATCATAAAATCATAATCCTTGTACTAAAACACTGGTTAATCATTTCACTGTTTTTATTTGCCGTGTTCCCTCTGTTAAAAAGAAATGTGCATTTTTTTCTTCTTTTTAACACTTTCATGTCCCTGATAACGTTAGAAATGTATACAAATCTTAAGTTCTTTGAGAAAAGAACAAAAGATAAAAACATTTTTAGAAACCATATTATGCATACAAACCAAAATATCTAAAGAGGCACTAATGGCTCCTTAATTACAAATGGTGTTTTTACTAGAAAAATACTTCAACAATCATAAACGCTAAGGCTCTGATAATCCACTGATAAGTTTTGAAAATTAAAAAAAAATAAAAAACAAAACAAGAAGTCTACTGAAAACAAAAACCAGCTTCATCTTCAGCAGATTCAGCATGCTATAATCTGTTATTTCAGATCAAAGCCCCAAAATAGAAGTTTTGCCTTAAATCTGGATGGTCAACACGTGAAACCTTTATTTTCAATGTTAAAAAAAAGAAGCAATGCTGAGAAATGTTTTAATTCAACACTAAACAGATCAAAAACCAGATCTATTTATTTCCATCATAATTTCATTCTTGGACTCTAGTAGTGTCCATTTCCATGACTGGCAGTTCAAAAGAATCCTTATTTATGTGATCCTGGGCCTTACTGATGAATTCATTCATCCTCCTAAAACAAGCCTTTTAAGCTCCTCCCCCTTTAAAGCCTGCCTCTTTTCAAATTCAGTGGGTAGAATATGTAGAAGAACCACAAGTCAAAGCATCCAAATCAACCCACAAATTGGCCATTTTTAATTATGAGCAACCACTGTTTAAACAGTAAATATGACAGGAAATTAATAAAAGGTCCTCTTTAAATATAACAGTTAAGCTGTATTTAAAATCTGTATATTATATATGATATGAGCGGCTAAATTATCTTCTCCTAAAAGCTTGAAGAGGTTATTATTGTACACTGTGACAGAAAATAAAATCTTCCACATTAGAATCACAGCTTCAACTTTGACATAAAACTAACTGGAAGATGGAAACTGACTTCTGTTGGTCAACTCAGAGTAACATTTGAGCTATTTTCATTGTTAGCTGTTGCCACCCAAAGTATTACGATTAAAAAAAATCCAAAGAAAAAGAAGATTAAAATGAAAACAAAACAACACTTGTAGCCATATTGCCCAGTTTCTGTAGTAAGAGTCACCCTAGCAGCTTAGGAGCTTTTGCATAATGTTTCATTAGTAAAAAAGGCACCAAATATTCATGACCTAGAAACTGGGTTAAAAAAACTTGAAGAGCTCCGAGATGGTTCCCTGAGGAACGCCTTCAAAATATTTTTTTATATTTGAAGTTTCTGTCATGAAGCATTTTTTAAATAATCTTTAGAAAACCCTTTCCTCCTTACATGTGAAACATTCAATATGGGTAGGTGAGGAAGATCAGGTTATAAAATTAAAACTTTAAAGGGACAGTTCACCACAAATTCAAATCTCTATATTTGACCTCTCGCATGTAGTCCTCTGTATCCGTCTACAGACTGCTTTGGTTTGAGTTGTCCAAGTGAGATTTTTTTGTGCTGTTAAAAGTGCCAAAAACTACAGCAGAGAAGTCTATTTCCAGAAATCCTGACATAGTTATTCCAAAAGCAGTTCTGAGAAATAACAATTTTCTCTTTACCAAACTACACCCTGTATCACAACTCTTTCTTCACACTGCAATAAACAGGCTCCATCTACCTGTGATGAAGTTGAACAACAGAATCAAACATTAATTGAATCACCTTGGCTGAGCTACATTTAGCTTGCTGCGCTCTTCGTTTAGCTGTCAGGTGTAAACAGTGGTAGGAAAACAGTTCCGTAACGAGGTTTGCAGAGGTCTTTTTAGAGTAACTGGGCCACAACACAGGTGACATTTAGGTCTGTAACATAGACCAGAAGGCAAAAAAAAATATATAGGTATCTGGATGAATTTACAGCACTACAGGCCAAAGGGAAAACATGGAAGCTGGAATGTTGCAGCAAACCAATCCTTCAAGCATCCATACATCTGCAGATAATTCTGCTAAATGATAGCAGCAATTTTAAAACTAACTCTGAGATGTAACTTTCCTTTATGATTAAAAATATATATATATAAAAACTGTAACAGTTGCAGTGTTTTTTTCCCCCCGGGTGGGGCTTGTTTTCAGCTTGGTGTTGTCAAAGGTTCCTTGACGACTTTAAAATCTTCAAATTTTCCATGACTGATAAATCAAACAGAAAATGAGCGATCAGTAGATTCCAGTATCAGGTTCATTAAGTGGAAAGCACTATGCCGGATTAGTTTTTTTCCTTGCTGTGGTGCTAGATTTTGAGATGAATTCCTCACCATCTTAACATGTTCGGTTAACTCCAACAGTCCACGATCTGCTGTTTTTATCCAGAACTATAAAATGATGTACTGCATTGCCTTTTATCAGGACCGTGAAACTTAAATGGATATTTAAAAGCAGAATATTAAAAACTCTTCCAGAAACCAGGTGAGAATAATTGTCTCATCTAATAAAATTCAAACTGAGCTTTTCCTCCTCAGTGACTGAGCAGTTTGAGTCGAGCCAGCCAGCCGCCGAGCAGCGACGTGGACTGTTTGTTTACACCCTTAGTGGGAGAGACAGCGGCAGAAGTGGAGGCAGAAGCCTTTTTGGACCCCACTTCCTGGTAAGGTATGGTGGCTGTGTCGTGCAGGTTGGCGTTAATGTAGCACTGGCTGCCCCTGATATGGTCGACGCCACGTACAGATGGGTGACCTCGGTACGGCAGAGGGAAACACGGCTCCTCCTCCGTGATAGTGCTAATGCCCTCATTACTCCGATACATGTGCAGGACGTCCTTACCTGTTAGAAGACAACAGGTTAATTATTTAATTATTCGGCTTGTTTCATTTTAGCTGCGAGACCTTTAAATGACGGCTTTCATGTTCCTAATTACGACAACCTTGTACCGAAGAAGAAAGGAGGTAGTCCTACATACTGGATTTACATGTGAGTGAAAAGACATAATAAGCAAGTCCTCCTCCCTAAACGAGCTTCTATCCTTCCATCCTCCCTGTTGAATCGTACAAAACAGCTAAAAGTAACAGTTGACTTGTTAAGTTGCAGGTCAAAGCAAGTAAGCAAGTCTTTTTAAAGAAACAGTTGAGATAAATCTGGACATAACTGACGTTTCATGTTTCAATTGTTCATTTAAAAGAAAAGTAATAATGCAAACAAAGCAAAAAAAAAAAAGAAAAAAAAAAAGAATATTTTTAGAAATAAATTCGACGCTGAACTTCTAAGGATGACTCCACTTTAAACCTCACAGGTTCATGCAGCAGTGTGTAAACTTCGCTCTTTTGTCGGCCTCGTGTTTGCCGTCAGTGGAAAACAGTCCACTTCTTCACGTGTCTTTATTTAACCGTTCATTAACTGCCTGTTATCTTGGACAAACTGCCAACATGCACCGTGCTCGTCAAGGTGAAGTGCTCTAACGCTCAGACTGAGCAGAGTATGAAATGAGTCGCGCAGATGCAGTGGCAGCTTTCGGGGTTAATGATTAACCAGGTAAAAATTCAAAGCACGCAGCCCATCCCTGCTACAGTCTGTCCTTGCCTTTTAATGAGTTGGACAGATGGCTATTACTGATAACTGTCAGATTACTGGCGCTCACTGCGTCTGGTCCAGCTGGACAGGTGGGACTTACCTTTCCTTCCCTGAGTACTGGGCCTGGAGAGCCGGTCAGACACGCCTGAAAATGCCTCCACAGGCATGGAGATGGGTCTGGGTTTACCTGCGAAGAGTCCAGAAAGAGCAAAACATCAGCTCCATCTCAGAGACACTACTCCTCTACTTCCACCTCAGGCTGACACTTAGCCAGATATTAGAGCACAAACCAATATGGCCCATAAACAGCTAGCTGCAGTCAGTCTAACAGAAATGTTTTTGGGGTTTTTTCTTCTTGGGAGAATCAGGCTGTTTTCTAAATCAATGATTCATCTTTAAATCCCCAAAGAACCACTCCTGGCTTAAGGTGTCCTTGATTACTATGACCCAGTAAAGCTTCAAAATATAATACAATGCATTCAGGTTGCTTTGTGGTGACTCCAGAGACAAAGGTGGCACTATATCCCAGTGTTTCCAACCAAAACCAGAACAAAACGGCTCCAAACTCAGCAGGGAGGAATTACTGTTCATGAAATCAAGCCTTAAAGTCAACAGAAGCTCTCTGAGGATACACAGTCTTATTAGTAGAAACGCTTTGTTTGGTTTGATGGGGCTAGATTGGTCCAGACACATGACATCATCTGATCTGCTATTCTCTCACATGAAATCACAGGGACTGAACTACAGAACTGTCAGGTTAACCTCATGTGTGGACATTATATTTTAGTCTAGTCTCTTATACTGCCACTGTTCTATCGAAATGTAAAATGATTGTCCTCTTATGTGGATCTCATTTTCTCAGAAACAAAAATCAGGTAAAAAAAAAAAACAAAAAAGTTTTTAGGGAATTCTTTGTTTTTACGTTCGTCAGGTCCCAATCAGCCCAAATAGCAAAGACAAATTAAAAACACATGCCATGAAAGAGTTTGGGTCTCAGGAGGTTAAAGGATTGTGAGGTTAAAGTGAGCCTCTGACAAAAGTTCAGGGCTGCTGTGCATGTGTGAGAACAGTCTATGCATCAAGCAAAAAAAACAAAAACAACAACTAAAAAAAACAGTTGATTGTGGTTTTATGTGCTTTCATTTCCTGTGGTACTGTAAGTGTTGTATAACTCATCATAACCCACATGTTTTTCCCCTCATTGTGGTGCTCTTATTTTGTCTTTGTGCTGTGATGACTGGCTGCTGGCTGTCGCTTCATATTTTGACCCTTGGGCATGGAATCACTCAGCCTATAAACTTAGTCTGGATATAAAACACTGGGACAGGACTAAACTTTTTCCTTCTTATTCAAAGTATAGTTTGAGCTTTGTTTTCATTGTTAGACTAAGCTCTAGAGCAGTGGTGGGCAACTCAAGGCCTTGAGGGCTGGTGTCCTGCAGGTTTTAGATGTGTCCTTGATCCAACACAGCTTATTCAAATGGCTAAATTACCTCTACAACATGTCTCGTAGTTCTCTGGAGGCCTGGTAATTAACTAATCATTTGATTCAGGTGTGTTTACCCAGGGTGAGATCTAAAAGGGCAGGGATAGCTCAGTAGGTAGAGTGGTGGCCCCATGATCGGAAGGTCGGGGGTTCGACTCCACTGAACGGCTACCCTGAGGTACCCCTGAGCAAGGTACCGTCCCCACACACTGCTCCCCGGGCGCTGCACTGCTTCACTGGGTGAATGGGTTCAATGCAGAGGAACTATTTCCCTATGGGGACTAACACATACACATTATACAAAACCTGCAGGACACCGGCCCTCGAGGCCTGGAGTTGCCCACCCCTGCTCTAGAGTAAGGTTAAGAGCCTTTGTGTCCTTACAGCGTGAGGAGGAGCGCTGCCTGAGGCGAACTGGGATAGGATGACTGGATTCAGGTGGAGGGACGACAGACGTCCGGTTTTCCTCTGCTACAGTGTAGCGCCGCTGCCGCACGTCTGCATCCAGATGCGAGTTTGGAGACTTGGGACGCATTTTCACACCTGCAAATACGCTTGTGTTCCCATCTCTGCCACAAGGAGCAGGAAACTCAGCATTACAGGCATAAAAAAGAAAATAAATAAAGATGATTCTGAAATACTGAAGCTTGAGTGAGGTACTTACAGCGGGACATATGGCGCTTCTGGGGGAGGAGGGATATACAAATCCAAGATGGTCGTCTTCCCTCTCTTTCCAGGAGCATCTGAGGTTTCTGACTCTCGTGATTTATAGAGACTTGGCGCTCCCTGAGAGGTCTAATAAAGAAAAAAGACAAATTTAAGCCCTTTAATAAAGGAAACAAAAGAATCACATGTAACTAACACGTTTGGTTTGTCTCTTCTAATCTGTGTTTTTGGTTGCTTCTGTGTCTCAGCACACAACAGACGATGACTTTGTGAACTGCGTTTATCGTCAAACAAAAGCGAAAGTCGTTCCAGCTCAGAGGAGGCTTTTCTGTTTCCTTCCTCACTTTCAAGTTCTCACAAACACAGGAACTTCATTCAGCTCGTTTTCTGTTTCACCTGCACTTTGAAAAACACGTTTAAAGGACGTTTCAATGCAGCCACTTTTAACCATGCCAGACTTAATCCAGTCTGGCGATACTGTGAATGCTCCCAATTGTGAAAAATCCAACGAAAGACCAAAACAAGCAGAAACTGAGTGGTTTCATTACCACTTTTACACCCATTTACACACACATACACTTCCCTTAAAAGGGCTCATTTCATCGTTAAGTTCATTTCATTGATTGTACTATTTGTATTTCCTTCTGATATCTGTACCTGAGCTGAGGTGATGCAAAAATTTCCCCGTTGTGGGATCAATAAAGTCTTATCTTTATCTTGTCTTATCTTATTCAGTCAACCTCAGGATTGCTGCAGTATACCTGATGTTTACGAAGCAAATGTGATGAATCAGTTTTGAAATATGTAAAGACCCAGTAAGATGCTTCAATATAACTGCCAACATTTAAATGCCTAGGAGTGTTTAAATAAGGAGCAAGACATTTTTCTAAAGCCCTTTGATCAAACAAAAAACAGCATCATAAACACTTTGTGTTTATGATGCTGTTTAACCCTAGAACTCATGTACAGCTAAAACTAGCAAAAGTTTACTTTTTTCCTTATTTAAACAGCAGATTTATTAATTCAGTGTTTAAAGTCATTAAGACACAAAGAAAAAAATAAAACAGACAAAGTTGTTTCATAAACAAGCAAACAGCTGACGTCCTGCTGCAGTTTCTCACTTTCTTGCATAAAACACGGACGTTTAAAACACAGCAATGCAGTTTTTGGGACAACTTGTTTGTCATGTCAACTCAGTTTATGACCTTAATTCCCCAACACTGACAGATGAGTTCACCTGGGTGGGTGTGGCTCCAGTGGTGGAGCTCTTGTCTCACGAAATAAGAATAAGAGGTTCCATTAGTGACCCCGGTCTTTGCAACTTGATTCAGTCATCTGTTTTTAACACCAAGCTGACTGAGCTAACTTATTCTTAACTTATTATTACTCATTCTAATAGTTTCAGGCTTGTCATTGTTCCCACTTCACAAAACAAAAGATAAACAAATGTAAGTGCAGGTGGCGTAACCTTTGAAGTGAATGGTGGGAGTGACGATGAGATAAGAGATCTCAGATCTGTTTTGAAAGACTGAGATTAGAGCCTGAGCTCATCAGCTGAGCTACCCAGCGCCTTTCTGGATTCCTATCTCCCCTAAACACACACATCCTGGACCCCTGTCGGCACAAAACCCCTGAAGGTGGTTTGGTGAATGCAGGATTGTCACATTGTGAACTAAAGTGTGAGTCAGCCACCGCGGATCTGACATCAACGCAGAGTTTTTCCTATCTTCCTTTTTTTCAGGAAAAGGGAAGAAGGGCTCCATTGTTTCACCCGCTCATCTCAGAGGAGCTGTAGACTGAGCGGCTGCTGCGTTTTCTGCTCGAATCAAAACCTCAAAGCTACGACAAAGACTGAAAACCACCACGTGCAGCTTGATTTTCTTACCGACACAGTCTGCTTCACTTTCATGCAGTGACGTCTGTCACAACACTACAGCTGCTGCAGGTTCAGGACCTGCGTCAACTACGCCTCACCTGGAAATTCTGCAGAAAGAATCCATTATCCTTCCACATTTACCGATATTAACCAGAACTTTGTACACTCGTGCTTTTTCTTTCTTTCTTTTTTCCCCCCACAGGAAAAACTTTGACTTCTCTAAAATCGAAAACACAATCACTCCCAAATGTCCAGTTTGAACCAGGAAAAAGAACCTCTCCTCACTTCTTTTTCAGGGCCAGTAGATGAATCTGAAGGCCAAAGTGTCAATAAAGTTATGTAGAGCTATTTCAAACTATGTTTCTTAATGCCATTGTTTGTATTGTCAACATCTAAAGATGTAAGAAATGATATGGTGATTCTAAATATCATGTTATGTTGAGCTCTTCTTCAAGGTCAAATGTTCAGAAAATGTTGTATCTTTAAGATTTGCCCTTTACAAGCTCATTGTTTAATTTTAGAGGTTTACAAGAACATGTTTGCATGTTTTAATATCAGAAGAACAAAAAAAAAAAATCTTAACAAGGACGACTTCTTTGTTTTACAGTGAAGAGAAGTGTGTTAACAAGTAAAGGCTGGATTATAATCAGTCAGTTTTATTGGGTGAATTTGTGTCACTGTTTCAATCCTGACGACAAAAACAGGAAAGTGAATCATAAAAGCTTCATTGTGAATTTTGATGTTTTAAAATTCTGTTGTGCATCAGGAAAGCAAGAGAGAAGCAAACAGGTTTGAGTACGTGTTACGCCAAACACTGATTTATCTGTGGATGGGGAAATAAAACCTTCAGTTTCTCAGTGACTGAGTTCACAAAAATGTTTGTGTGTAAGAAAAAACACAGGTAATGTAGCGAATTTGAGATTTCAGGATATACAGACTACCTGCTCAATTCTGCTGCGAAGTTTTTCACTGATGAAAATTCTCTTTTCGTCCATACAAGCACACAAATAAACGCTCCTGAGACGGGGGCTGTTAGGACTGTTAATCTGCATTTCAGATTCATTTTGGGAAGTCCGAATACTGAGCTCATGTTACAGCGAAAAAGAGAAGCGAGAATACATTAGAAAACAAAAAGACTCCAGATCATGTTCAAGCGTTGCATTTTACACAGAACTTTAGGCCTGAATTCCTCATTTTTATTGTGCAGTCATGTTTTTGGTTTCATCAAATTATGTGGAACTTGTGGATAAAAAAGGTAGAAAAACTGCAACACAAGTACTTGTCCATTTCTACTCCAGCTTGGGATTTCCCACATCATTTGACCTCTCCACGACAGGAGAACAATCTGCCACCACAGAGGGCCTCCATCAGGAAGGATGAAAAGGAGGAGACAGTCCCTGGTGTTAGTCGTTTATTTTGCTGAGAAGCACTTCAGCACAATACAAGCGGCGGCTCACCTGCACAAGCGGCGGCCTCCAGCGCAGGTTTTTCAGTGGAGCCGGTGCGAAGCTGGCAGAAGGTCCAGAGGGCCTCTTCTTCAGCATCAAGACAACACCTCCAGACTCCGCCCTCAACTTCCCCACCAGGTGCTTTAGCTGCCAGCCCACCTGGACCAACCAGAGCAAAAGTCAGAGAATTGCAGCCTCTAGAGAGCGCTAGCATGAGGAAAGACCTTAAACTTCACGACCCTGAACGTCAGCGTTTAATGAAGCATTTCACGTACTGTGAGCTGTGAACTGTTATGAAACCTGCGGAAACGGATCCAACTCTTATACTTGGCCTTGGTTTAGTACTGTCTGAAACAAGCTGTTTATTGGCTTACAGTCAGTTTCATGTAATTCACATCACATTTACACTTACATGATAATAAATATTTTATTAAGATCAATGCATTTGCATGATTGTAAAATCTATAAATCTCACTAATAATTATTTGGAGTATGTACATTTAATAAATATTGTGATATCTTCATTAGTGAAAAACATGTTAAAGCCAACTTCCTTCTGATTGGCTGCTCCTGCTAAAAATAAGCATATCTGAACTGTAGGTGGGTGGAGCTTGTGTTTTCTTCGCCTATCTGAAATGGTTCAGAGCAGTCTGAAGTCTGACCTTTTATTTCACAAGGCCACGTTTAACATTAGTGTTCACTGTTGTAGCACTAAATATATGACAGAAAGGAAAAAGTCCTGCATACTGAAAAGTCGCAACACTTCAGTTTATACATAAGACAAAATAAAGAAGATACAACTTGTCGCTTGAAAAAAAAAAAAAAAAAAAAAGAGACAGCTGGACTTTGTGAAGTTTGTGAACATGTTTCACGTGTCATCCAAGAAGATTGTTATACAACTAATACCTGAGAATCCTCAGGTACTTGACACTACAGTCAAGTGTTGAAGCTACGTCCTGCCTCGCAGACGTGTGTGGGATCTCTCCATCTAAGAAAATGACTAAGGCCATTTCCCAAAATGATGAGAAACTTGTGGCTATTCGACTCACCACTGTCTGTTTGTTGACCTGAATGACTTCATCTCCAGCGTGAATCCTCTGGGTTTTATCTGCCGGAGACTGAACAGCACACAAAGAGAAGCGCAGAGTTTAACAGACTAACATTTCATTGACTGCATGTTTCCATGATCTCTGGTAGTGATGAAGACTTTCAGGAGAGATTTTTTAAGTCTATAAATGGCACATGAGCGGCGAAGAAGACCCAGAGGCTCACTCACGTTCTCTGTTGTTCCCGTGATGACGTGAAGCCCGTCGTAGGTGGATTTGATGTAAATCCCCTGAAAGATAAAACAGAACTTAAACATGGATCTTCTGCATAAATACACCTCCCACAGTTCCTCTGTAATTCCTCGCTGCAGCGGTGGCGATGGGGTTTTCCTTTCTGGACCTACATCTGTTTCTGTTTTTGATTCAACGCTGGTTGTGGTTCATGGCATAGCACTAAAATACCTGTTAATGATTCTGAGGGGAAGTGGGGTCATATTGTGGGTTTTTCTTTTTACAGCAGTCAGTACTTATCGGACAGCGGCGTCCCGCTGACATAGCCCAACAGGGAAATGATCATTTCTGTCCCATTTGTGTATTTTCTTTTTTTAATTCTATGCCCTTTAAAAGAAAATCCTCACCAGTCCCTCCCCAGGCTTGACATTGGTGATGTGAACCTCCTCCAAACAGGACATTTCCCTTTTTGCGGGGTCAGAAGTCGCTTGGACAGTTTTCTCACAGATGCTGTTGAGCGCTTGGGACTGAAAAACAAGAAAATATATACAAATAGGTTCAGCTTGTCCAATGGATGGATACATGCAAGTGTTCACCCAGTTATCAGGCAACAATTGTATTACAGTGTGTTATTACACTGCTCACTCTTCTGTCCCATACTGTAACCCCAAAAATTATTTCAAAAGATATAAGAGTCTGATTCAGATTTTATACACTTTTATAAAACTGGAAGCCTTTTTGAAACCACAGGTGTCACCCACCTGGTAGTTATTAAAAAATGCCAGGGAAAACATTGTTATTTTGTATAATTAGCGGTTTATAATTATGCATATACGTGGTTTACATTGATTTTGTAAAGGTGTCATTCATTATGTAGGTGCGTATCTATGTAGGTTTGCGATTTATACACCTGGGCCTTTCCATCCTCAAAATGGGCCCGAGGTGGTGACTATGCACCTGACTGGTTTGTGTAAATATGAGTTAAAGTCTGTGTTGCCTTATTTAACACTAGTTTTTCATATTGCTGTTGTTGGTTAAACCCTACCCTGCTGTAGAATAAACATGCACATGTAAGAATAAATGTGCTGGTTTGGATTTCACAGTTGAAAGACTTGACAATAATTATCTTGTTTCCATGATCTAATCGAGAAAATTATTGGTTACCATTTTTTAAGTGGCATTTCTGATCCTTGAACTGCAAATACTGTTTTGACCATATGCAACAATGTCTAATTATATAAATAATAAAATAATACATTTCTGACTGCTAACCTTCTGGAATCAAACTCTACACACCAGCTTGTACACTGCTTGAGTTTCACGGTTACATTTTAAACGACATCAACTGCATATTTGATTTTATGACTTGTCTTGTGGTTACATTTTAGTGTTTTATAGCTTGTGTAATATCGTTGGACTGAAAACGAAACCAGGTACTTTTTGTCATCCGTTTTCTCTCGAATAAAGAATAAAACATGATTCAAGACAGAAAGCCATTGGCAGCATGGTGGTCTTAGCTTACATCTCTCATGATGACTATAAAGTGCTCTAAATTTAGTCTGAAATGCTGAATCGCCTCCTGCACCAAATCTGCCTGATCCAAACCTCTGACCTTTCAGTGGAAAAGGGAAAGAAAACAACAGATGCAACAGGAGTTGGAAAAGCATCAAATAAAAGCTCCAAATACGGACGTGGGGACGGTGCTTGGTTTTGTTGTACGGGAGAAGAGCTTGATGCCTCTGCAGAACGAGAACAGCCTCATATTATCATCACAAATGACCAGACACCCAGGCCTGGAGCGCAGCACCGAGCCCGAGCTCATGGGAAGCAGAGAGCTGACCAGGAAAACACAAACCAGCAGGAAATTACAAGTAAACCAGGAAAACATGCTCCTCTGGGGATATAGCTGGTCAGCTTCCTGCTGTTTGTTTTTTTCAAATATGGTGACTTTATTGCTCCCCTTACAAAGACAAAGTAAATTTGCTTCATAGATATTTATCCCATAAAGTACTGGAAATATTACTAAAAAAATAATGCAAAACCAATGTTATACTTCAGCAGTTTTTAGGACTAAATCTTTAGTTCATGAAAGACACTTTTATTCACATTATACTCGCCCATCTGTCTCCATGAGGATTAAAACAGTGTGTACATTAAACATCAGGTCCATTTCCAGCCACGTTCTGTTTACTGTAAGCTGAAGCTTTTCTGTCCACTTGTCACTATAAGCCAAGTTTGCCCAAGTTAACGTCTTATAGATGTGACGAGTACAGAAAAAGTAGACTCAAAGCGCTTTTCCTGTGTAAGAAAACTCTGATTACTTACATATCAAATATCCTCTGACCACATGAATTTAAACAACGTGCATGTGTAAAATGAACATCCACCGCTGTAACAGTACAGCAGTGCTACTGTATAAAAAGAGGTCACATGACAAACTGGCTATGAGAAGGAAAGTGACTGAACTTCATCCAAGTGTGAATCCTGAAACAACAGGAAGTCTTATCTAAGACAGGAAGTGGATGTGCCTGAGCCGAACACACACACACACACACACACACACACACACACAAAACTATGTTCGAACAGAGGAAAGAAAAGCAAAAGCAGCACTCACCACTTCCAGAATCTTTTCCTCCATCTCATAAACTGTGCAGTCCTGGAATTACAGACATAAACACAGAGACTAAGAGATCTCACAAACATCTGTCCAACATCTGCTTTATTATCATCACTGTGAGAGAAAACAAAAAACAAAAAAATATCAGAGAAACAAGGCAGCCCCTGCCTTTGGTTTTTTTAATTGTATGCTTTTATTTTGAAGTGGCGTATGACACAAAAACAACTGATAAGAGTTGGGAAATTACCCATGCTGGTAAGGAAAACAGAGTCACATGATTAAACTATGTGACCCAATTTAGTATTGCTTCAAAAGCAAATACTGTTCACACTAAATTGAATTAGGTGTCAGGATGGACGAGAAGTTCATGAACACAGATCTGAAGTCTGGATGTCCTTGGTAATATTTCACGTTAGAAGACTGAATTTGTAAAATCTGATATCAAACAAAATCTCCATACAATGTCATTCAGTGATGGCAATCAATCAATGCTTCACCTCCTCTTCTTTAACTCCTATTCTTACTGTTTTCTGATCAATTTTCTAATATTGTAATTTTTTAATCATTTGCTAAATAAGACTTTTTCCACACAACATTCTGGTGCCAAACAACTACAGCTGTGTTTTGTATGGGGTCTCGCCTTGACAGTCATACCTTTACAGTTAGTTATGGAAGAGAATTAAAAGTCATGACGACAGTAAATTTATTTTTATGTTGTTCTGTATTTGGAAAGAACTTTCAGGCTAATATCGTGTTACTGTACAGCAGACAGAATATTTTCATCTTGATGGTTAAAGAAGTTTTTTGTTTCAGAAAACAGATGCAGTGGAGCATTTTCACATCTGGGGAAAAGGAGAACTTGCTCATATCAAATTTGGCAGGTTTTCCATTCAGAAGCCAGAACTGTGAGTGTGGCAAACAAACACGGGAAAGGAGAAAGGGAATCAGCGGCAAAACAAATATTTGAGAAATGACAGCCTACAGGAGAGTGAAACCAGGAGGCAGGGACGGTGAACGCCTCCCAGAGACACCGAGAGGATTCCTGCTGCGGTCGGAGAAATAACAGTTCCCCGTAAACACGCTGACAGGATGATTGCATGACAGCGCAGCAGGGCGACGCCTCAGAAGGCTCTGCAGACACATGCAGGGAGGTGGCACGCTGCAGAAAACTTCCAAGTGCACATCCGCTTCTGAATACTTCAATAAATGAAGAGAAATCCAGCTTATTGCAAAATGTGAAGCTCTGAAACAAACTTTTGCCGTCCCTAAAGGAAATTATAAAGTTCTAAACTAATGAAACGTCTGGCTGATTTGCAGCTGAAGTATTCTGCCGTTGCATAAAACATGTCTGTACGCCTCAGCTGCATTAATATGCATCATGTTTGAACTTCTCACACAATTAGTTCCCTCATATTTTGTCGTGTGACAGCACGACTGCCTCAGGTAGACTCTGCAACGATGTAAAGGGTTACATACAATTCATCACTGATTCATGACTTTATGCTTGGTTGCACAAGACTTTGTATAGAATAGATCCTTAAGCTGTGGATTTAGCATTAACAGAGCTGAGAAAACCTGATTTTTTTCACTTTTCTTTATGGGATAACTGATAGCTGAGAAGAAGGAGATGTGAAACAAACTGTTCTGTGACGCTAATTCCCCTCCTCATGGTAACTGTACAGTGAGGGAATTTTTTAAAAAGTCTCTTAATAGTTTATGCTTGTGTATAATTAGGGGCCTGTCACTTTAAATGACGGGTGAAAAGCACGTGAGTGGTTGTAGCCAGTCTCCGTTTGTTAGGCTTCACCTCAGCTAAACTTCCCAACTATGTTTTTGCTGTCAGTGCTTTTAGAGCATTTTA
This sequence comes from Diplotaxodon limnothrissa, assembly GCF_057381915.1. NCBI lineage: Eukaryota > Metazoa > Chordata > Actinopteri > Cichliformes > Cichlidae > Diplotaxodon > Diplotaxodon limnothrissa. The sequence continues at coordinate 44,636,506 of NC_140610.1, forward strand.
ATGCAACTTTCTGACAAATATTATTCCTCTGTGTGGTAAAGACATTGAAATTAAGAGAAATTCGCAGGTTTTATAATCAAGCCAGCTAGCATTAGCTGATAACTTAGCTCCACTACCTCAACCAAATGGTCACTTCTGGCTCCAGTAAAGTGGACTACCAAAATATGAAAACTGAGGCTTCAAAATGTGTTCAAAAGCTGACATCAGGGGTATGTCCATCTTTTAAATACAGTCTATAGCTTACTCTGTCCCTTAAGGAGCGTAAAACTGCTTAGATGACATGTTCTTTGGGCAGCAGCATTTTAGGATGGTGCATGAATATACGTCTTCACAGAATTGGGATGCTTCTTAATTATAAATGTAAAACTTTTAAAATGTATTCAGGACACGTACTTGACATTTCCCACTCTCCATGAACTGGTTTTGTTGAAGTTCCACATCTTGTGCTTTCATTTACATTTTAGTAATAATCTCAAAGTTTCTAAAGTATGAAACATGTAAGGATCTCAGCTATCGGAAGGAGATATGCCATCAAAATGACTGTGCTCATGTATACAGTAGTTATCTGGAGCTTCTTCATGATCATCACCACCAACAACAACCGATCCAGAAAATAAACATTTTAGTTCATGACCTCCTTCCTCTCTGATGTGTCTTTATGACAAGCTGCTGCACACAGAAAACATCAGAGATCTGTTTCTCTTTTAAGGTCTCATGTGGAGATTGTATTTCCCAGAGTGGATCTGTTAATCACTCAGGAAAGCACAGAAACACTGAAGAAAACACAGAGCGGCGTCTGAGCGTCACTGACCTTCTGGACGGTGGAGGTGAGCTCCAAACACAGCTGGATGATCTTGCCTTTGGTTGAGGTGAAGTCATTGGCACTCGACAGAGGAGTCCTAGCAAGAAGAGAGAAACTAAAATTATAGAATCATGTCAGGGCTGGCAGACAACAGGGCTGTGTTTTAAAACGGATTCAAAATACGAGCAGGGCCACAGACTATTCGGTCTCTTTATACACTACCTCTGATCTTTTACTGCTTCACACTGATCGGCCATGAACAGCCAATGGTAAGCAAGTGAAAAACAGTGAAAAAAAACAGCATGCAATGCTGAACACTTTAAAACACATTTTAAAAAAGGACAGAACATCAAAGAAATTAATGAAAATTTGACTTTCTGTAAGTTTTCATTAACTTCAGATCATAATAGCTGTTCCAACCCAAACATATCGAGTATGAAAATTTTTTGGATGAGATAACTGGATGGAGACTGAATAAAAAGTGGCCCCAGGTGTTTCTGGGTGAGCGAGCTGACACACTTCAGATGTCAGGTGCATTATGGGGCATCCATGTTTGTTTCCAGCTGCTGCAGCCAAGCTGGAATGTGTTTCAAGCTGATACAAGCTGCAAAAAAGCTGAAGCAGTCAAAGCGGCGATGCAGTAAACTGGAGCAGCGCTGCGAGGAAACACGATACTAAAATAATCAGAACGGAGGGGAGAGTACAACCGCTATCTTAGAAGGAACAAAGTTGTGCACTGAGCTGCACGTTATGAGTGAACTTCTGACTGACACGTTAATAAAAACAAATGCCATGTTAGTGAAAGTGTTGTGTGAGCAATTATGCAAGTACAGTTAAATTTACAAATTCAAAAGAAAGCCTGGATGAAAACATCAACTGTGACATCATGGTATCCAGTTTTATTTTTATGCTTTTTACGAGATCGCGGTTGTTTTAATGAGCAAATAATGTTTCGTTTTTAATACCAGGATACTCTGAATGCCGTCGTGGTTACCTGTCCAGCCAGGCCAGCAGATTCTTGGCGGTGCCGATCAGTTCGACCACGGCGGTGAGGAATTCATTGGTGGGCTGATTGGAATTTTTGCTGTGGTAGGCGGGGTTCTTCCTGCGCTGCGTCACGGCGCTGCTCAGGTTGTGGTGCGCTGTTCTCATCTTCCCCACCAAAGTCTTCAGGTTGTCCGACTCCACGCCATAGTTCTGTTAAAGAAAGATGAAAGATTCAGTGAAACAAACCTGCTTCTTACTCAATTATTAAACATAAAGACTACACTTCCCATCAGCACTGTCACTATTTCCTGGCTCACTAACCTTAGCACAAGTATGCTGCCACAGGAAACTCTGAAAGAGGCACTGCGGAAACGTTACACTGCACGAAGCTGCAGTTTGAGTAGTCCACATTGTATTTTGCACCTCAAAGTACTTTTTGTTTGAGAACACACAACAATGTTCAGGAATGATTGGAGGGAATTTAGAGATTCCCACGACCCTTGACCACAAACACACCCTGTCTCCCTAATGAAAACACACACACACACAAAAACCCCACACACATTCCTGCAAACCAGTCGCCATAGCGATTATGCGACTAAAAAAAAAAAAAAAAAAAAAAAAAAAAAAAATTCCCCACCACATCAACGTCAAACTAAATGACTCATCAATGCCACGTGTTTAATTAATCAGTTTAATGAATCTGATACCTTTTTGTTTATTTTCATGAATAAGTGCAGATGTGTTACGTTTATGTGTTATTACATCTGCAGGTCTGAACACGACCTTTGATTCGCTTTGTCGCCTGCAGCGATTCAGATGTTTGAGGCGTCATGCAAACAAAACATCTGGAGCCAAATCGACGTTCCACCTTGACTGAACGCAGAAAACACATCCTTCATAACACAACATGACACCTGACCTCATGTTTCAGGCAGAACTTTCAAATCGTGTTAGAAAGGATGTGATCCCTAGGTGTCAATCAGAAAAGAGCTCAGGATGATGCTGGGCTGTGATGGAGTGAAACAAGGAGCATAACTATCAGAAGGTTTTTAGGAGGTTCAAGTATTTTAAAACTTTCAGAAAATGTCGGCACTGAAGTGAAAGATCTCTAGAAGTATTACAGATCAAACAAAATTTATAAGGTCTTCAAAAACAGAGAAAGTACCCAATCTGCACATTTGAACAAACTGAACCAACAAATTTTCATCATCTCACATAAATAGAAGCTTCTCTGGTAGCAGATTAATTGTGTCAGCTCCACTCTTTTCATATGGAGAGGCAAAACTGCCAAAAATCATAAAGAAGAGAGAGAACAACTATCTCACACAATCTGCACACAAAATCATTTATAAAATGCAACATTAACCAGAAATCTTGCCAACATCTGGATAAATTAATATGCCAAACACATCGAAATCTATAGAAAATGTTTACTGTAACTGTCAGTATAAAACAATGCTCGTTTCCTCTTTTCTTCCACATTATTATCCCCAGAGCATCATCTCTGTAATTTCTTTTTACGTCTGTTGTGGAACAGAGACAGCTGCCTCCAGTCAATCAGGAGACCTGAGCTGAAACAAAAACATCTTTTTCCCTCAACAGCGGTGAACCCAACTGCAGGCCTCCCTGATCATTGAGTGCATCATGATTGTTACACAAAATCTGGGTCATTAAGAGCCTGTGGCTGCCTAATGTCACTCCAATTATCAGAATAAGTCTGTGGTATGTACTGAGGGTTAAAGTCGGGAGAGAAAAGGCCTCTCTTGTTCTGTTAAATGAGCCTCAGTTGAAAACTGATCATGTGACAAGACGCTGGAACAAAACTCTTCCTCTACATGCTGAAAACTGTTTGAATGTGTGTGTGTGTGTGTCAGGGGAAGGGTGGGGGGGGGGGGGGGGGGGGGGGGGGGTCTCTGACAGGTGGGAGGGTCACATCTGTTTCCTGCTCCACCCCAAAATGCAGCAAACTCTGCCTCATGCTGCAAAAAATATCCACAACACATCATTTGACCTTGCTTGAATGCTGCAGGAAAACGCTCCCTGAAACTTTGGAGCTGTGTGTGCTCTGATCGCAGCATTGATTGGTTAGTTTCAGTGTGATGTCATAACTGTATTTTTCCAGAGGTAAGTGAAAGCATTTCAGGAAATGACACGTCGCTTGTGCCCGTCACATGGCTGAGGGAGGATGTGGGATACAGACTAAAGCTCTGAAATACGCTACTGTCAGGTTGTTCAGCCTTGCCTGGGGTCAGGAATCTAATAAAGATCAGCTAATTGCAAACACAAATACAGTATGAGGAGGGGTCTGACTAGCACTCTTTAAGTTGCCTTTCCTTATGACATTCCTAAAGACTGAATCATATGACAGACAAAGCCGTTATGAACCAGAAGCAAATAAATTGTCATTTATTTGGGCAAATCCCCCACTGACTGTACTAACGATTCCACTGATTCAGTAAAGGACTAAATGTTACAATCCCGGACAATGCATTGCTTTTAATGTACAAAATCTTGAGGGATGGCTTGAGGGATCAGATATATATCGGATGACGATATAAAAACATCTATTGTTTCATTTTATGCTATCGTTTGTTTCGTGGTGTCGCAAAATAAACTGTTTACGGCAATATTTTTTCACCGTTTTGATGGTCACTGTAGTGGCTATATTAATTTCATAAATTTTTCTCTTTCTCCTATATTTTATATAACCACACTACGGACGGACAAGCGCCTGTTTTTTTATGCGTTGTGGTTAGGAACAACGACGGTAACGCCATCACATGTCCGCTTGTTTATGTTCCACATAAAGCTTTCTTCTTTTCTTTTTTTTTCTTTTTTTTCTCCGCCTGTCCCATTTGGTTCTTTAGCCATCAGAATTGTTGTCTGAAGACCAACAAGGATACCCAATGGATTTACTTTGCCAAATGGATCATCGTGGCATTGCCGTATTGGTCCATTTGGTCGATCTTTGTTTTTATTATTTATTATATTTTATTTTCAGATGTTACAGACGGGACAGACATGAGTGAGAGATAGGAAAGGGAGAAAGAAAGAGGAAGGAAAGGAAAAACAGAAGGGGAGAGGGACAGTGAGAAAGGGGGGGAGAAAAAAAATAAAAAATCTCCTGGATCACCTGTTGAGAGAAGAATAGAAAACAAGCAAAAAAAGACAAAAAAAAAACCAAAAAACAAAGCAACATACTAAACACAACACCATCGCATTAATCTAGCTAAGTGTAAACAGCAGTAAATACTAAATATTCAATGTTGTTGTGCAGCACGCAGGACAGATGTGCTTCGAAGTAGCAGCCAAGAAAGGTGTAATTTGGGTCTACGAGCAGTGAACACCTGTGTGCATACCTGTGTGGATCAGCGCGCTTGTATTCCAAAGGTTTCTCCATGTAACGATCTGCTAGGGAGTGTGGGGGGGCCACAGCCCCGTCCTCCAGGGTGTGAAGCAGGTATGGAGGAGATCAAAACTCCAGACATCCAGAGGCCCCCAGAACACAAGAAACCATGGAAGACCAACAGAGGGGCAGCCGCGCCACTGTTCCAGTAAGAGCTGAGGAGAGTCCCAGATGAGGGTTCACTCAGCAGCCGCGGAGCAGAAGCCAGGGGGAGTTGCAGTGACGCGCCCGTGAGCTCCGCCGGCCGCCAGCTGTGCCTGAGTGACCGAGCCCCAGGCCGAGAGGCCGGGGGCACCCCACCCCCGAAGGGGCCCGAGCGAGCCCCAGGCTCCAGGCCCCGATAAGCGGCCGCCAAGGAGTGAGCCGGTGTGTACCTGGACGCCCACCCCCAGACACAAAGAACCACCAACGCACCGATGTCTGAGGGCGTCCACATAAAGCTTTCACAATAAAGCTCAAGATCCAGTTGAGACTTTTCTAAATAAACTAAATCACGTGAAAGAGCAGATTATTTACGGATGAGAAGTAAAAAAGAGCCATCAGGTGCTAAAAAATAAACCTTAGACTCAAACGTTAGAACAGGCTTTTCCCTGCAGCACGCCGTGTAATAAATACTCAAAGAAAACGGCGGCCGTTACAACTTATGTCTAAAAATGTATAGTTTCATGCATCGGTTAAAACACTCGACTCCAGCTACATGACGCGCAGCTGGAAACACTTCCCGCAAGTCGAGCTGCCCGAGATTCACAGAATTTACAGAAAATGTTGCATTTTTGTGATTTATATCGTTATCGGATGATAGAATTCTTATATCGGGATATGAGATTTTGGTCATATCGCACAGCCCCAGCTGTTATGAGGAAAAGCCATATATATAAAAATATATATAAAAAAAGACTTTTCCCTGAAATGTTGGGAGTTTTAGGAATCTTCTCTTCAGCCAATGAAGTATTCTGTGTTTTAATGCTTTTCACATTTAAACAAACATTGAAAAGTTCAGTTACAGATGTCTGCGTGTAAATGTCATATTATCAGATAGCAGTCAGACAATCTGAACAACTATACTGGAGAAAAGTTGATATGGTGGACACAGTAATTTGTAGTTAGTGCGGTTGATAAGTGTCTGTTGTGGTCACTTGTTCTTTTATCGTCACCATTTGTTGGCGGGTACAGCAGAGTGTCAGTCTCCATTTAAAAAAAGCCACTGAATCCTATTCAGGCCAGTCACAACATTAAACCTCAGCACAGCCTGTAAATCCCCCTTTTCACCACCACACAGACGTTAGAGCCCATAAACAGCTGACTGAGGGGCTCTGTGTGTGCTTCAAAACTTTAAACGGGTCACACCAAAGTCTGCAGCCACTACACAGCTATTATGAAGCCTCAATGTTAGTTTTTCAGGGTCAGGTGATTCGCACATCCAGTCTGCCTTTTGCAAACCAACCTACCTGCTAGTTAACTCCACCTTTGTGTCTGGATATGGTTAACCAGCCTAAGCTGGAGTGACTTTCAGGATAATTTAATTTCAACATCACTACTACCCTTTCTGTTTTCCTTCCAATATTAACTCTATGATAGATGAAGTTTCCTCTTATGACGTTCTCCATGCTGAGTCACCGGATCATTTACTCTTCTGTCGTCTCTTTGTTTCAATGTCCACGTGTCATCGGCTTAAGTCACTGGTTATTTCATTCATTACTGATTTTCATGCATAACTGACGTGCTTTTAAACAAAGATTTCTGCTCCCGTTTGACACCTTCTGGGCATTAAAAACATATCACACAGCTCTGTGTTTCACAGCGAAACAATTTTTTTAGAAATCATATAAATGTTTGCCGTTGATTTGTTTGAGTGAAAACAGGAATACTGAACTTTTTAGCCACGACCGACTAAACCAAAACTCAGTTCCACTAAAGGGCACAACAGGAGAATCACAACACAAACTACTGCTCAACTTTCATTCATTTGTGGCATTAAACCTAAAAAACCGAAGATAAACTCTGTAGTTTCCTAGAAAATCCCTCTCTTGCTCAGTTTTCAGACTTTCTGAGAAAAACTGTCCAAATATATCAGACGCAGTAGGATTCTGATCACAGCACTGGTCTTATGATTGTTATGATGAACACTGAGCTGTTTTAATGCCCCCTCAGGCAGCGTGTAATGTGCATGGTGGTAGCTGTGGTGCTGTTTTTAAATGCAACTGAAACATTTATTTAAAAGAAACAAATCTTTGCTCTAGAAACTTTTACACAAGGTTTACAGCACTGCCATCAGTGATGGACAGAAAAGGATCATCTTCTGCTCTGCTGCTGAACTTATAAGTATCAGCCAATGAGTCTAAGCAAAGATTCCCAAACCTCCCTCCTTCCTGGACTCTCCAGACTTTCCAAGGCATTTCCAGTCCTGAGCCTCCCCTGGAGTGGACTCCCTGGACAAGCCAGAAAAACATGACAAGTGGCCAAAAATGGATGGAAGCTCAAATTGAGATATCCCCTTTACTAACTGCTAACTCAGTTAACTCCAGTGCATGCATTCGCCTACAACATTTTTATGGTTTGTAACACAAGCCAGGTGTTTGTGTGGTCCAGACACCATCTCAGCAGAGTCTCACACGGAGAGAAGCTTTGGCAGTTTCTCATCAGCATCATTAGAAATTGTTTGATTGAACAAGAATTGGAGGTCAACACTGCTAAAGACATATCTCAAAGGACTTGAAACAGGTATATTTAACATGCTGACTCATGAGTGATGACAGCGGACACTGAAATCCACAGTTATATAGTAGAGGAACATTTCTAAACAGGAACGTTATCAGAAGTAAAAAGAGAATGTGGGATTTTCTGATTTCTAACTGACCAGAGCGCAGAGCAGATCCACCGCCTCCAGGATCAGCTCCTGGTGTCCAACCCTCGCCACGCCCAGAGACAGCAGCTCCTGGTGGGACATCCTGAGCAGCTTCTCCCCATCCACCTGCAGCTGTTGGAAGGATGGGATGTACTGCTGCAGGCTGTCATCCAGACCTGAGAGAGACAACGACAATGAAGCACATTTAATGTTCACAGAACAGGTTATTGATGAAATTCACCATTTTAATTCAGCAAAACTCAGGTTTGAAATTTATTTGAGTAAACTGACAAATTCATCAGGGATGCAACACAATTAGTGTTTTATAACAGAAGTGCTTTTGATCGCTCACATTTCTAGGTTGTATATCATGGATCACCAATCAGCCTGGAGTTCTTAAGGCACACACATGCAAGTAAACCAGAGCATGACTTCAGCATCTGAGTTTCAGTGAAAGTCATCTCTCAATGATCCATTCAGGTCTTACAGCAAACAGCTGCTGAGTCAACATCGCCTTATTGACTCAATCAGTCACTGTGACAGCCAACAGCCTGGCAGCGTCCTGCCAGCTCACCAAACCACACCTTTTCTTAAATCCATCACCTCCGTCAACCAACCAACAAGCAAACTATTTTCGTCACCTAATAACAGACCAAGAAACACATTCCTGTATAAAGGAATAAGTTTCTTTCAATAACTTACTGTCTGTTTGTTAGTCCTAGACTTTGTTTCAAGTATAATGTTTTTCTGATTTTATTTATCTAACTTTACCTGAGTAGCTAAAGATAGCTAGGACAATTTTAATTAGCCCCATTTAGTTTTTTTAAATCTCAGTCTCTCTGTTACAGTCGCCTCATTTTGTTGTTTCTTACAATCTCAACACTTCCTGTATATTTCAAATTGAAAGTCCTATAGCACTTGTAACTGTACAGAAACCCTTCACATCTTAATGAGGCTTTTATTGTGAAACATTTGCAGGAACAACACTCAAACTAATTTGATTTGAAGAAATACATTTGACAATTTAAGCAGTAGTTATTAATGCATGACTTACTCTATCACAACAGAGAATATGCGAGAAGAGAGCTTTACTGTGAAAGGAGGGAACAGGATGAGACCTTTTCCCCCCCACATGTGTAGAACAAATTGAATTTCTGGCATGAATCAATCCTTGACAGCCAACTCAACCACACGCGTGCATGTGAACATCGTCGGGGAGCTCACGTGTATTGAACTCGTAGCACTAATCCTCTGTACCATCATCACAAATCTACGGCTACTGTCACTTAAAATGCCAGAAATACTCAAATCATCAATCCATAAAGTGTTGGTTCATTTAACATTTAATAGCTCTGCCAGTAGTGGTTAATGCGCAGGTTTGCATGCTTAATGACATCTTTCTCTGGTGGCCCGGTATGGTCATACTGGGCACCCCACTTTCAGCCCCGTGACCTCATGAGACCTCAAGGGAGATGGCGCCCGTTTCAGCGGCGCCACTTTGCACCCAACATTCACCTCTGACCTCTGTGAACGAGTTCAAAGAGTTCTCTTAGCTGGATCAATAAAATGAGCAATCACGCACCAGTTACTGTCTGACACACATGAGCACAGACAAGGTTCGCTGCAGGGTTTTTGGATGTGTTTGGTTGGGAAGAATATGAAAAACTCAAAAAAATATATTAAGCATACGTGCACACATTGTACGCTAAAGAGAAGAACTGTCTACAGCAATTTAACAGTTCAACAGCCTCTACAACTCTCCGTTCTGCCAGCGTGAAATCCTCCATCTCAAAGTTCACTCCACAGCATTGTTTTTGTTCAAAACATTTCAACAAGTTCTTTTACTTGATTTAAGTTCAGACTTGAATCCTGCATCATACTAAAAATAAATGTTAGAGTTTTAGCACACAAGCTTTCAACAAATGGCAGATGATGATGATGTTATGCAGAAGCCGAGCAGCAACTGGCCAACAAAATGTCTGGGAGGGTGAGAAGAAAACAACTGCCCCAGCATGTGGTCATTAAAGAAGCTGCGACTCCTGTTTGTGTTCGGGACGACAGATGGCCCACGCTTTCTCTCTGACAGCAGGGAGGAACATTCCTCTTAACTAACTGCTGACGGGACACCTCCGAGTTCAGCAGCCTCTGACACAGAGTTGCACCGAGAATACAAAGCGTGTTTGTTTGCTTACTGATAGTACAACGGTAAGATTCGATTAATTTTGGTCTTTATTATAAAAGGCCAGAATAAAGACTCACAGGATTTCAGCAAAGTTTGAGGGGGTGAAATTGTCTGGGAAGCACTCCAAATCAGGCCCCAGCAGGAGGATACGGGTCGTCTGCTCATCCCCCAACAGGGTAAAATTTAGACCATCTGGGATGGGCAACACTTCAGGACATTCTCAGAGGGCCAGACTTTAAACAACGGATTTAAACATGCATTGTCTTTTGATCCCCTTCCTATCATTTTGAAAGTTAAGCACTTAGTACTGAGCTTTCCTCATAGAGTGATCTGGTCACCACTCTCATCCTGCAGAATGACAGACTCCAACTCCAGCTTCTTGGACTGCACCCAGCAGTCCTGCATCTGATTTGAAGATCTGCTTCCAGAACCTGCTGCAGGTGGAGAGCTGAATGAGTCCCAAACAGCAGCTTCAGATTGTGGATGGGATGAGAAAGTCACTGAAAGACAGTGATACTGATACTGCTTCTTTATTGTCACAAAATATATTTAGTTTAATTTGAGGTGGTAATTAGCAATGGATCAGTTCATGATAAACAAGAACAAGTTTGAGATCCCTCCATTAAAGCATGTAAATTAAACTTTAATTAAAAATTCTCCATTCATCAAACTAAAAGAAAACGAGATACTACTGTGAAAGCCTTGAACTCCTATATCTTCACACATTCATTTTGGTTTCTGCTCCAGTTCAGTTGCTCCTGAAAGTTTCTCAATACACCCAAATTGAAACTGTGACCATACTCCCAAACCTTCCTCAGGTAAATATCCACAATTCCTGCTCCTTCTAGGTTGTAGCGCATCTCCACACTTCAAACTAAACTCCCTCTGCTGTTGGTCAGAGCTGGACAGCAGTTTGCAGTCAGCAGGAATGTGTTGGTGACAGCCTGGATCACATTACTGTCACCCGAGGAGGCCGATAATCTCTCAGCTGCACAGCAGGGTCGGCTAAACGTCACACGGGAGCCAAATCGCCTGCTAATGAAAGCATGATAACAAAAGACTGAGTCTCCCTGAAAAGCAGAGACAACTACCATCATAACATAAGCAAACAGGAGTTTCTGCTAAGCTTCTACACTTGATTCTTCCTGTGATGCAGAAACATCCTGCTCAGATGGGAAACGTTCGATAGATTCAGGTCTGAAAACCAATGGCTTAGACAGTTTGCTCAAATTATGGGAGATTAACAAGTTAAATAAAGTAGATAAAAGAATAAAAACTCAAGTCCAACATTCAGGTCTGGATCCAATGTTCCAGCAATACATAAAACCTCATTAATTTCTGTAGCTGCTGAGTCATTTTTATCATTCCTCATCTCGATGATTGCTCTGTCGGGTTTGGCGCTCGGCCCAAACTCTCGGAAAGCCGTTTCAAACCTCTGACAGGCGCCGAGGATCGAGCTGGATTACCACACTGTAACACTGCTGAGAGCCTTGTGTTGGCGGTTTAGTTGTTTGGTTTGTGAGATGCTTCTCAAGCAGCACGAATAATTAAACACAGCAGATGGTATCTGTGTGAACCTTTTCTGTCCATAGCACCACAAGAAACACTTACTTTAGGAAGAGCTGGAGAGAAGCCCTCATTTATTGAGCAAATATGGTCTGAAACAGTAGGGTTATCTCTTGGGATAAAACTGAACCACAGAGGTCCATTCAGATCATCTTGGTTGTCCCCTTTGGTACAAAATGTTTGATAATTATTGCTTTAACATGATCAGCTGCATAGGTGGGGAAAAAGCAACTGTATCTGCACTTATGTTTTTAGTTCATCTAATTTGTACAGACTTGTAATGTGAATGTTTCACAGTGTACTCTGAGCTCAGGTTCAGACTGATGAAATATTCATAGCCTGTTTCAGAGGATTGATTTCCAAACAGGTGAGAGGAAGGAGGAGGGACAACAACGCTGGGAGCAGATCAGCTGCTTCATTCACCGACATTTATAGACAAACTGCCAGTGACTCACAGTTCCAAGCCCATCCGAGGCCATGGAACACCTTTTCAAAAGACGTGAAGAAACAGTGCACGTATCGAAGGGCATTTCCTCGATGCCCATCGATACGTCCAGTGTCAGCTAGACCTGTGTCGCATCATATCGTCTGAGATAATAGATAATTCATTTTTAAATGATATAAAATATCATATTGTGGTATGATTGCTATAGCAACTCCATGAGCTTGTGTTCCCTGTGCACACAACAATAAAAAGAGCCCAGGCATGTCTGAGAGGAAGCCTCCAGTATTTGTTTAATGCTGCAGAATCGACTGCAGAACATCCCAGGAAGAAAATATTTTCAAGGTCAAGTTATTTTAGTCATTGTAAAACAAGTGTGAAGCCAGTTATGTTGTACTTAACATTTCCAGGGAAAATACTGTCCACGCTACTTTTGTGCTTACCCATGCAGTCTTATTTCACCTTTTTCATCGGAAAAAGATAAGACATAAATACTGCATACAATGAACACAGTTTTACTGAGTGTTTAGTATTTTTGTCTGTATCATCAGAAATGCTGTTATTGCAAGTGTTCTTTAAATATACTGTCAACAAAAGAAAACTGTTTTTAACTTTCAGTTTTTAACCTCTGATTTTAAACTTACCTGCTCCGAGTTCACTGCCATCACAGCACAGTTAAAATGAGAGAACCATCTCAGTATTTCCGTTGAAACTTTCGTGTTTGTTGACAGAATAAATTCGGCTTGACATGAAAGGCCACTAGAGAGCAAAGTGCACAGACACTCTGAACTCTGACATGATTCCTGAATTCCTACATTCACTTTGTTTAGTGTATTTTGCTCTTTTGATGACCATACAGGGAGTGCAGAATTATTAGGCAAATGAGTATTTTGTCCACATCATCCTCTTCATGCATGTTGTCTTACTCCAAGCTGTATAGGCTCGAAAGCCTACTACCAATTAAGCATATTAGGTGATGTGCATCTCTGTAATGAGAAGGGGTGTGGTCTAATGACATCAACACCCTATATCAGGTGTGCATAATTATTAGGCAACGTCCTTTCCTTTGGCAAAATGGGTCAAAAGAAGGACTTGAGAGGCTTAGAAAAGTCAAAAATAGTGAGATATCTTGCAGAGGGATGCAGCAGTCTCAAAATTGCAAAGCTTCTGAAGCGTGATCATCGAACAATCAAGCGTTTCATTCAAAATAGTCAACAGGGTCGCAAGAAGCGTGTGGAAAAACCAAGGCGCAAAATAACTGCCCATGAACTGAGAAAAGTCAAGCGTGCAGCTGCCAAGATGCCACTTGCCACCAGTTTGGCCATATTTCAGAGCTGCAACATCACTGGAGTGCCCAAAAGCACAAGGAGTGCAATACTCAGAGACATGGCCAAGGTAAGAAAGGCTGAAAGACGACCACCACTGAACAAGACACACAAGCTGAAACGTCAAGACTGGGCCAAGAAATATCTTGAGACTGATTTTTCTAAGGTTTTATGGACTGATGAAATGAGAGTGAGTCTTGATGGGCCAGATGGATGGGCCCGTGGCTCGATTGGTAAAGGGCAGAGAGCTCCAGTCCGACTCAGACGCCAGCAAGGTGGAGGTGGAGTACTGGTTTGGGCTGGTATCATCAAAGATGAGCTTGTGGGGCCTTTTCGGGTTGAGGATGGAGTCAAGCTCAACTCCCAGTCCTACTGCCAGTTTCTGGAAGACACCTTCTTCAAGCAGTGGTACAGGAAGAAGTCTGCATCCTTCAAGAAAAACATGATTTTCATGCAGTACAATGCTCCATCACACGCGTCCAAGTACTCCACAGCGTGGCTGGCAAGAAAGGGTATAAAAGAAGAAAAACTAATGACATGGCCTCCTTGTTCACCTGATCTGAACCCCATTGAGAACCTGTGGTCCATCATCAAATGTGAGATTTACAAGGAGGGAAAACAGTACACCTCTCTGAACAGTGTCTGGGAGGCTGTGGTTGCTGCTGCACGCAATGTTGATGGTGAACAGATCAAAACACTGACAGAATCCATGGATGGCAGGCTTTTGAGTGTCCTTGCAAAGAAAGGTGGCTATATTGGTCGCTGATTTGTTTTTGTTTTGTTTTTGAATGTCAGAAATGTATATTTGTGAATGTGGAGATGTTATATTGGTTTCACTGGTAAAAATAAATAATTGAAATGGGTATATATATATCTGTCTCTCAGCTGCTGCCGGGAAACTGTGTGCCAACAGGAAGCAGCAGCTCAGGGTGGGAAAGTTTTAATTGTTACCATAATGACAAAGCTGCACGATAGCCTCAAATCCATGAAAACTAGGAGGTTAATATTTGATGGGTCATTACTTCATGTGTCTTAATCAATTTTATCTGTTATCAATCAAAAGATGGCAGCAGTGCTAAGGGCTTTGTGACTAATTTTGCTCTCCAAGATTATGAAAACAAAATAATCCAACAAACTTTGACTATCCTTGTCACCCTCTCCACCCACAGACGGATGCGAGATAAGCTATACAGCCACAGAGCATTCACTAATTTGTGTCAAACTCTGAGCAACCCCGCTTCATTCATCTCCATTTATACATTTTCCTTTTATGTTAAAAGAACAAGATTTCAACTTCAAGAACATTCCTGTAAAAGACATGTTAAGTTTAATAGAAGGATAAGACAGCCATGTTTTTAAGCCCCCCCCCCCAACTTTGTGGAGGCCATTTTGGATTGGCAGACAGCTACATTTATGAAGAAACTGTTTAAACAGTTCAGTGTGAAAGACTTCTGACCTCAACCCCCCTCCACAGCATCCTGACATCTGACAGGAGGTGTCTGCTTCCACAGCTCTCCAAAACCCGATGACGCAATGTTCACACCTACTTCACACCAGGCCTGACCAGCCATGCAGGGGTGAAAACACATCTACATCCATTTTCCCTTCTTTGAGGAATTAACACACTCATTATTAATCAAACTCACAAATAAACATTTTTATGGCTGAAGCAACCTTTAGCAGCCAGATTCCACATCCTGAAAAAAAAAAAAAAAAAGCCTTACAAAGCACAGACTGTAATTTGTTCACGAGTAATGTTCAGATGTATTGAGATTTTTGGATGTATTATCACATCAATTCTCCTACAGTATCAATATGTGTATCATTAAATATATTTTTAAAAAGATTCTTTCTTGCTGTACTTCCTTAGCTGCAGTGCAGATTGAGTATGAACAAAGTGACTGTGGATAAAATAACAACTGTGGGTGTTTACAGAGGTAAACTACTACTACTACTACTACTACTACTACTCCTCCTCCTCGCAGTTTGGCCAGCTTGTCTTGTAAGACTGGTTGTTGCTATGACAACAGAGAAGATGCTCCACACAGAATTCTCAGGCATGGCTAGCAAGCGTTAAAGCAGTGCCTATGTGTGGATCGTACGTAGCTGCATAGCGTTGTAAATAAGCAAGGTTAGACAGAACACAGCCTCAGTCCCATGACGCCATAACTGAGTAAACAAGTGGCTTTATGTAAACTGTCTCAGGGCAAACCAGTCAGCCGTAGCACAAAATGCACGTTAACCTGCAGGAAAAGAAAGCTGTTGTGCTGCTAACATCAGGTAAACTTGGTAGCGCCGAGTGGCCATAGTGCCAAATATTCAGTGACATTTAAAATCAATGAAATGTTAATGAAAGAAAAAAAATAAAGGGTCTTAAATACACAAGCAGGATTTATATGGCCAATGATTAACATCCTCTGTCAGACATGACTCAATTTTGACTGTTAAGGAGTATTTATAAGACTTGGTCATAATAAAGTTGGTTATTCTAGCCATCTCAAGCACGGGAGAGAATATCAAAAAAGCTGCAGGTTAAACTCCAGCTGCTCATCAACAGCCGAGTTAATCATTTATCAAAAAGATGAAAACAAACAAAACGAGGAGCACCATGATACCTCCCACCTTTAAAGAAAACACGCTGAAGCGAAAACCTAAAGACATCCATTATGTTTATTCAAGCAGAAATGAAAAGAACTGTTGCTTGGTAAATTTTTGCATTTTTATATAATACTAAAGATCTATTTGGGAATTTGGGTTGTTGAATTATGATTACTGGAATGTTTAATACAACAAACTCCATTAAAATCCATTTAAACTACTAAAACAAGTTTAAATATCTACTTATAGATGCAGTTTATACCCTTTCAAAACTTTCTGTATTGAGCATTTGTCTCGTTTGAGGTCTTAAATGGAACAAATAACATGTTGAATTTGTTAAATGTGTAGATTTAACAGTAGTTTTCATGGCTTACAGTTTGCATTTTTAATATACATGTAAAAACAACCTACTGGGCAGTTAAACGTGAAAATACCCTCAGCCCTTATTTTTTTTTAAACCATTGTCTCAGGGTGAGCCAATTTTACAAGCAGTCTTTAAATAATCCTAACTCTGTTATAATTTGTCCTAGAGGCAAAATTCAAACAGTTTCAGAAAGAAGAGAATAAAGGTTTTAAGAGTGTCACTGCTACTGCTATATAGACCAAAAACTCCACTGTGTCTAGATTTTAGTATGCGCTCTACCATTCTGGGCTAGAGAGAAAACTGAAATGATTCCTGAAAGATGAGAATTACTTTATAATTTTGCAGTCAAAAATCACAAGTCCAGTTGGCTTGTGTGATACTCGGGTGATAAAGGTCAGATATCTCCTCAGAAACTTTCTGTACTGAAGGTTTATCCCTGTCGAGGTCTCAGTCACCTCTTCATTACAACAAATGACACGTGTTGAGTCGTTGAAGCGCAAAGATGGAGTCCGGACCCGACACTCCCCAACTGGGTGAAACAAAAGGAATCTTTACACCACCACCCAAAAACAACAGGACGAGGGTGGAGGGCTGCAAGGAAAAGTGGTAAAAGAGCAATGAGGCTATTCATAGCTTGACTAGGCCTCTGTCAAACCCTGCACTATATCTCACACACTCACACACACACACACACACACACACACACTTCATCTGAGGGGTGTGAGGCAGCCTTCTGTCGAACAAACACCATTCAAGAGGAAAAAGGATTTCCTTGAGCACCGTGTAGATCTGTCCTCAAAAACTAAACAAATGGGAACTGTGGCAGTTGACTGAGTGAAAAGCAGAGCAGGCCTACTGTATCAGTGATTTATATCAAACTTTAATATTTATCTTATTATTTACAAGTAGTGGTGTAAAGTTATTGTGTTTTAACAGTAACCATTCAGGAGTATGAGGCATAGTTATGTTATATTTAGCACTTATTTCAATCACATCCAGAAAAAGTCTACACTTGACCCCACCCTAGACTCTTTAACTTTAGTATATTTATTATATTTAATGAAATCATTACCTTTATACATGTATACTTTTACTTCATAGAACACACACATGTTGGTCAAAAGCTTCAGAAGTCCCAGAGATAACCACATAAAGAATTTAGGGTTAAAACTCACTTCTGTGCACCGATTCTGAAAAACAAGGAATCACACCTACAAGGTGAGCCTGGTATCAAAGGTGAAATGCATAAAAAGGAGACATTTCATATAAGATAAATTGTTTTGACCATCCAACTACTCCACATGGAAAACGCACTTCGAAGTTTTCGAATTAGTCAACTGACCCTGACATAAGGTGGAAAACTTGAGACCTCTCATAATAGAGCAAAATCCATCTCAAAACACTTAAAAACATAATGTGTTCACGGGTGAATTTCTAAAGGGCTGCTGCCAGTGGTGTATCACTGTTTTTGAACCAATCAGACAAATGTCAATAATTCAGTTTAATTAGTGAGAGATATCAGCTAAACAGCTGAATTGAAGTAAAAGTAAGTAAAGTTTACGGGGGTCAGTTTCTGGTTTTGCAGCCTGTCTAGTAAACAGTACGCTGCGTGATCGGTGTATTTGGATATCTGGACCTGCTGATATAGCTAACGTGACTCGAGACACTCTCTCTACTGAGCGACCCAAAAGTTGCTCACAGATGGACAAAAGGCAGGAAGAGGGCCTCAATGGAGATATTCCGGCTGCTTCCTGTGATTCACCGCTCTTCCCTGGGTGAACTCAACTTCACTGATAAGAAACTAAGAGAAAAAAAAGAAGAAAAAAAAAAAAAAAAAGAAACATCCACCAGCTGGTTCAGTCTTTGATCAAAATCACACTCCTCGACAATCAGCACTTCTCATTTAAATCCATCTGGTTAGAGCTGGTGCTATTACCAGGGTAACATTTATTCATGACCGAACAGCACTCTCTGCAAACATCCAATAACACCACAAACTACAATCTATCCGTCCACACTAGCCCGGATAGATTTGAAAATGACATTTTCAACTGAAAACGCTCCGCATCCACACTAGCGTTTTCAGTCTTTTCAGAGTCGTGCATCCACACTGAAACAGATGAAAACGCTTACGTTCCAGTCCTGCGCAAAAGCAAGTGAGAATTAAAGAATTTGAAGAAAAGCTATCTGGAGCATGTACAGACTGATATTCATCTTTTTTTAGGGCTGTCAAAATTGAGAGCAATCCAAGCAACCGCTGCAATGCCCTCCCCTACCTTTGTTTATTTGGTCACATGACTGCATCACATGACTAAAATACATCATCGTTTTAGAAAGTCTGCATTTTCGTGTGTCCAAACTGCGACAGGACATCTGCGTTTTGAAATGTATGCGTTTTCGGGAGCGTTTTCAAAATGCTGCATTTTTCCTTGAGGAAAACGCCGTCTCAGGCTACGTCCACACGTACCCGGGTATTTTTGAAAACGCAGATTTTTCTATGCGTTTGCACCTTTCATCCACACGTAAACGGCGTTTTCGGTCACTGAAAACGGAGATTTCTAAAAACGCCTGCCAGGGTGGATATTTTCGAAAACTCCGTTTTTGCATTTACATGTGGACGAGGTAAACAGAGAAAATGCAGCGTCAAAGGTGTGCGGCACACTGTGCGCACTGTGAATTTCTACAATACTGTTACTGTTACTTGTACTCTCTGTAGTGTTTAAATGCTTACATATACACACACAGTTACTGTGCCTCCACACATATGACTCGGTTCTGCTTCTATGCCCCATCCTTGTTTACTATTTCCCACCGAGGCTTCTAGACTTTTGATTGGCCAACATTTCTACACGGTTAGGAATATATCGCCACCTGTTGCTTTGGCATGTTCTTAGCAGCGTTTTCCTTCATTTCTGCGTTTACGTGTGGATGGGATTATTTTTTAAAACGAAAACTGAAAATCTCCGTTCTCAAAAATACCCGTGTACGTGTGGACGTAGCCTCAGTGTGGACGGGAGGTCAAAACGGAGAGAAAACGATGCGTTTTCAAACGAAAACGCATTAGTGTGGACGTAGCCTAAGAATGAAAAGAGTTATCAATATCTTTGGCTACGTGAATCATCAATCACTTGTTGATAGCAGAACAATCAGTTTTCTTTTTTGCTCATTTATCTTACTTTAATCAAATTGATTGATTAAAGTAAGATAAATTTAAGACTTAATGATACTCTGAAGAAAATTGTGACAAACTGTTGAATAAACGAGATAAATTCTCAGGCAGAACACTCAAACTTTGAACACCCGATCCTAAAAGTAATTTCTAAAGGTTACTGATGCTGTTTTGCTGTCGTTCTTTCTTTATTCTCCCCATGAATTTCGGTTGATATGATGAATTATCATAGGTCGTAACCCAACATGTCCTTCTCAATATTCACAACAAGCTACTTCATGCAAGTTGATTTATCAAATCAGCTTCATCGGAAGTGTGAGAAAAATACTGTAACCAAAACACAAAGTGCCTTGAAGTAGAGCTGGACGATATATCGAGTTTTTAAAAAATATCGATATATTTTTATACGAGATATAAGATGTGACAATATCCTTTATATCGATATAGTCTATGTGGAGCCGCAAGTTTGCCTCTCTTTCGTCCACTTTCGTCTTTACGCAACGTTACTCGGCCTCCCCTCCTCCCCCATCGCTTCACCTGCAGGAAGCGACAAGATGGACACGGCAAATCTCCGTTAACGAGTTACTGCGCATTGCCCCGTGCGTGGGGCTGGACGGCGTCAACGTGTTAGCTAGCTAACCACGCTAACGAGCTAACCACGCTAACGCCATGCAGCCCAGAGGTGCTGCACGGACTAAAATCCTTTCATTTTCTCAAAAGTTGACAGCGCGCCTTATGTATGAATTCTGGTTGTGCTTGATGACTGCGAACCGATTTTATGTGGAACACGGCGCTCAGCAATCTGTCAAAAAACGTTTTAGTACGACTTTAGTAAGCTACGGAGCTGCACCGCTTGATGGATTGTCGGAGCATTACGGCTGAGCCTCGCGGAGTGATACGTACTGTGCTTCAACGTAATATTACCCTACTGTGTATAAGGACCATAAATGGCACCTGTTAAGAGACGTGGTTGCGAAGCGGATTTCAAACTCCAGGCTGTCAGTCACGCAGTAAAACTTGGGAACAGAGCAGCTGTGAAATCTGTCTCTTTGTTATTATGCTCAGCGTCTTTTAGTTTACATTTTGACTGCACAATTGTGAGCTTTTTGTTATGCACAAAAACAACATTGTTTTCTTTTATTTATGGAGCATTATTATTTAATAAATGCTCATAATTTATTTTTGAGTAAATTTTATGTACATCTGTTCTATGTTAATAAAAGTGCCTGTGTGACATCTGGGACACAGCTTTGACTAAGAACTCTCTTTTTGTTCTTACTTTATGGCTTTAAAAAAATATATCGAGATATATATCTTATATCGCCATCCAGCTAAAAAATATCGAGATATGAATTTTGGGTCATATCGCCCAGCCCTACCTTGAAGTGCCGCTTTCTGCTAGCAGCATGGATGGTATGAGCATCCAGTTCAACACATTTTGAAACTTCAACTGCTAAGTCAGGGAAAAGGAAAGAACAAAAAAATAAAATAAAAATCAGAGACCCTTACTTTGAATGTCTAAGATGTGAACATCTTAGGCAGATTAGATTTTTACACTGACCATATGATGGAAAGCCAGACACAAGCAGAGCAAACGCAGCAGATTAAAGATTTCATTTTGTCAATGAAGTGCATCTTTGATAAGAATTTTACCCCCAGCCCAGACTGTCTTATGCTCTTTACGCGGGACTACACTGATTAAAGGTCGTCGTCCCCGCTAAACAAACATGATGATGTGGATGTCGCGTCCTCCTTATCGAAAACAAAAGTTTCGGTTATCTCGTCTTACTGGATGAGACGTTGTTTATTTGGATTCATTCCAGCTGAGTTTAAACAGTGAAAACCTGCCAAACTTCACTCGTGTGAGTCTGGATACACAAGAAGACGATCGTTTTCTTTTAATTTGATGATGTGTTGAAAGTCAGCGACAGGCTCCTCAAAAACACTTTCGACTGGATTACGTTACAGAAGCTCATTTTCAGCCATGTAATCCTGGATTTATTTCACATGCCATTTGATAAATGGCCATCCTAAAAAAGTACCCGTCAATGCAAAATCCATTTATTTGTGATTAAAGCAGTTTACTTGTGTCACAAATCACAATCTTGCAGACGTTGCAAAAACTGTGAAGTTAACTTTTAAAATTGATTAAACTGTGAGTGAACTAGACCTACCACAGCTCAGTGAGCAACCTGCCAAATTCAGAGTCTGTGGGAAACTAAATTACAGTCTGTCTTTGTCTGCTTCCGTTTCAACTTGTTCCTCAATCTGTAGCTTTGTCTCTGCATAAAACAAATCAGGGGTGGATACAAGAAGCTAAAAAGACACTGCGTTGCATTTAAGCTTGAAGAATTGGTTTGGGTTTCAAGAGCCTCTCTGCTACTCGCTGTGTGAGAGACTGAAGCGCCACCACAAACCTCAACAGCAACCTCCTCACTGTTCTTTGGTTTATAAATCCAGTAACGGGAATTCACTTGAGTCTGTTTGATTTACAGGTGCGCTCATAACTGACAGGCAGGTAGCCATTCAAACTGCCTGACATATTGTTAGGACAGGTATGCTGTTCTTTGACTTACATCATTAATACAATATTGGGGAAAATTATCAAAATCCTCATTTAGGTTCAAACAAAAATCTTTATTTGGTCGTGAAGTAGAAATTATCAATTTATTTCAAGTTTTTTCCAGGCATTAACCATATCATGATGTACAATACTGGATCATTATGCACTTCTGAATCTTTATTTAGACACATGCTGTTTGCACAAACAGAAGCTCAGGTAAACACAACAAAGCTTGTGGAACAAACCTGCAGTGTCCCTTGTCTTCTGCCACATAATCCCCTTCATTTGTTTTTGATCAAGTTCATTCCCTGGCCCGTTACACTTCAGCTTTAAATGCTGTGTCAGTGCCTCTGTTACTAATGTAGCTCAACATCAGCAGTCCAGAAACATGATATAAATTAATCCAAATATGAATTAATATCTCAGGTCACATGACTGAAGCGTCCACTCAAATAACTATTCAGAAACAGTGACCTTCACTGAAAGTCAAATCATCACCAGCTTTTCTAAACAGGCACCAGCACAGTAAGGTAACACACTGATCACCTTAATTAGGAAACACTCCATAGAGCCCCTTTAATGTCTCATTTTTAATGTTCTTGATTATTTTATAATATTATTATTCCGATAGACTGTTTAAGTTTAGCCTTCAACTAAAGCATTGGTTTCTCAATGATCATTGGCCAACACTGGTCTGTCTGTTCCTGTACTAACTACCAATAATTATGCTCTTTGGACGTCATGTGACCCATTTAAAACGACTCTCTTTAAACTGAATCCAAGAATACAACAAAGAAGTTTCCCCGAGTCACCAAAGACATGTGGTGGTGAAAATGATCAATGTAATCTGACCAGATTGCAGATAACAGATGTTTCCAGCTCCTGCTCATGGCCCACACTTTTAAAGTCTGATTAAAATGGGTTTCACGAGTGACAGCTGTAATCTAGATGGTTTTTGGGGGTTTTGCTTTTTTTAAAGAGTCGGGAGGAAGCTCTTTGTTAGATAAAATTCCTCAAACTGAAACCACAGTGATGCTGATTTCTGGCAGCTTTCTGCTGATCGACATTTTTAGAGATAAAATTGTTTATTTTGGCCAAAAAGCATCGAGAGGAAGAGGAGGGTCAAAGAGTCAATGTCCATGTTAACAATCTGATTTTACAGACTCTGCATTTCCAACCAGTCGGATTTAAAACTTGAAACTAAATACTGTTCAAGTCAGTGAGTTTGTTACAACCAGTTTTACAGCCCAAACAGGAAAATCTTATCAGTTACATACATTCATAAAGACGTCATTAATTTTGTCAAAGAAGTTTGGGTGCTTGTAAAATAACCAGCTGGAAACTACTTTGACAATAAAACTCTCAGTAACTTTATAGCATCCAAAACAAAAACATGAAGTGATCCATTGTGTTTTTGGATTACAAACTAAATTACGGTATTTGGGGTTGTTAGTTGAACAAAAAACAAACAAAGAACACTTCTGTGAAGCATGTTTGACTCCTGTCAAAAAAAAAAAAGAAATCTACACAAATGTTATCATTTTGATTTTTTTAATGAACTGGTAATTCTCCTCAATTCCACGAAAACACCAACAGAAGTCTTCTTTAATCATAAAAATTAGCTTGAAACTCAAATATATTCAATTCAGCAACAAAGGAGGCAAAGAAAAGAAGGAAACGATCATGTGTGAGAAGCAAGGACACAAGACAATGTTTGGCATTTTAGCTTGAAAAATTATTTAGTTTAAAGTTACACTCAACTAACTATATGATGGGAAGTATATCTTGGGGCCAAAATCAGGATATAAGTGTATATAATACTGACTTGTGTTTCCATTTCCAAACTCATCAGGCACTATTGGTGCCTGGTTAAAGCATGCGAGCGGTGAAGTTTAACAGAATAATGGAGTTTTTGTTCAAGAACAAGCAATAAAAATATTGATTCCACCCATTCCCCCTGAAGAAAAAACAAGGCATGAAGTTCAAAGGGAGGAGGAAGGAAAAAAAAATAAACGTCAATTTTTACAGGAAGAAACTTCCAGCAGCCATCTGCTGCAACCAGTTGGGGGCGAGGGGATCAATACCATATGCTGAATTCAAGGCCCAATACTGACTTAAAAAAGAGAAGAAGTGATTCAAGAAACAAACAACGCTGTAACTGCGTTAAATACGTTAGCTTGCTGTTACCCATTCCCTATGTAGTTTCCTCCAGTCTACTTGTTGTTCATTGACTTTTATTTCCCGCGCACCTCTCCATAAAGAGGTCATTGACCTCATATTTAGAGTGTGCCAACCGTCTAACCAGCCTGTCGTCATGTGTAACTACACCTGTCGGGAGTAGGGCGGTATGTGGATCTGTCTGAACATGTTCAGTTAATTCCCTGAGACGTATGTTTACCAGTGAGTGACAGCTGTTTGATCAGCCTGCACAGAAACATGGGGTAGACTCTTATTGTACCCTCACTGTATTTATTGTAAGCATTTATTTATAGGTCACACATTTCTTCAGTTAGAACAAGGGAACATGGTGTTGGAGGACTGCTCACATTTACATGAGACTAAACACTGATGAGCTAAGAGCTTTAAGGCTGTACTTGCAGTACTCTCGTCCTTGCAAGGTTCATCAAGTTTTACAAGATTTTAATGTTGATTTAAATAGAAGAGAAAGCATGAAAGCAATGGTTTGATTAGAAGATGAAACAGAAGCATTTCAGATGAAATGTATGAAAACACAGCCTATAAATCTACTACCCAACATTTAATAACTAGAAATATTCCTGATGGTTAAAGATGGATAAAAATTGTGTCTTTAAGCCCAATTTTTTTTCCCTAAATGTGCCTGACCTCCACTACGAGCTGGTGGGCCACACTTGCATTCCAACCTGTAGCAGGTGGAGAACTGCTGACGCTATGCTGAGCTCAATGCTGCAGAGGCGAGCAGCGACTACCATGAAAACTGCTGAACAAGATGGAGTTGGAGTGCGATCTCCAGAGTAGAACAAGAACTATAACCACCATCTGCGGTCCAAGATGTTGGAGATGGCGTCTGTGACCACTGACCACTCAAGCAAGATACTCGAGACAGTGGACTGACATCAAGGACCGCCGTAACAGCAATCCAAGCAGGCTCCTCGTCGGGAAACACGAGAAGGGAAGGACCCTTTAACCTGCTTAGCAACACAACTTTCAAATTAAGGGCAAGTTGTTTGCCCACTACTAAACTGTCTGTCTGAGACAACATGATCAATAAATAAATGAGACCTGATGACACAATTCTTACCCACCTTTAATCATTAGGAACATTTCTAGCTATGGAAAGTTAGGTAATAGATTTTTTTATTTTACAGGAGGATGGACCGATTTAGGGCTGGGCCATAACATACATTCATGGTAATACCGGTGTAATGTTGGGCAACGATAGGAAAATGAAATATCGCGATAGAATGTGGGTAAAACGCGCATGCGCAGTGCCTTTGTTTTCATATGCACATGGCGGAAAAAGCATAGCGTCGAAAGCAGATCGTTGATTGAAACGGATGAATCAGAACTGGTTTGTAAAAATGCTGCAACTTCAGTGGTGTGGAACTGGTTTAGCTTTCGTCCGTCAGATACACAACAAAGCACTATTTTTGGTAGAGTGTGCTAGCCGGCCGTCGTTATTACCGTGTTTTTTTGGAAAATACGGCACACTTAAAATCAATCCTTTGATTTTTCTGAAAATCGTCAGCGCCCCTTATAATCCCGTGTGCCTTATGTATGAATTCTGGTTGTGTTTACTGACCTCAAAACGATTTTATGTGGTACATGGTGCTCGAAAATCTGTCAAATGTTTTAGTACGACTTTGCTAAACTACAAACCCGCACAGCTTGATGGATTGTCAGAGCATTACGGCTATTGTAGGCAGGAGCCTCGCGGAGTGATACATACTGTGCTTCAACATAATATTACCGTATTGTGTGTGTATAACCTCTTTTTAAGTTTTGTGGATATTATACATGGTTATGCTGAGGATATGTCGGCCAATTTCCACCGGAAATGCCTTTTTGGTTAAACTGTCAGCAAGGAATTTGCACTGTTACATTTTTATATAACTTTAATGCACATAAAAAAAAACAGCTGCTTGTTTAAGTGAAAATACATTGATGGGGGGTTTTTTTTTTGCACTAATAAAGTTGTGGAGTTGTAAAGTATTTTGTCTAGTGTCAATTATATCGTCAGTTATCACAAATCTTCAAATGTATATCGTGATAAATATTTTTGGTCATATTGCCCTGCTCTAGACTGATTATTGGGTTGTTATTTGTTTTCAGAGAATGCATATGGTATCATTTATTCACCTAGACACAAGTCTACACATGCCTTACTACAGTCACAAAGGCAATGAAATCCTGTGGGAAACACTGATAAAAAAAAAAACTGGATGTGCCCCCTGGTGGCCACTGAAAGGGATCCATGTTTAAGAGACTTCCTCAATGACTTGACTTTTTAGGCCTGGAAGCTGTCCTTTTTTCTATACAGTCTATGTAAAAAGACAGCAAAACTAAGAGCAGAGGAATAAGAAACCAGAGTGACTGAAAAAATGGCTTGAGTTGGAGGTCAGGTGGAGAAATTCATTGGAAGCCTGCTTGTGATTTTACAGTCAAGATGACTGAACGTACTTTCCATGAAAAGAACCTCTAGCTTGGATCGCATGAGTCGAGCAAAGATACCTAATACACACCCCGACTGCCTTCACCCAGCGGCAGCAATCCACTCTGTCAATACTACAGCAGGATCAGAGCCAACAACACATCTCATTTCTAAGCTTCTGTTTGCCACTTTACAAACTCATGTCTTTTTAACTTTGGAAAATAAAGGAAAATTATCCTGATAACCACTTTGACAGTTAAGTAAACAACTCCATTATTTTCTAAGAAAACAAAACAAAACACTTTGAAGCCTTTCAAATGTAAAATCTGAGGTTTTTCATTGTCATTTGCCATCAAACCATGGGACTGACGCTCACGTGTCTGTCATTCATTTTCACGCAGAACAAAGTCACATAGTCAGATTTGGTTTAATAGCACCTCCAGCATCACGTTGACCTTTTCACCCAGCACATGACAGGAGGCCCACCACTTTACTGCATTTAGCTCTGCACTGTCTTTACTGCTAAATGGCCAGTGCGCATGTGAATGACTGTATGTGTGCATACTGAAGCAAAGCTAGACTGAATGGTTTTCTCTCAGCAGTGTAATAAACGCATACAAACACAGGCTGAGATGCTCCACAATGACCCAGGGAGGTAAAATTACAAATCTTATTATTATTATTATTATTATTATTATTATTATTATTAAAAATAAAAACATAGGACAACTTTTACAGAGATTTGATATTGGTTTAAAGAGTTTGATAAGAATGTCATTACACCTTGGTATGTAAGTCTTTTTTCACTTATGGTATGAATATAAAGACATTCTGGCAGGAAAATGTCCTGCGTTGTTTCTTTTGTTTTGTTTTTAAATAAACAGTTTTTCAGAGTAGGATTGGAATACAGGAAAATGCACAGTAAGGCAACAGAGGCTCACTGACTTGGCTAATTATCCCAGTCTGCTTAGTTTACCTCAGATATCAGACTATTAATACATTAATAACTCCCAGGTTATCAAACTTATCAACTTCAGAGGGGTTAAAAGGTCGAAAATACAATTAAAATAGTTTCCCTGAACTTGTTCCTAAATTTTCCTATAATGGGTCATTTTACACAGGAATTTTCTGTTTTTTCCAGGAAAGCTACATACTGGCCTTTTAAAACCATGGCGATAAACTGCTTTTCAATAAAGTACTTTATGCATTTATGATGAAAATTGAATAATATAATAAAATTAATAATAAAAACAATAAAATGATAGTCATCTGCTAAGAGTCACGTCCCGGTAGGTTAAAACAGTGTGAGTGTCGTTTTATGGCAGATGTGCTAACAGGTCATGCCTGTTTATTGCTTAACAACACTGTTAGTGATGAATATGAATACTTGGCTCAGTGAATGTGGGAGTGCAAATCCCACAGTCAGTAAACAACACTGTAACCACCACAGAGTGTTTCCTTATCAGACAGTCTGTCAGCCAACAATGTTCAAGTTAAATTAACCTGCACTATACTTGGGATTTAAGGGATTTTTTTGTTTGTTTTAATTTGTGTTTCGACTGTGTTCATTTTTCAGTCACATTCTTAAATACAAACTAAAATTATATTGCAAAATAACAATAATCAAGTTTTCAAGTATATTCTCAAGTAGAATTTCTGCATTCTTACTTAAATGTGCTTTAGAAATGCTTTTCACATAATAAATGTTTCTTATTGCCAGTGTTTATATGACGAGTAACTAAATTAAATAAATTAAAATGTTAGACCTTCCTGAGAATCTTAGGTACCTCTCTTTGCTTAGAAATGTAGCCCACTAAATAGTAACTTCAAACAACAACATGAACGCCACAAAAAGAGAAAAAAACTGATTTGGCTTCACACTGGCTTTTAAAAGTTTCAATGTTAGAGAACAAGAAAGAGAATAAGTTAATATCAAAAAGCCATCGTCTACATAAACCGTGCATTTTATTTATATAGGGTGTTTAGTTTTTTGGTATCAAATGAAAACCCAGCCATGTGGCCATGTAGTAAAATATGAGCAGATATGGTTGGCTTCTATATCCAATCTCAGGGGCTTACATGGTAACCATAGCCTAAATCCAAATATCCAATCAATTCAGGATTATTTTAGCACCATGTCTTTCTCTCTTATGGTCTCTAAACGTCACCAGATTTACACAGCATAGGCAAGTTATTGCTATCTAGCCAACTATATATTACTTTCTAACACTGTTCGCCACTGTCGGGGCTAATGCTACTTCCCTTAGTAAATGAGGGTGTTGTTAAGAACACCTTTGTGGCTGCACTTAGACAACTTTTAATACTACAAAATGATTATTTTCATAAATATAAACAAAATGTAATTAGAAATACATTAATATACAATCCACTATCATCTACATATTGGCAAATCTACAAACATGAGAGCCATGCATTATAAACTATTCAACCATGTAGCTAGGTTTACCTGACTACTACAATACTTTTGCTTTTTTAAAGGTAACATATACTTTTATCAGCTCATGGTGTAAAAATCAAGTTTTTTCCCCATTTTTGTTATTTAAGGGTACTTTGCAAACAGGACTGCAAGCTTCCAGTAGTACAGGTCTACTACATCATACACAACACAAACAGAAGTAAAACATATCAATAAAAGGAAGAAATAGTAGAAAACCTATTATTAGATTATAGTAAAATATTCAAACAATTTCAGATATTTTAAGAAAAATTATATTTACCTGTTGTATGTGAATTTAGCTCTGACTAAATATATACATGCTGTAAACTCCTTAAATCTAAAAGCAAACATTCCTCCAAGACACAAGCTTCCCAATTAGCTATAAACTAGAAACGTCTTTAAAAATATTAATTTTTAAAAAGAAAAAAACACACATAAAAGTAGTAGATTTTACTGTTTGCAGTTTATGGGACCGACACTGATCCATAAAGATCAAGAAAACTCCTGCATGACAAGTAGGTTAAGGCCGGGAAAAGCAGAACTTTACAGTTAGCCATTAACTCTCCTCTCTGCCCCCCAAAGAACCGCTAATTCCCTCCGAAAAGTGCCCCCACCCCACTACCACTCCCACCCACTGGATGTAGTTAGTTCCTACTCTTCAGCAGCCTTACCTCTCATCCACTCCACCACTTGTTGCGGGTTCCACTTGCTCACTGCTTCCATTTTTCTCCAAAGCGCTGGGAGCACCAGGGTTTAATTTAACTCCAGAACCAGCGAGACGAATCCGTTAATGGGACATGATTTTATCACAGAAAAGAACACAAGAGGTCCGTTACAGCACAGAGACACACAGTGAAACAACGACCCAACAGTCCGCCACTCACTGACGGACTGCCTGCCTGCTGCTCTGTGGTGGCTGGTTAGCAGCGCGTGGAGCAGGTGTCAGGTTACCATTGCTTTGACCACGCCCCGTTATTCCTTTACCTCCAATCGCATGAGTATATGCGAGGCCGTAGTTAACTTTTGTGGGGAAGGGGGGAGTGTTGTATGGAATGCCATTTATGTCAACATTAAACGATCAGATTATATATATATATATATATATATATATATATATATATATATATATATATATATATATATATATATATATATATATATATATATATGTGAATGTTTTTGAATACTCAAAGGTTAAAGCATTTAACAGCATTTGAAAGAAACTAATTTTTTATTCTTTTATTTCTTGTGTTTGTTTGCTTTTCTTTTCTGTTTAAATACATATATCAAATGTACAATTAAGCAACAAAGCAACAACAGGATTACAAAAAGCTGATAAAAAATTAAAATAATCAAGCTTTATTGTAATGTGTACAGTACTTAACAAATTTATTAGACCACCACCCAGTGTTATGTATATGCCACAGCTGCCCTAAATATTAGCCATTTCCAATTTATATTTTTAATGTTCTGTACTGCCTAATCCACCACAAACACTTTCCTATATTATAATGCTTCAGTATAATTTTTGCTGTTATCCTTAAATTTCCAAATTGCTCGTGAAGCGCATCATTATTATTATTTTTATTAAGATGCTACATTCCACTTAGTTACTTGCGTGCTTGAATACAAAATTAGTTTTAGTGGATTAATTTTATGCTTAATTATTTTCTGACTTCTCAGAGTATAAAAACTTAAATTCTGTTTATTTGGCATCTAAATAACAATATAGTTTTTAGTGTTAAACATATTTTTTGTACAGATTTCAAAATTATTTGTTTCTTGTTTTTATGGCAGGTGGTCTAAAAAAAAATAGTTAAACATATATTCTTAGCAGTTCTTAGCACCCTATCAGGGGCTTCATTTTCATCAATACAAAACAGAGATTAACAGGAAAAAAAGAGACTAATCATATTTGCTGGTTTTGTCAATTTCCACTTTTAATCCCAGTTTTCACCTTCACTGAAAATGTCCCAAGCATATTCCAAAATATAATTATGCCCTTTTATTCCTTTAAATGTCATTTTACAGACCTCAGACTTACATTTCGAATTTTCTCTGCAGTTTTTTAAAAAGTGCTTTCCCCATCATAACATAACATAATCATAGTCACATTTTCCAGGTCATACTTTAGGAAAATGTTTACAAATGTCAAATTCAGGCATTTTCTCTTTATGTCATATAAAGAAAAATGCCTGAATTTGACATTTGTAAACATTTTCCTAAAGTATGACCTGGAAAATGTGACTATGATTTGTTTATGGGATGAGAAAATAAGTAAGAAAGTAAATTAGGTAGATATAACTTCTGTCTTTACTGGATCAGGGTCATTTGTTTGTAAATGCAGTTGCTCGGTATCAGTAAGGAACTTAGATAGTGTGTGCCACTGTGCTTTACGTTTATTATTATTAGTCTAAATCATGTACATCACTGTTCTCTACGCTGCTGCTGCTAAATGTCCGTCTCTGTATGTTTGCCATTGGTTTGTTTTTATATTAAATGTCACCATGGACGACTTCCCTGTTATCTCTGTACATGTACTGTACACATGTGTAATAACCATAATCAGTGTGGCCTTTACTTTCTCAACATATTATTATTAGTGTTTCCAGCATTTACGGACACAACTCGGAAAACAAGCTTTTAAAAACGCTGCCCCCATTTTCCGGAATAATCCCAGAAGAACCTGAAGTTATTAGCTTTTTAAGGATTGTGAAAATGTTTCTCTTTGTCAATGCTACTCTCTCAATCTCCATGAGACTTTTACTTTCAAAAAAGTGTATATAGAGAGCATTCATCATATAAAATGAGAGTTTTGAGTTGTTTCAAACCAAGAATGTAGTTGATTAATCTTTAAATGGAGCCTATTAGAAGATTCGCAGCAGCATTTTCAGAGGTGTGAGGTTTAGTCGCTGCATAGCTCGGAAGCTCTGAAGATGAGTTGACTGTCATCCTAAACAAAGACATTTATCATGAATAAGATTTTGTTTCTAAGTTTTTATATTTCTATTTTTCCTCCCATCATCCAGGATATCAGTGTTCATCCCATGCAAGTATTAGAAATATGCCCATTTTTGTTGTGATATAAGAGTATGTATGCTGTTTGCAACCCATAAATGTTTATAACCAAAACAACAACAAGATATGTGTAAAAGTCCAGATTGGTAAAGGACTGTGAGACCTTTATGTCCTTCATAAAGAGGGTGGACACAGAAAATGAAATATGGGGAAAGAACTTTGTTTAGGAAACTCAAACAATATTTGTCTTGCTTTCCACGCCATTACACCTTTTCATCTTTTAAAATAATGTGGGTGTTGCCTTTGACGGTGTTTTATCGGGTCATGTGTCTCTGGTAATATTCAGTCCACATGAGTTGTGCATGCATTTACTGGAAGTGTTTTCCTACCAAGACTTCTTCTCAGCCTCATATGAAACAAAGCCTCTGCACGGCTGATTATCACATTAAAAATGTTTCTTCTGGCCTGTAATCAGATCTTTGATCTTCTGAGCTCCACAGCAGCTCTGTCATGTGTGCTGGGTGTTGGCTTGTTAGGACTTTTTTTTTCTGCTGATGTTTCCCATGGGAAGAAGAGCTCAGCAGACTCTGCTAACATGGGTGAGAAGTCTAAACCGTAACGATCGAGGAGACAGATGTGA
Source organism: Diplotaxodon limnothrissa (assembly GCF_057381915.1). Lineage (NCBI taxonomy): Eukaryota > Metazoa > Chordata > Actinopteri > Cichliformes > Cichlidae > Diplotaxodon > Diplotaxodon limnothrissa. The sequence continues at coordinate 44,669,504 of NC_140610.1, forward strand.
AATGAAAGTAGAAAACTGGAAAGAAACGAGGGTTGCTTATCAAGATGTACAACCACAGTAAGAACCCTGAGTTAATATCTATGGGTGGACTGCGCAGGAGGAAACATGGTGGGGGAAGTTTAACCTTCAGGGGACCTTATTTTAGCACAAAGTTACACTGTGAAAGGTTTATTGCAAATGTGTTTATAATATTATTGCTGTATTCATTTACAATACTTCACAGGAATTTGCACTACCATTAAGATAATTTCATTTACATTATTATTATTATCATCATATTATTTTTTATTAAAGTTTACTGTAAACTGGTTTACTGCAGGACTAATGTAGTTTACTGTTTACAGTAATACACAGTACAACAAACAAATTAAGCATCAGGAAAAATTATTGGTATTGCACTGTTGAGTGAAACATTGGTGTTGGTATCTGGGTTTGCATCACTAGAACAAATATGTTGTGAAGATATTTTCTGACTTCTTCATGAATAAACATATGGCAGTTTTTTAGAGAACACTGCCCTCTTTTGGCAGAAATTAGACATGACGTTGACTCTGCGTGGAAACAAACTTTACTTCATGAGCCACGTGCAGCCCAGTCTGATCTCGAGTATCAGACAGTAAAATTGTCCCATAATAGCCTGTTTTTATTTATTTATTTATTTTTAAGTCAGTTACCTATTGTAAGTGTAAAAAAGTACTTTTTGATAACATTCACGCGGACCATATATGAGCTTTAAAACAAACAAACAAACAAACAAACAAACAAACAAACAAACAAACAACTTTAATCCACAAAAACATGAGTGGGAAATCCTTTACACTTCCTCGAAACTTTTTTTTTGTAAAGATCTATTTACAAAACAGGTGATTTTTAACCTCAGATAAAGAAAGTAACATTACAATGTCAACACTACATCTCGTTTTTTCTACATTTATTGAGTCTACTATCTTTAAACGTGCATCACAGTATTATTTAAAGTAGAAAGACATAGAATTTTCACATTGTGCTTCCCACTGGACCCCCTCAGAATCAGAACACCACACTAGGGAACCTCAAAGTAATCCACCAAGTACCAAAAACTTCAACAATAACTCAGTAGCACAATGAAGCTAATGGGCAGCATCACTAGGATAATAAAAGACATCAGCACAGGAAGACAGAATCCTCGAATCCAGACACTTACATTTAAAACAGCTGATTTTGCACTTTACTGCTAATTTCACTCTTTTAAAGAAAGCTGTCATCACCATACTAGCGCTTAGAAAAGCGCTATATAAACGCAATCCATTATTATTATTATTATTATTATTATTATTATTATTATTATTATTATTATTATTATTAAGAGGTATATTTAACTGATAAACTGTACATTGTTACATACACTGTTAAGGAAAAGATTAAGAGAAAATAGAAAGGCCAAAAATGTTAACTTCACAATAAAATGAGTACTTTCGATCATCAAGTTGAGAGAAAATTAAAACTCATTAATTACATGTAATAATTAAAATCGTTCTTTTTACATTAAAATACATAACAATAATAAAACATTGTAATGGAGGCCTGGTGAGGGAAAAACGGCTAGAATTTAAGAAATTAAATTAAGAAAGCAACATTCAACTTGGTCTTTAAAATGATCTTTGACCCTTGGTTTACACTGTGTTCCTGTCTGCAAGCTGTTTCCCTCTCAGCTGTAGGATTGCTGTAACAGGGGGACTCAACCGTAGTAACCGAGCCTCTGTGTTTACCCTCAGCCAGCTGCAGAGCTGCAGATAAAGCTGCAGCTGAGACTGGAATGATGTATATTAATATGCACACGGTGTTTCAGGAAGAGACCTGCCAATGCTGCTGTATTTTCAGGCAGACAGCAGCTGTGTAACGTTTCATTAGAACATATTCAAGTCATAAATCTGGGCATTGTTCCCGCAGGAATAACAAATATTTACATTATCTTTATTCATTGCCTTGGTAATATTCATTCAGTTTGTATGTCGGTGTGGTCATTAGCACTTATTGTTTTTTACTGTATAAAGAATCAATGACGTAATGTACTGTTTTTATTAAACACATATACTTTAAAAAATTATTTTAAAGTTGTTTTTGGAGAAGTTTTACGAGACACGTCGTTTAATGCGTTGTTTTCGACAGCGGATGGCGCCACAGAGCCACCTGTTGAAATTCAACAGAATGCACTGAAGCTGCCTCTGAGATTGTCTATGAAGATGAGTCACTCTGTGTTCTAGTAGAGGAAATACTAGACGCTTAGAAGTGTTCCTGGGTTCTTTATATATTTATATATATTCTTTATATATACAAACTGTATATACTTTCTCGATAAAGACTTTTTTGAGGGGGTCTTTGGAAGGCTTGTAAATAAAATTGACCTCTCTGTCTCCCAGAGGTCTGGCAGCGTGAGGGTTCAGACTCTTATCTGGTCATAGGACCAGAGGACGGAGACCTCTGATAAATCTGATGGAGCCACTCTTTCAGTCTGGGGGGGGGGGGGTTACATCTCCTAATGCTCCCGTCACAGTAAAACCACTTTAGTCTTTACTTTCCACATCTGGTCCAGCTGGTCTTAAACCCCTGGAACTTTCTCGGTTTACTGTCAGCTGGGATTGCTGCAGTTATCTCTACACTGGACTGGTTGGTTAGTCATCACCTGCTTGTCTGTGTGGAGCTGTTAACCACCCTCAGAGGTGTCTCTTAGCAGGACGTGGGACTTGCAATAGATGTTCTTGTATGTTGCCCTAGTTTTAATGTTACATCGGCGAAGTGGAAGGTCAGGTGTTCCAATCCTGATCAAGGCATCCCTTTAGTAGAACAGGACTCCTGTAACAGTGTGGTGTATGGGGCACAAAACTAAAATTGCTGTCTCTTAGCACATGATGTGAATACTGTCTATTTTTAAATATATAAAAAGTTAATTTATGACACAGTGACATTTCTCAAATATAGACATTATGATATTAGCCCAATAAAGATTGTCATTTGATTGGTAGGGTTTGTCTCCATTATTGTAGGGTCTTTACTGTATGATATAAAGCACCTTGAGGTGACCGTTATTGTGATTTGGCGAAGTTATTGCAATAAAACTAAATTGAATTAAATTTTAGATGAGTTGTTTTTCTTTTTTGATAAATGCTATTTTACTTTGAAATCTGACTTATTGTCTCAAGTACTCTGCATTTAAAAGAAAATCACAAGTGATTTATCTCTGTTATGTTAATATTATTTATTAACTAAATTTCTCAAATGTAAAAAGTAGAAATGTTTGTAAAGCAGCATCTTTTCCAAAGTTTGTGCTGAAATCCGGTAATTGCTGTAAGATATTTGTTTTAGTGTTTACGTTAATGGACATTAATATCAAAATAAAAAACTGAAGCAAAGCAGCTCATTTACATCTGTGTGTTTCACATAAAACTATGTAATATATAAAACAGACAGACAAAAGACAATGCTTAAAGTTCAACGTGGTTTGAAAAAGAGTTTTAGCCTTTTCTGATGCTTCAGCTGTTCAGTCTTTGCTTACTTCTCATGAATCTTCACTTTTAATCTTTGTGCTGCAACCGAAGCCATGAGTGCCTGAAATCTCCGACAGGGCCTGATTATGGAGCCTCCATCATAAAGAGCGGGGCTGCAGAGACACCAGCTGTCCGGTCCCTGAATTTCCCTCAGAGTGTGACCTCCTCCTGCCGGTGAGAGCTGCACTTTTTTTTGCCCCTGCGTGTTTCGCAGCTGATAATCATCAGATCCGCATGAAGCTGGAGCTGCTCGGTCGGACTGCGACTTCCCGGGAGAGTTTAGAGAGGAAAGAGTCAAAAACAAAAGTCCAAAGGTCCTTCTGGCTGCTTTTAACTGTCGCTTTCAGTCCCATCGGGACCTGCTGTGGAGGACCCACCGGGTCTGTGTTCCTTAACTCGGCCTTTTTGCGGTCCGAGCTGCCGCTGAATGGGACGCACATTTTCTGCTCGCCTGTGCTGCGATGGAAGCGGAGAAACCACCGGGCTCTCCGAGGTACTTGTGATGCCTTTAACTTCTGTTTTTCATTCGCGTGAATGCTGTGAAAAGCAAACAACCTGTTGGCAAAGTTCAGTCTTGGTGCAGGTTCAGTTAATTCAGAGTTATTTTATCATCTCATAAGTGAGCGAAAATCCAGATGTAGCCAACCACAGTTTACAGAGAGATCAAAAGGAAACGGCTCATATTCATGTGCACGAGCTAGAAGTCGACTGTAATAAATGTTTTAAGTTAAAATCAGAATTTTTACACAATCATGAAGCGGCAGTTTAATATGAGATTTTTATTTCAAGTTAAACATAACAAAACAATATCTTTCATGTCAACAATCAATATTGCGCCGCTTAACTTATTCAAACCAGGACTTTAGTTTTGGCTTCAAATGAAAACTGTCTGTAAATAATGCGATAATCTGACCCTGATGTTCCTGCAGTTTAACTGTTCAAAATGCAGAATTTATTCATAGAAAGTTTCTGTGTAACACTGTCTGAGATAGATGGCAAACAGCAGATGAGCAGTATGGGTCCCTTTATGGTTTGCCAGCTTGCCGGCAGCCACAGTTCCTGACTTTAGCACCTGTTTCAGACGTTATTATGCAATTCAATTCTATAAATAAACTCTGCTTCAGAAGTCAGAAAGTGTCGAGATGATGAAGTCAACTTTTTGAAGTCAACTCGATGGCGCATGTGGAAGCTGTCAGACACCAAAAGCGTCCGGTAATGCTCATCTGCTGTTTAGTCTCTGTTTCATTCATATTGTTATGCAGTGATTGCAATGCTCATGTCCAACTCTGCTTTTTAATATTGGAGCTTTATTAGAATACATGTACATGAATAAGGGTTCAAAATAATCGTTATGTGCTCCTGTCTCTTTAAGGCCAGCCTTCTCTTTAAAGGAACTTTTTTTGATTGGACAGCTTCTGGAAACCTACAGAGGGGCAGCAACAGGCCTCAGTGAGCTTTGTTGCTTGTAGAGACATAACAGAGAGCCATATATTTGGGGGGGAGAAGTCCTTAAGCATGCAGTACACAAAAAAAGGAACATTTTTATATTAATAATATTATTCAAATGAGATAAATTAAGATAAAGAGTATCTCTCCCTTCAGGTTTATACCCCTTAAAGCGGCTCGCTAGCACCTGAGCACTGAAAGTATGAAGCCTCTGTTGGAGTTGTGCTGCTTATTTTTATTATTTCTGCAAACGAATCAACACAATATTTTATTTTAGGGGCTAAATATGCTCAAACCTTCACCAAAAAGTTTGCACACATGTCAGAAGTGGATAAACCCTTTGTATTTTATGGGTTTTAAATATGAGATCCATATTGTACAGTAATGCCACTGTTTTGCACATGTCTCACTCTGTATATTTTATTTTATATATTTTATTTATTGTTTACTCTATTTTATTTGTAAAATATGTGTGTGTACACACACACACACACACACACACACACACGTAGAAAAATATTTAGTATACACATCCAGAAATGCATATACTATTATATATTGTACATATATTTATTAGTTTCAGATGTAGCCATTCTTGTATTTTTTGTTTACATTATTGTATTTTGCACAACTCTGTTGCTTGTGAAGCTCGCACACAAGAATTTCACTCACATGTGCTGTACCAATGTACCTGCACATGTGATGTGACAATAAAAGTGATTTGATTTGATTTGAGAGGTGCAAAATGGTCCCAAAGGGCCCCCTGAAAAATTTCAATGCAGTTGCCCGGCTGTTTTGCTTTGCATACACGTATGGCATTTAATACACACATCTTAAGCTGTATGGAAAATCCTCTTCGAGCCATGCCTTATACCCAACAAGAAGTCCACTGTTTTTCAAGGTGTATCACAAACTCAACCCAGAGAGGCATCAGCGTGATCTTTGGCCAGTCTAATCGAAACACATTTCTTCAAAGTTTTGAAGTTCTGTGTTAGACTGAGTATATATCTTCTAGTCTGTCTTAAACTTCACATGCTAGACAACTCGGTCATTGATCCAGCTGCGGGACGCCTGCATTACAGTAATGAGTCACAGTCACAGTGCCACCTACTGGCAACAGTAAATCAGCATCATGTGATCCCTCGTACGCTTGTACGTTATGTTTGCGCCGTGTGGTTTTGGTTTTTTTTCTTTGTTTGTTTTTTTTTTTTTAATCATGTGCAGCAGTGTGATGTGTCCTTCGTGGGTGTTGTATAATGCAGCGTCATGGACACAGGAAGTGACATGTTTATGCAACACCCAAGAAGATTCCAGGCTTTAAAACATCGAAATGGGACCTGTGCTTTGTTTATCTGTGACCTCAGTAAACACTTTCATGATGAGTTTTTGGGCTCAGTCACTAATTTCAGGTCATATTTAATAAAATTGCTGAAGTTCATTTTGTAAATTACGATCGTTATTAGAGTCAAGAAGGAGGATTATCCAGGATGTGCTCATTGGCCAATGACCTGTAAACTCACGCATCACTAGGTTCGCTTTTCATGCCCAAATTCTCAGTAAGGAGGCATCTCTTCTTCCATCTTTTCTTTACAGTCAAGTGGCCTTCATGCTGAGGGACCAGTCGTCACTGCCTGCATCTTTAATAACAAACATGTTTATGAAAAAATTTAAAGGTACAACAGAACAGGCTTTTGTGACGGCTACAAGTCATCGGAAGGTTTACAAATTTGTCTTTAACCTTGACATAAACAATTAAAATCATTTACATTTTCATGTAACTAATGACTTATTGAAAATTAGCTGTGCTTAACACACCTGCACAATTTTCTTCTTGCGTTTTTATGGTCATTTATTTTTTATTTTCACATGTATTTAAGCTCAATATGTTAACATAAGATTTCACAATATTTAGACATTCATATTTTGATATTGATGTTAAGAACTGTTCTGCATTTGTTCTGATGGCGCCACATGAAAGGACTCAGCTTTCGAGCGTATATTGTTATATTGTTGTGATGTTTCCTTTCATCTTTCCCAGTGTGCACTGTGACCTTTAGCATAGGTAAAGATGTAAAAGTGTGCCCCCTCTGTGGCATTACACAAACATTTTAAGATGGAATAGCTCAGTTAATCATTACATCATCAAGTTACTGATTGCGCTTTAACGTCTTGAGTATAAACATTTTTATGTAGCTTCTCGAGTAAGGATTTCAGTGCCACCAAAGTTGATGTCTATTTATGTGCAAGTTTCTTACAGATTTTAACGTTTGAGAGATTTTATTTTTTCCTGACTGATTCATCTTTCCTCTGTCTCTATTTCTAGCAGATGTTTTGAGTGAAAGCAGCAGAGACGGGGAAGATCTGCAGCATTTCATCGTTGTTTTCTTGCTCCCGATCAGCAGTCTCATCCAGCAGGTCAGAGGATTTATTGAGGATTTAACCACGTTATAAAACTCTTTAAAGGCGATCTACCCGAGAGCTCAGGCTTTTACTTCAGTCTATTTTTCTTCTGGTTGGCCTCGGAGATGCTCTGCAGTGAGAGGAAGCTTTATTCGCAGGATTTCAGTGCTGAAAAATTGGGACAAGTGATTGGACGCACGATGCTCTGCTGACCGTTTTTCTTTTTTAAATTTTGGATGTTCACCTTCGAGGTCGTTCTCCCACCACCACGTCACAGATAGCAGACAATGTCTACCGATAACAGCCCGCCGCCCCTGCCAGCTTCTCCAAGGTCGTTCCATGCCCTACCTCATCACCCGGCCCCGCCCACCCCATCACCTTCTCCCAGCCCGCCAGCCACCATCTGCAGCCGGCTTTCCAACGGCAGCCAGTCGGCGCCCAGCCCCACGAACTCACGGGGCTCGTTCCACGGCATCTCCTTCCTGCTTCAGATCGGACTCACGAGGGAGGCGGTCACCCTCGACCCTGGAGATGTGTCGCTGTCCTCCGTCAGGGAGCTCGTCTGCTCCATCGTGGATCAGAAGGTAAAACCAAAGGGTTTTTTTTCTGTACACTTTCCTTTTTTTCCTCTTTTTTTTTTTTTTAATCCACAACCTTAAAGCAGAAGTTTGGAGATTTTAACTGGCACGTCTCACCTTCAGGATTCAAAAAAGTTCACATCCCACATCCACCCATTTAGTTGTATAGAAATGAGGCTCAGCACCTTAGCATCCCTTTGTCCTCCTCACCCCACCCTCAGAGGCTCAGTGCCACACAACTTTCTTTTTACCTTTCATATAAACTTATTGGTCAAAGGTCGGAGTTCAGACACCGGTTGACCATAGGCTGCAGGGCTGAACGCAGCGACACAGGTTTGATTCTGAGCCGAGGCTCTTTGGTGACTGTCTAAACCCACCCTGTTGTCTAATAAAAAGTCCTAATTTTTTTTTTTTTTTTTTTTTAAATTCGGGGTGTGTATGTGCACATAAATATGCATGATTCGATTCCTTGGATCAAAGTAAGGCTCAAGCATGCCGATGCGGCTTTCCACCCCGGTGTAGAACCCACTCGTTGCTGAGGAAGCCACAGAAGGGAGAGTTTCCAAAACAGCAGGATGCCGGTCTGTTTGCTGTACCTGTACTGATTACCTTAAGAGCTTTAAGGAGAGGGTGCTATTTGGAGGAAGTCATAACAATTATAATCTGTGCTGACCAACAACAATCCCAGCGACTGAGAAAACACAACCCCGGCACGTCTACGTGAATGGAAAACTGTTCTGAAGAAAGTGTTTTCCTCCTCTGGTCAGCCTACAGGAGGAAAACCCACAACGTGTCATTCAGTCTTTTTTATTCACAGCATCAACTTCTCCTCCTTTTTTTCTTTTTTTTCTTTTTTTTGCCTTCGCTGCCCTGCTGGATTCCTCTTTTCTAATCGTCGTGTGTCGAGCCTGTCACATTCTGCACTTCAACAAATCTGAACTTTGGCCGCGATGTCTGCGAGAGCTCGTGAGCTGCAAGCATTTGATTGCATTTGTGGAGGAAGGAGTGTTAAATGTTCTCCTCTGCAGTGATGAGCTAATAACGATTAGTCCGCTGCGTCTCCAGTGACTCTGTCAATCTCTGCATGATCTGCAGCTCCATCATCTTGGTAGTCGTCACTGAGCTCGGAGGCACATGAACTGCTCCTTACCTGTTTCTTGTTAGAATGGCCGTCCAGCTCACAGGGGATTTCCCAAACACACTAAGTGTTACTGTGAGTAGGTACACTCCAAGACAGTCAATTATAGCCTGTCTAAAGAAGTGGCTTAATAATATGAAGGACCATCAAAACAAATGAGAACCGAAGTACCAGGGTGAGATCTTTATAAGGTAGTTTGCAAACCAGGCGGGAATTGCGCTTGTTTAGAGACCGTTGCAAACCCCCACAGGCAAGAAATGAATCCTATGTGGACACAAATAATTATCAGGTGTGTGGACTTGTGCACAAAGCCCGATGTTAATGGTCTGATGCCAAAAAAACCCTTAAGTGGGTCCTTGCGTGCTTGCAGACGGTGATATACAAATATATTAGAGTCCATCATATAGCGACCAGGGCAGGCATCATTCTGTCAGGCACGTCTAAAAATAAAACCAAAAAAAAATTGCTGAAATGTGTCGCCAAATATAAGCAAAGTGGGCAGGCCGACACTGTTAGACACACTTGGGGATGCATTCAACTTTGTGTCAGAGCTTCTTCACAAGCTTCTAGCTTCCGCTCTGAGCCTCACCTTATCTCTCACCATCTGCTGGTTTTCTGGTTTTTACCACTGCTGAACGTACCACCTGCGTTTACATCACTCAGTGCATTTCCCAGCAAGCTACAACACGCACTCACAGACACACATACCCAAATGAACACACACAGTTTGCAGCAAGTTTGCAAGGCATGATGGGTTGGAGATTAAAACCTAGTGATGCTCTCATTTTTGACTTCTTTCTGCAGACGCGTTTCCAGCGCTGGCTGGGTTGTGCGAGCACATCAAGTCTGTTAGGCAGTGTTTGTTTGCAGCTTGTCACTGGCTGAGCTCCCACCCTCAGCAGAGGAAAAGTCTTTTTCACAGGGAATGTCACTTCCTGGTTGGCATTGCTGTGTCAGCGGCTGCACTTCCTGTTTTACAGTCGTGTGTTTGGGGTCGCAAGAGCAACAGGGTGGTCAAAGTGAAAGAAAGTGATAAAACAGCCAGCTGATAGGCTGTATCTATTGTTATTGCGCATAATGGCAACCGAAAGAGTGTCTTTGTTTGGTTTTTTTTGTTTTTGTTTTTGTGTGCACATTATTTGGCCTAAATGCCAAAAAATGTGCACAAAAAACACTGATACGTGCGTACGTCCAGGTCTCACCACTTCTGTGATATGAAGGCACGGCTGTTGTGAGGAAGTTGATTTCCAATTTTTAACATGAAAATGAAGTGACGGGGCTTCTGCTCTCATGCATGCTCACAGTTTAGCCGACAAAATCAAAATCATGTTTGAATTTTTGTTTAAAAAGCTCCACACGGGTGCAAAATTTCTTTAAAATCTCTTCGTTTGTCACTGTCAGGTCTAAGCATTAAGATTTTTAAGATGCTTTCTTTTAATAAAAATTGAAAATAATCAAGTTTTATTTGTATAGCATAACAGAATCAAATAATAAATCAAGAAAAAATATAAGGAAGAAATTCTTTAACAGTTTAAGTGTCTGGGTGTCATCCTTGATCGTACTCTATCCTTCCATTCTCGTATCCTTTATAAGCCTGAGCTGGTCCAGAACTCAGCTGCCCACGTTATGGGTATAACCCACCTCGACTCGCCACATCATTCCTGTTCTGCAACAGCTTCACTGGCTCCCAGTTAAACAGATTTCTCCTACGGACATTCAACCTCACCATCTCTGTTGGACCTTCTTCATGTTCCCACTTCTTCTTGCAGTCTTAGATCTTCTTCCTCCCTCCACCTGACTGTTCCCTCTGCCAGTCTGTTCTGGGGCCAGACCATGAAGGGCTTTAAAAGTAAAGTAAAATCTTAAAATGAATTACAGAAGTTCTGAGGAGCCAGTGTAGAGTCATTAAAACTGGTGTAATATGTTTACGTTTCTCAGTTTTTGTAATGGTGTTTGCACTTTAATGCTTTATGACTGATACTCTTTGGAAAGTCATTACAATAATCTAAACAAAAGGAAAAAACCTGAGTGTTAAACGGATTCTCGCGGTATTCTTAAGGTGGTCGTAGCAGGTCTTTGTTTGTCAAAGGTGAGATTAGAATCAAATATTTGTTGACAGCTTTACAGCCTACTACAGTGATTTCAAACACGCAGACATGTGTATTTATACCATCACTACTTCTTCTGAAGTTTTCAGATAAAGCCACATTTGATAGCTTGTTTCCAGTATCTGCCAATATGTATCATCACACCTATAGCGTTAGTTTTCTGTGGTTTCCCCCACACATAAAAGCATTTTTTTTCATCCCCTCGCTAAGAATCACACCTGTTTGAAGTCTGCTAATGTAGTAAATATGCATGTAATTTGTTGGTGCAGACATTTGCACAGAATTCAAGGGCAAAACTGGATTTACTGGCCTGCTGCAATCAGTGAGCATATGTAGGCAGATATCAGCTGACAAACTGCAAACAAAACATGAGGTCTAGGTGTCACAACCAGTGTTGGTCAAGTTACTTGAAAAAAGTAATCAGTAGCTAATAACCGATTACTCCCCCCCAAAAAGTAATCCTGTTACTTTACTGATTACTTATTTTCAAAAGTAATAATTACTTAGTTACTTTTTAAAAACACGATTTACAACCTGAATAGGTGATAAAGCGATAGATCTTTCAGCCCAATTCTACTTTTTCTGCATAATCCATCATACAAAATGTAATCAAATGGAAAAGTCTCTTTTTAAAACTTGTTTTATTAGTTTTAACCTTTTAACTTTATGCATCAAGCAAAAATTAAATTATATGCAACATTCTCTGACTGGAAGAAATTTGTTTAACATTTAAACCTATTTTCTGCACATTCCAGCACATAAAATAAAATATTTTTGTGTGTTTACACTCAGTCTTTCAAATAGATGCAAGTAAAACACAGCAGAAAATAAATAACATCAAAGACTAGCGGTACTGTTGCTCTATCTTCACCTGTACAGCAGGAGTGGCATAGGCGGAGGTTTGCCGCAGCGGTCAGTGGAAGAATCCGCGAGTTTATCTGTGAATTTCCCATTACGTCGTTGCACACTCGGTGCTTGCTTGGAAGTTTAGAGGGGGTTTTTTTTCGCTTTAAAAAGAAGTTTTCTTCCCACGCACAACGGACACTAATGTTTTTGTCACTTTTTATGGAATCAAACTCAAAGTAAGGTCAGTACTTTCACGCTTTAAACGCTGCACGCTCATACTCTCTCCCACAATCGATATATGATCCACTGTTGATCTGCACACAGCTGTTGTCACTAACGGCGCACTTGCTTACGTCACTGTCATGAGACATTCTTGCAAAAAAATCACGGTTTTAGTAACGCAGTAACGCAGCGTTCCTACGGGAAAGTAACGGTAATCTAATTACCGTTTTTGCAATAGTAATCCCTTTACTCGTTACCTGAAAAAAGTAATCAGATTACAGTAACACGTTACTGCCCATCTCTGGTCACAACTGAGAAAAAGAAATTGTGACATGTGCAACAGGAAAAGAAGAAGTGGAAACGGGGAAATAAAGTGACTGCAGAGGATTTTTCCAGCTCTTGCAGAATCTTCCCCTCTTCTCTGCCACCTGGGAATCTCTGTGCATCTGCATTTTAAAATAAATAAATAAATAAAAATCATAGAAATGCATGTAGAGACTGACCTGCTTGCCCGCTCCAGGATGATGATGATGATGATAATAATTAATAATAATAAATTAAAAAAATATTGCAACTACCAAAATGTTTTATTTGCTAAAACTACAGTATAATTTATAGTGTCATTTCTTTCTGTCTGATTGAAAACCCAAAGTAGATGTTCCAGCAGGAACGCTTAAAGAGGTGAAGAGGTGGAAACTGGTCTTGTTTGGTTTGTGCCGAAAATGACTCGATCGCTGGAATTTCTCAACCTTTTTTTTTTTTTTTTTTTTTTCTCCTTTTGCATCCACATCAAGAAGCTGAGAGCTCCGTCTGTGGGCGGGTGGATGCATCTGCTCTGATTTACTGTAGTCCAGCCGCGTGCGTGTGTAGGAGGCCAGAGGAGTCGTGGCAAAGTATAGGGAAGTTCCCCTCCTCTGCAGGTTGCCTTGCTACACCCTCATCCCATGCCACCCTCACCATATATACACACACACACACACACACACACACACACACACACACACACACACACACACACACACACACACACACACACACACACACACACACACAGAGTCCCATCCTGGATTGTGAAACTGAAACCGCAGTATTTTTAATCATCACTGAGCAGACGATAAGCAGCGATAAGATCGCAGAGAATTTTTCTCCTGCAGCTTTCAAAACTTTACGGAGCTTTGCAGCCTCCTGGTTTTGGTCTTGCAGCATTTTTAGTGTGTTGCATCAGCAGCAAGCAAAGGAGCAGCATGTGTGGAGTTGTAGGAGACTTGTATTGTGACTTTCAGTCTTATAATCTGTCACTTTTTCAGAATTGCAAAGAGTCTCCTTTACTGTGAGTGCAATAAGGAACAAGCAGGCCGGGCACAGATGTACTGAAGGGTTGACCAGTTCATCTGTGAAAAAAGGCAGCATTAGAGGCTTGTTTTGCTTTTAATTAACTGAATTTATGATCTTTTAGAAAGAACCTTTTTCAGTCACCATAAGTAAGTTTACCTATAGTGTTCTGCAAGGTTCGATTTTAGGTCCTCTTTTATTTTCTGATTTTCTACACAGATGGAGTTTTCCTTGAGACTTGGTGATCCTAAAAACCCAGCCTCTGTTTCAAACTTAGTACCTCAAAGTCACAGTAACCTGTCACAATCAGAACTTTTGTGTCAGAAACTCAGGAGTTTGATTTGGTTGAGCTCTCAGCTTTGAACCAACAACATTAATTAATTAAAAAAAAAAAGAAATCCAGACCTGCTTCCTCTACATTTGAATAATCTTGAGAATAACACCAATGCATACCTGGGGAAAGTCATCTATACATTGATCTCTCAGGGTTTGACTCATTGTAACGGACTCCTCTGTGGTGTGAACGAAAAGTCACTCTCGCCTCAAACTGTTTTTCTGCTCTTGACTGATATCTTTTAAAAGTACATCTGGGTGTGGAGCTACAGAGAAGAAATATCAGCCTCATTCGAGCAATCGCTCACCCTAGACCTCATGTGGGGTCCTGCTGTCTGCTCCTAAGTCTGGAGCATACGGTTTGCTGTTTGCTAACAGTAATTAGAGGAATTTTCCTTTAAAGACAAATTGGCCATTAATACAAAATGCACAGAAAATACTTGATCTCTATTTTCTTCATTATTTGTGACCACTGTGAAAGTTGCAAGCATTTGTATGGATCAGGAATGAGGAAACTCCTTTAAACCTCCCCTTTTAACGTTGTGTTTGTATGTTTTGACAGTTTTACGCTGTTGAAACCTGTTGCTGTCTCTGTTTACCTCATCCCCACCAAGCTCTGCTAGCATTTTAAAGGGCTGCTCAGAACGGCCTCCCCCTGATTAGGTGCTTTTCTTCTAACCAGAAAAGACCCTGCATCTGGCCCTATAGGGGCATTTTCAAACCTGCCCACCAGTTCCTGCACTGGAAAGCACCCCATTAACGTACTTAATCCCAGCACTAACAGCCCTTCATCACTCAACACATCCTAGAGCAATTTATGAAGCTTAAAACTTTTAAAACGAGCAGTTTCAGTGGGGTGAATAAAAATAACACTGTCTGTATTTCAAAAGATGCCCACCAACAAAGGGTTTTGGATAATGTGATATTTACAGTTACAGTTTGAACTTCACTAACCTGGATTATGAGCTCTTAATGTTTCTCAGGTTGTTGTGATCACATCTAAATCTTGCATTTGAATGTTAGAAAACCTGAAAAAGTCATGCTAGCTTATTTGACAGTGACCAGTGGTTCAGGTGTTAAATTTCTTCCTCGGCAACGATAACCAGCATTACAAATCTATGTGCTTGCTTTTAATAAAGGATATCCTTTAAAGCAGTGTCTCTCTTTGCTGTGTCCTCTACTCTGCTGGTTTCCATGGCTGCCAAGGCCAGGTGGTGCTTCAGGTGGAGACGTGAATGTTAGTAGCACAGGTATGTGAGAGGGAGTCAGTGTTATGGTGCTTTTAAATGCTTGTAACTCTTGTAGTTGTTGTAAATCTTCAGGTGTGCAGCTCATATGTCACCCCAAACACAGAATATACATGTTGTTTACACCAAAGGCAAACGGTGATTGACTAAAGATGCATGAAGAGAATCATTTTTATGGAAAATCCACAAATTAATGTTCATTTTGCTAGTAGCAACCTCCAAAAGTTTAAAAAAATGAAACTAATACATAAATGCCAAATCTGCAGTTTGTCTAATGTGCACTCCAGTAGTAAGTCAGCCCTCATTTACAGCTACAAATGATAACAAAGTGCTTGAGGATGTATGTTTCTTTAAAATTACTCATATGCAGGACTTAGGATATGCCTTTAGCTTTTTGTCACTAGTAACCGCTCAGCTCAGCTCGACTTGACTCGACTCAGTTTTTAGGGTTTTCCACTAGTTGGTTGTACCTGGTACCAGGTACTTTTTTTATTTTAAGTACCTACTTGGCTGGGGTTCCAAGAGATCTGTAGACACTGAAAAATGTGATTGCATGCCACCGATTGGCTAGTCAGTGGCGTCACTCGATGATTCACAAAAATTAAAAGCACCACTTTTGAAATCCAGAAACAAAGGAAATGGCTCCACACAAACTAACACAGCTGTCCCCGAGTCAGACAAAAAGCCACTGATCGAGCAGCAGGTATATCATCGCCTCAACAAACATCCTTCCTTGTTGTGGTGCTCGTGTTGCAAACAAATGACATCACTGGACTTCCGGCTGTGTTGCTATAACGACCCCACACTTATTATGTGCTACTCTATTCTAACAGAAAACAAACAAAACCGAGTCGCATCCTGTTAAGTTTAATAGGTAAAAATGGAAAAGGGCTAGTAGACTAGCCACCGTATCACCAGTTGTAACCGCTAGCTATCTGCATGGCTTCAACTTTGGACGACTCTGCTATGTTTGTTTGTGTTTGGTTCTTAGAGCATTTTTAATAGAATTATCTGACTTTTAATATGGTTAAAACTGTGCTTAAATTTTAATGAGTAAAATTCTTGTATGTCAGCAGACTGTTTGTTGCAAATGAATATTGGCTGATAACTCAGCACTCCACCCTCTGGTCCAGATGTGGTCACTTCTGGCTATAAAAACCAACATGGTGGTTCCCAAAATGCTAATTATGGGTCTTCAAAATGTAGAATCCAAAAGTCTCGGGTACAAACTGTGCAGATGGTCTGTGTTTGCTGAAAAAGAAATGGGGTAAAATATTGACTTTACTCTTATATTTCAAGGTTTTACTGTTTTTAAAGTGAAATAAAAGCCATTTAAAGCACTGTGACAGGTTCCGTCATATATCTGTGTAATAAATCAGCTACATGTAGGTCCAGAGGTCTGCACTCTCGCCTCAAAGCAAGAAGGTTGTGGGTTTAAACCTGATTCATAGTTGGCTGAAGGTGCAGGTACATAAAGCAGTGGGTGGGCATGAAGTGTGGAAATGAATAATATGAAATAATTTCTTAGCTGCCTTTTTATTTAAAATAATAAAGTCCATCTTTTCCCCTTAAAATACACAATTATCACCAGAAGTTCAAGACTAGTATAAAGGTGAAAGAATAAATTAAAAGAATAATTGAAAGAATAAATAGATAATACCTGTGTCATAGGTAAATGACATCACCCTATAAAGGTACCTTATTTTCTGTGTGCCTGTTTCCACAATCCTCAGATGATTTGAGCATTGAGTAAGGATTTGGGTTATGGAAGTAGTGCTTGTGGATTATGGTTGGGGTGTCTCCGGGAAATGAATGTAAGTGGATGTAATGTGTCTCTGAAATGACCCGGCTGCTGTCTTTGTGTCCGATTTATAGAGCTTCACGTGTGTCTGGTTCTGCTTTTATATGAATCTGAATCTCATTGCGGGGCTGAGTGCATCTGCACATATGCTTCATTTCCACTGACATGGTTGTTAAAATGCACAAAGGATTTAAATTGCCTAAATCAATAAATGACTTGATGTCAGTTAAAAATTAATGCAGTTAAGTGCACAAAAATAATCTAACATCATTTTATGATTTAATATTTATCAATTAATTTCTCTTTATATTGACTTTATCATTTATTCTTCTCATTTGTTTTGTTCATTCATATTTTTTCCTCCCTATTTTTTTTGTTTACATCATTTGTTTCCATTTGTTTTAATTTATCTACATACATTTTTACATCTTTAAAAAAAAAAAAAATCCCTGTTCTCTTCCGTTTCAGTATGCAGATGAGGTGACTATTACAGGGTAAATAAACTAACAAGCAAACCCATAGGCAACGCATTTAAGGAGGAACTGGATTAGAAATGAGTGCATCAGCGGAACAGCTTGGAGACAAAGCTAAAGAGGAAAGGGTGAGATGGTATGGAGGTGGGATATATTGGACACAGGATGATGAAGATTGAGGTGCCAGACAAGAGGAAAAGAGGAGGAGTTAAGTGGAGATTCATAAATTACATAATTTTCTTAGGGATTAATAAAGGAATCTGATTCTGATGTAGTGAAGGAGGAGGATATAAGAGGCAGATGTTGGCGACCCCTAAAGGGAACGTCTGAAAAGAAAACAACATGATGAAATGATTTGTCTTTTTATTTGGTTTGGATTTTGGCAGTTTTGGCTCTCTGTAGAAGCTCCACGGACACACACATCCATTTTCATATTAAAAACCTTTTTGATAGATATTAGATGAGAAGAGCAGCCAAAGATCGAGCTCAGGCTAATATCCTACAGCAACAAGATAAATGTCTTCACCCAAAACTGTTTTATTTTTTTGTTTTTGTGTTTTTTAGGGGATCACATGATTCTACAGGGTCAGACAAATTTAAATTTCCAAGGGTTTTTTTTTTTGTTTGTTTGTTTTGTTTTTGTGTTTTTTTTTAAAATAAGGTAAAAAAAAAAGAAGATTATGGGCCCCACTACAGAACCCTGTGGAACTCCATAGTTCCAGGTGTGTTTCAAGTGCATAAGAATAGATGGCTTATGTACATAAATTATTTACATAAACAAAATCAATCAGTTCTCCATATGCAGTTCATACAGATACCGTAACCGGGTTACTACATAATCCAAAAAATAATATAATTATAAACAGCAATCATAAGGCTACACTAGGGTGGTTTAAAAAATCCAGAAGTTAAATCAATTAAAGGATTAAATGTAAAATGAAATCAACTGTAAAAAAAAATGAAAACTGGCTTAAAATTTATAAAATAAGAAAAATAACCTATTTTAATGTGGTTTAAAGTTTGGAATGTGCCAACCTTGATTATGATGCCAGGCAGCATGGAGCATATATGGTAAACGTGTGTTCACCAATCTTGGAGAGCAGCGAGTAACCAGCCTGATCCAGATGACCTGAGCAGGGTCGCAGCGTACGAGCACGTCTGAGAACACGCAGGGTCTCAAAACCAAGAATTACAAGTTTGACTTCTCAGTTTTACAGGAAGCCTGTGCAATGACTTCACTACAGGTGATCAGTGGTCACACTTCTTTTGAACTAAACCAAACTCAACAGTGTTTAGTATGACTCACACAATGTAGTTCCTTTTATCCCAGTAATGTTTTCCAGTCTCAGTAATAAACTGCAGAGAAACGGGTCCATTGTTTGAGCCCGTGAGAAGCTCATTAATGACTTTTGCCTGGGCTCTTTCTCTGCTGATACACTCTTCAAATAAGCCTTTATGTTTCATTTCCAGGTTTGTCCAGGATTTTATAAGTTCTTAGAAATAAGCAAGGTACAGATGACTTAATAAGAAGTTTAAATGTAGCCAATGTGGACCAAGGCTTAGCATATAAATTAAATTAAATAAGGATTATTTTGAATAGAGAATAAAGCAAAGCCACTATACTAGAGTACAAAAAAAACTGAAGCCAGGAATGAATAGTTCGACTTGAATTAAATTAAAATATTAAAATTTTGTTTTATTATTTTTTTTTATAAATGTTAGTGATTAAAAATGCTATAAAAGGAGTAAAGTGTTCAGTTTTAACGTTTTAAATGTGGATGTGAGGTTTAATCCTGTCACTTACTTCCTTTTATGTAAGATGTTGAATTAAAACATTAACTGCAATGCTTTTTTTTAACTTTTGAAAATCCCAGCTTAGCCTTTTGAGCTCCATTTGTCGTCTCATTAGTCAAGAAAATCCCTTGAAAAGCACAAAGTTTCCAGCTTGAACTCTGATCCCGATCATCACACAGCTGCTGTCTGAAACTAAAAGTTTGTTATAAAATCTTTTATTTATCCTGTTGAGTGTCTCTTTAGATTTTGTGTCCTGGGATGCTTTAACTTCTCCGAACTGTCGAGTATTTTGTGTGAGCCCTAAACCCCCACAATCAGTTTTCTTAATATGACTTTAGGCCTCGTGTTTTTGATATTAATTAAATTATTTAATATATAGTTATAGTTAGTATACAATCTTATAGTTTTTGTTTTATACTTTGTTTGTAGATGTAATGAAAAGGTCATTTAATTTTTGTTTCATTTGGTTCTTTAGTCAGTTATAACAGTTTCTGCACTGTGGTTAATCGATTACTGGTTGATATACGCTCCTGTGCTCAGTTATGACCACGAGGCGACCGAAAGCATGAGATCCAGAATATGAGCAGTGGAGATGGGCCTCCTCCAAAGGTTGAGCCACACACAAGGGGACTAGGGTGGAGCTGCTGCTCCTCAATATCGAAAGTGCCAGTTTAGGTCGTTCAGCCATTTGACCAGAATGGCTCTTAGGTGGCTCCTACGTGTCTACTGAGAAGAGTTCCCAGGGCAGCCACAGGACATGTTAGAGAGTTGGCGTCCCTCGGCTGGCTTGGGAAAGCCTTGGTTTCCCCTGGAAGAGCTTGAGGTGAACGGGGAGACCCGGACCTGGATAAGTGGCCATTGTTTATGATGGGACAGTTTAGAGTTGCATTGGGCAGCATTTTTTTTTCCCTCAGAGGGCCAGATTGGCTTAGTTACAGTAAGTGAAGAGCCAGATATTAACCAGCTAACATTAAACTTTAAGTGCTATAATTTATTAAAATCCATTAATGACAGATTCCTTGAAATTAAGCTGGGATACTTCAAAGTGTGATCAATGCGAAAAACCTAAATGCTTCCTACATTTGTTTATTAATTGAAATGCACACCTGCATCAGTAAATACAGACCATGTACATAAATGCAAATTATGTTTTATCATTGCAACGGGCTTACTCTTATTTTGAAAGTTTTGGCCTAGCAACTACCTTTATCTCTGTAAAAGTGTGTGTTCCCCAAACAGTTGGTTAGGGGTTCCAGTAGCGCAGAGAGCGCTGCACTAAAAATATCCTTATGAGTGTTTTGGCTTGCAGCAGATCATCTTGATCAACTCTTCTGCGAGCAGCAGTGAAACTTGGACAAAGTGCAAACAGGAAATGGAGCGCGTTCACCTTAGCTACTGCAAAAGGTGCAGCTTTTACTTTGAAGGTGAACGTCAGTACAAAGAAACGTATCACTGGGCTTATCTTACATTTATGTGCTATTATTACATTTTTATTTAACAAGGAAGAGAACCTCAAGAATTTAATTGACTCATTTGTATGATTTGCGACTCATTGCTTCCTGTGACAACATGCAGTATACATGTTTTGTTGTGTGCTTTCCTGGCCAATCGCTGGGCCCAATTAGCCCCTCTGGTGAGCTGCACTTCTGCTCCAGCTACTGCTAAACTAAGTAATAGTACTGAGTGAGAGGAATGTTTGAGGTCGATGATTGAGAGGTGAATGTTTGCTTTTGGAGTTTGAGCGTCACCTTTAACCCCTCACATCGATCTCACACTTGCCATTTTCCTACCTGTTTTATGTAATTGGTATAGATAAGAGCAGAGCTGCCACCACTTTGCATGGACTGAGTCAAGTAAGACCCTTCTCTCTGACTACAGTTTGGCGAGGTGAGCTGTACGCTGGCCTGAGGAAAACGACGAATGTCTGTGAGAAAAACGGCACATGTTCCAGTCTCATTCCCTGATCCAGATGTGCTAGACGAAATGTCTGCACAAGGGTTTCAAAATCATTTTATATTAAAACATGTGTTTGCAAAGTGTTGAAAGAAGCATTTACACTGGAGGACAGTAGTAAAATCTGTAATAAATGTGTGAGGAGAATTGTTTTGCCTGTAAATGTGTAGTCAGATCTGATAATGTATTCTCAGCTCTCTGCATGAGCTCATTTACCTGCCAGAAGCTTGTCCGTGTCCAGCAGGAAGTTTTTATACATAACAGGCTTTTGCCTGCAATTGAAATAAAAGAAGTTGGGTAATTTTTCTCTTGAATTGAGTCTTGCAGGAAGTGCAGTGAACACACCTGCCTGTGTGGCAGATGATCAGCAGTAATAGCGTCTAATTACGACGCTGGTATTCAACTGCTAAATGTCAGCACATGAGTGACCTGGATACTGACCTCATTCACCTGCTTCCATTGTACCTGCCACTGTGATAAGAGCCAGGAAGTGTGTTTGTTTCCGTCTGGGCGATGTCATGTGGTCAGAAAAAGGAAATTGGTTTGAGTTTAATGTTTACTTAGCTCTGCGCAACCATGTCTAATCTAATCGGGATATCTGCAGCTCATTTACATCCAATTTGTCAGCTGAGATGACATCATGTGCAAGGATCACCTTGTCTGTGTCTGCTGCTCTTAAAAAGGGGGCTTTATGTCCAGTTTTTAATGTCAAATGACCAAAGTTAGTGTGAGAAGTACTGGAACGGTGTCTGTGTTAGTGGGCTCGCTGGTAGGCAGATGTCTTCCTGTGCTTGACAGCGTGATCTCTGAGGTCACCGTAAGTGGGGAAACTTGCCGCTTCCTTAATTAAAGTCCTGGCCATTAAAAGTGATGACTGAAAAACCACAGTGAAAGAAGAAGTTTAAAAAAAAATGTTGTAATATTAAACGTATTGTACTTGTGCCTCGAGTACAGAGGGTGAGTCATGCGAGAGATGTTAGACTGTGTGTATCAGAAAACTAACAATGATACTGTTAATGTTCAGAATGTACCCAGACTGGCTTTGATTAGTTACTAAAGAATAAAATGCAGTATATTAGTTTATTTAATTAATGAGCTGGGTGCTTGAGGTGGTTTAAGTGACTTTGAATGGTTGTTGGTATCAGACGGGCTGGTCTGAGATTTCAGAAACCGTAGATCTGCTGGGACTTTCCCAAATAATCAACTCTGGGTTTACAGAGAGTGATATTAAAAAGAGAAAATTCCCAGTGAGTGACAGAGGCCATGCTGTTTAAGGCAACAATAACTCAAAGTACCACTCGTTACAATCAAGGTCTGCAGAAGAAGAACGTTTCAGACTCTGGAGCAGATGGCTATAGCATCAGAAGACCACACCATGTTCCACTCCTGCTTTGGCACACTTTGGATATTTTGGGACCAAATGAGAATCGTGTAAACCCCACAGCCTACCTGAGTATTGCTGCTGACCACATCCATCCTTGTAAGACCGCAGCGTGCCCATCTTCTGATAACACATCATGTCACAAAGCTCAAACCATCTCAAACTCATTTCCCTAACATGACAATGACTTCTCTGTACTCAAACGGCCTCCACAGTCAGCAGACCTCAGTCGAACAGAGCACCTTTGAGATGTGATGGAACTGGAGATTCACATCAGGGATGTGCGGCCAGCAAATTTGAACCCAAAATCTCTAAAGGAATGTTTCCAGCACCCTGAATCTCTGCCACGGAGAATTAAGGCGATCCTAGTATCATGTAACTAATATAATGGCTACTGTTGTGGAGTAGCTGTAACGGGTACATTTTTACAGCAGATTCGTGAGCTGAAGATTACAGTGGGGGATGTTACTTTGAACATTTCCGGTCTCCTGCTGTATTATTCACCACAGAGGGTTATTATTCATCAAACATTCCTGTTTCTCATGGTATAAAATGAAGACTTCAATACGAAAAGTATTGCGCAAACAGACCAATTTCTACCATGACCAATTGGTCTTCTGTGGTTTATCTGATGATGTTTTGGTCGCAAACCATTCAACTCTTCTGTGATCAACTTCATATTCCATAATTCAGATCTGAAATGAGACGCAGAGCAGAATCTGCTGGTCCTTTTGCCTTTAGCTGGAGCGTTTTGTGTTCTTTCTCTGTGGTTTTTCAGCAGATGTGTTTTTGATTTTGCAGTTTCTTTTCAGAATGGGTCACACTATTGGCTGTTTCCATTTATCTTTAAGAGATTGTAAAATCTGGAGTTTCTGCTGCAGTTGTGAACTTTTATCAGTAAAAAGTCGCAGCTCTGAAAGGCGTAAGCTTGTTTGTGAAATCTCAGCGCTGGGCAGCTTTGAGTTGGTGTCGAAACTTTTTTTTTTTTTTTTCTTTTCTTTAACTGTGGTCATATTGCTCCTGAATGAATGCAAAGGAAGCGCTGAGGTCAGTTTAACACACGCGGGGGTATCTGAGGAGGGAGGATGTTTTTGTAGTGTGTGTTTGTGTGCATGTTCCTCATGTTGTAATGAATCTGACACATGCAAAGTGATTCTCTGTAACACATTTTGTGAGATTTTTGTGCTTTAAAGTTAGTCTCCAGTGACTGCGCTGCAATGTCCTCTAGACTGCAGGAAAGCAAGTGGATGTGTTGTGGTCTGACTTTAGGCATCTTTGGAAAATGACTGTGGAAACCAGTTTGTTGATGGTTCTTGCCTTGGACTTTTTTCATCTATCTTTTTAAACTAGTAAATAGCGCCCTAGTAAATTTGTAAATCCAGTAAATTTATACAAAGTTAGGGAACTTAGGCGTAGTTACAGCAAGTGGTTGGTGCCATGCCCGACTGCGATAGGCTGTCAAAGATCGCTTGGTTTGACCAATGTGCATACCTCCCCGGTTAGATCAAACATAGCTTGGCTTACCTCTTCAAGCAAGCATTAGTGCGATCGCTGTCATACACTTCTTTGACAGATGGCTGGCTCTGCAGAAATCACTAATTAGTAAATATGTGAGAGGACAGTGTGCCACTTCGTCCTAAATTAATCTGCAAAATGCAAAATCACGAAACCTGTGCTTTGCAAGCGTGCATTTGAAAAGCACCTGTCTGTGCGTCAAACTGAAAGTGAGTGCAAAAGACAGCAGAGAGACTCAGACTGGATTATAAGTTATCGTCAGGCACAGTACGAGGCAGCGGTGCCTGATGTGAGCACACCCTGAGCGCATTCAGCTGGTTCTTCCCAGTTCCTTCCTCACAGCGACGAACCCATCAATCCCTCCATTTTCTTTACTGTTAATTAAACAATCGGATGGGGCTGGAAGATCAGGAACCTTCTTGCTGTGAGCTGACAGTGCTGACCGCCACCCCACAGCTTATTAATTTAATACTGGTGTTGGATCAGGACTGTCGGCAGTACTATAACAGAGGTGGTGAAGTTGGATCGGTGCATCGTTGGCAGCCAGGATCAGATTATCAGATTTAGCTCTCTGGAAACTTTGAGTTCAACATGGTGTACATCTGTGAGGAGAGTCTCACCTGACTCAGAGTCTGTGTGATGATCTGCTCTGCTCCCATCAGATACTAATTACATAAGCCAGGTAGGAAAATCCCAAGTGTGGGATCGATGTGAGGGGTTAAAGGGTTCAAACTCCAAAAGCAAACATTCACCTCTCAATCATTGACCTCAAACATGCGTCTCTCAGCACTGCTGCTCACTTTAGCATTAGTTGGGGCAGAAGTGCAGCCCACCAGGGGGGCTGATCGGGCTCAGTGATTGGCTTTGCAAAAGTATTAAATAAGGAAAGAGCAGGATTTTAGATTTGAAACAATGAGTTGCAAACCACAATGAAAATGCATGAATTTATGGGCCAGGGCACTAACAGAGGACTTTATTAATCACGACTCTATTTTCCTGGTTAAATAAAAACTTAATAATACTACACAAATGTAAGATAAGCCCTGTGACGTGTTTCTTTGTAGGGAAAGCAATCTGAGTGTGAGAATACGAGTGAGCAGTGATTTTAAAAGTAATCGGTAAAATCTTACATTTTTAATCTTTCCAGCCAGTCAGTGGATCTCACCATCAGTCAACATTGATGTAGACTTCTGAAAGATGAGCTCAATCAGCAGTTATTGTCCTTTATTAGCAGCAGATAAATGGATAAAGTAATACGTGCTGATGAATTTCATGCCACCTGTGCCAGTCGCGGTGCAGCAAAGCTTTTATGTGAGGTTATTAGACTGGAAGACAGGGGAGTCAGGTGGCCTTAAACAGCTGCTGCAGGAGGGTGTTAAATTAAAGGAATTAATGATTAATTTATGAAGACTGCAGTTTGGTCTCCTGCAGTGACCTCTGGATATTCAAAGCGAGCAGCAGAAAGTTTGACCTGAGCTCCTCTTTGGATAAAAAAAACAAATAATAAAGAGTTCAAAGGTCTCAGAAAGAGAGCAGGGAACAGAGTGTTGTCCATGAGCCAATTTCATACCATTTAAACGGATTCAGTGCTCACTCAGGTAACATAAGCACAGTTTTTTTAATGGACAGCCACGATTTGGTGAGTTTTGTTTTCATATTTTGCATTGAGCACTGATTTTTAACAAGTGGATGAATGAAACTCCCACTCGCTCTCACTCGCTCTGACAACCTTGGCCCTCTCTGCGCTGCATCCTGTTGTTTCCTGTGCGAGGTGACAGAGACGAGCGGATGCCGGGGAAAACACTCGCAGCTGTTTGCCTTCACGTTTCCCATCAGCACATTTTACCGCCGTCCCTCCAGGCTAATTGCACGCACACGGCAAGCACGACCGAGAGTTTTATTGGAGCAGCGGAAGACAGCAGCGGTTTTATCTGTTTGTGCTCTTCACGTCGCTACCGGCCCAAATGTTTTCGTCTCCTTCTGCTAGGTGTGACGCAAACAGCAGTTGCTGTGACTTTTTATTTTTTCTGTTTGGTCCAGAAGTTTCTGGGCGGTGACACAATTTTTAGTTTTCTGCCTGTCGATGACGACAGCAGCAACGGGTTAAACAAAAACACTGTTTCGGCCATCATCAAGTTACAGCCTTTTCTACACACAGCCCTCTCTCGTCAAGCACTGAGATGTAATTGGATACATAAACATGATCTTAAGCAGCTGTTTTATTGACCAGGATTATTTTTAAAGGTTCTGTTTCTTCATCTATAACAAGCAACCAATCGCAGTGAAGTGCTCGTAGTGCAGGTGCGCGTCATCCTTCTATGCTTTGGTTTCAAACACAGTCTTCTTTTTAGGTAATGTTCAGATGTTTTATGCAGAAACATTTCTCTTTTAGCTTTTGTATTTGCTTCAAGGCTTTTGGCACAGCAAACCTTTATTTTCCTTCAATATAAAGGCGGGTCTTTAATGTAATCTTTCAGAAAGGCTCAGGAGGAAAAACAGAGGTGAAGCTGAAGTGTGACCAGGATGGACAAGATTAGGGATGAGTGAATCAGAGGGGACAGCTCAGAATGAGAGGTTTGGATATGTGCAGAGGAGGGTTAGATGAAGGATGTTAAAGATGGAGGTTCTAGGCAGGAGGGAGACCAAAAAGAAGATTCATGGATGTAGTGAAGGACTAGCAGAGGGTTGAAGTGACAGCAGAGGATGCTGGGAAAGGGTTGGGTGGAGGCAGATGGTCTGCTGTGGCAACTCATAAAGGGAGCAGCTGAAAGAAGAAATGTAACATTAACCTTTTTTTTTTCCTTTGAGGTTTTTTGTTCCCTTAGTTGATTTTTAAGTTGCTTGTCATGTTTTGGTTGCTGTAACACAGTAACTTAGCAACTAGGATTTATCTCTTATTCCCTGTTGGATATTGGTGTTATTAACAGCATATGCATGTAAGGGAAATCTGTGGGAGCCAGAAGTTTCAGTTTTTCTTCTACTTTTGTCATCACAGCACCTACTCAGCGTCAAAGTTGGCCACTGTGCAAACACAACCTCACAAAACAATCTACATGAGAAGTACCACTGGCATTTAAAACACCCCAACATGCAGGAAACAAGCTGTTAACAGGGAGATATCGCTAATGCTAATGTAAGCAGAATAATATTGTACTAGATGCCTGCTAAAATTAAACTTTTTTTTTTTCACCTGCTGTACTTGACGCACACATGGGACTAGAGGCACCTTTTAAAATTGTGCGTGTGGTTTGTGTCATATGTGTCATAGTCTTTAATAAATCAGGAGTTTTGGCTCCACCGTGCTGTCTGGAGGTCAAAGGTTAAAGCTTAGAGCGTGTGTAAACCCGGTTAATGGAGGATTACCCATAAAGAGAGGATCAGTGTGTATTAAACACACACTCTGGTGCATTAACGGTCCTCTCAGTGCGCTTCTCTGCTCACCTCAGAGCAAACGTCAGCTGACGGCTCTATATCCAACACAATTGGATGGAGACCAAATGCATCGTCATGGCAGCTGATCTGAAGTGTTTTCACTTCTGGTTCAGACCTCACCCAGTCCGCTTCCTGCTTTAGTCCTGCTTTCAGAGGTTTCTTTGGTCCAGGTGATTTTCTGAAAGTTTTTTTAAGATAAAAATAAAAAGTTGAAATGCTTCATTCGGTTTGATTAAAGGGGCCTCTATCTCCTGTTCAAGTAAGTTCGTATTAAACATGGTTTCATATGACGTATGATTAATGCCTGTGAGGTGAAAGTAGAGTTGGTGTATTTTCCAGGGAGAAAATAAAACGTTAATGTGTGAAAACGTCATTCTTAGGCAGGATGGGAGAGGAAGATGTGAGGTTATTTCAAAGCTGGGAGTGTGCATGACATGTTGCTGATGGCATCTGATTATGTTATATTGTGAATTGTCTTTTATAAAACCATGCCGGACAGGAAGTGCACGTCCATGGTTAAGATTAACATGCAGCCCGGGGCGTCCATTGTCATAGGTTAGCAGTCATCAATTTGAATATAAGCTGATGATGCTCTATAGTGTCAGAGTCCACCTTTATATACTGGCCCACGGGCTGTTATCTCATTCAACATCTGGCCGAATATTCTTGTATTCAGGTGGCAAAATCAATAAGGAACAGCAATGCAGACACGGAGGAGGAGCTGACACATGCCCAGCAGAAGTTCACGACCTTTTCACTTATTGTTTTTATAATAGTAAAGATTTTCTCTGCTTTCTATATCTAAACTGTAAATTTAGCGTAGATATTTGCTCAGTCTTTCGACACACTTTTTTGTCACGGTTAGAGCTACAGCTCACTCCTCATTGATGCAGAATTCCAAAATAAAAGCTTGGTACCTTCCATGATAGAGGCTACGCTTGCTTCAGCTAAGTTGATGAACTTGTCCAGTGTGAGGTAACTGCAGTTGAAACCAAGATTCAAACCGTGAATCATGCAGGAGGAGTGCTTCTGCATGACAATAAAACAACTAAACATATAAAGCCATAAATGTGCAGAAATGTTCTTTTTTTAAATTGGTTTTATGTATTAAATCAATATTGATGTAGAGAGGAGCACTTTGTCTAATCTAATGATGCTTTGTCATGTTTAAAGAATGAATGTGCAACTGAAACCTGTTCTGCTGATTAAAGAAACAACATCAGGCCAGCTGAGTGACTGCAGCATCATCCTCCATGCCCTCTAGACACAATTTTATTTCCTCCTATTGGACAACGAGCTAAAGCAGAGCTCTTATAACACAATCCAAACCTACTTAGCTTCAACTTTAGAAAGTAATAACTGATCAGTAACAGTTATTTTGTCTTGTTTTTTTTCCTTTAATCAGAGTTGAGTGGTTGACCATTGAAGAAAACAAATATCGCCTTCGATGGTCCAAAACCCTGCAGCTCTCCACCAGCACATAAAAGCATGACCACACATCACTCATACTAGAATCCTGTCAGTGTTACAACTGCTTTTAATATTTTATTGCTTGCTTTTAAGTCATTGCATGGGTTTCAGCCTCCTTACCTCTCTGCCCTTTTAACTTTAAGTGCTTCCACGGGAATGCTGAGGATGAGGTGCCCCTGGTTGTCCAAGGTTAGGGCCTCGGTGGTTGCAGCAACTGTATCGAGGAATAAACTGCCCCTGACTCCAGCAGACAAGTTTAAAAACAGTTTTTAAATGAAATTTTTTGACAGCAAGTACAAAGAGCCACAAAAGGATCAGGGTTGCAATGTTTTCGGAGGATGTGCCCATCACAAATAGGCCAGCATGAGCTGAGTTTCATCTCCTGTGAGAACTCAGACACCAAATAGTTTCTACAGCTTTTTGTTGTTGTTGTTGTTGTTTATCGTGTCCCTGATCAGACCGTCCTGTTCCCGTGTTTCTGACTGTCAGCATCTCTCTTTTTTTGAGAGGCAGTGTGTAGCCGCACGGCGAATGACTGCAGGGTATTAGTGACGAGACCTCAGCCATAATTCATGATGCACTTTGTGTGTGTGTGTGTGTGTGTGTGTGTGTGTGTTTCACATCTAACGTGATCCACGCAGCTTGTGCCTCGTCACCTGTTGGGTTGTTTCCTGCTGTCACAGCGGCCTGCAGGATCCACACTGCATGCTTTCTGCACGCTGCTAACATCCTGCTCAGCTCAGCAGGAAGCTGCTCCACCTGCTCCGTCTGCAGGCTGCAGAAGCTGCTGAACTCCAAATCCACTGCACACACACTTTATCACAAAAACACACACACCCTTCACAAAGCTGCAAGAGCACAAACTCTTCAAATTAGCTCCTTATTTCCTCACTAATCAAGTTACTTAGAAGATTTGAGATGGACTTTTATTCACCCGCGTGAATTATGATATAAATAAAAAGGAAAATTAAAAACACCATATATAGTGTGTATATAGTGTTTTAAATACACTATACAGGCAATTAGGAGAAACACCATGTACATCTTTACTTATTGCAGGACCAGCTGTGAGTGAAGTCTGGGTGCCGTTAAGTACAGTTTGTGCTCTCAAAAGCAGGAAAACCTCATGTATCAAAATGGCCAGCAGTGAGGTATATACGCTGTATGGTTAAGGAAATAAAACCTGCCAAACCACTGCCACGTTTCCTTTAAATGAAGTCTTTACTTATAGATGTCGTGTCGCAGAGAAGTTAATGTCATTATTTCTCAGGAATTGTGCAGAAAATAACAAAAAGGAAACGGAGAAAGTCGTGAGAGGTAGTGAGAAGTTCCATTTTTACATGTGTTGGTGTTTCTTTGTAACTTATATTGATTTCATACAAATGTATAGGCGTGTCTTTATTAAGCCAGTATGCATTTATTTAAACTTCAAACCTGGCAAAAAACTCATATCTTGCATGGTTGGAACAAGGTCCAAGTAGAGCTTCAATGTGCAACAAGAAATGGGAGTGAGACAAAACATTTTTTGAGCATGCAATGTATTGAAAACAACACTTAAACTGAAACAGGGTGTTTTACAGCTGATCAGAAGTTTAGGACCACATGTCCTTAAAAGGCAAAATCTGTGCAAAAAAATTTCATTTTCTCTCAGGTGGTCACACTGTCATGATGTTCTGATGGCAAAGGCAAATAAACGTTTCCTTTTTGAACATGGTCGGGTTGTTGAACCACATAAGCAGGGTCTCTCACAGCATGCTGTCACTGCTGAGGTGGGATTCGGTAAGACAGCCATTTGGAATTTCTTAAATGATCCCGAGGGTTATGGAACAAAAAAGTCAAGGAAACCC
This sequence comes from Diplotaxodon limnothrissa, assembly GCF_057381915.1. NCBI lineage: Eukaryota > Metazoa > Chordata > Actinopteri > Cichliformes > Cichlidae > Diplotaxodon > Diplotaxodon limnothrissa. The sequence goes on from NC_140610.1 coordinate 44,700,344, forward strand.
CCCCAAAATTTTTACCAGCACTGAGCTGGAGGATCCAATTGGCTGTCTGTCAAGACACTGGACAATCCTCGCCCCAAATTAAGGACGTTAGTGGTGCTGACTGCGGCCTAATAACTATCAGACGGCATCTGAGACTGAAGGGCTTCAAAAACAAAAAACGTCTTCAAAGGCCTCGTCTCCTTAACGCCACAGAACTGACTGTTTGGACTTTGCAAGAGAGCACCAAACATGGGACATTGAAAGGTGGAAGAAAGGTTTTTTGTTTGTTTTTTTTCCTCATGAGAAAAGTTTAACCTGGATGGTCCTGACAGTTTCCAACGTTACTGGCATGACAAGCAGATCCCACCTGAGATGTTTTCTATGCGCCACAGTGGAGGGGGCGCCATAATGGTCTGGGGTGCTTTTTCCTTCAGTGGAACAATGAAGGGACGTCATACGGCCACTGGCTATGTCCAGATGTTGCAGAGAGCATCCCTCATGTCTGAGAGCCCTTGTCTGAGTGGTAACGACTGGGTTTTTTTTAACAGGACAACGCTACAGTACACAGTGACTACAGGAGGAGGGACTTCTTCCAGGAGAATAACATCGCTCTTTTGGACCATCATGTTTGTTCTCCTGATCTAAATCCAATTGAGAACCTTTGGGGATGGATGGCAAGGGTAGTTAAAAAAATGGACAACAGTTCCAGACAGTCTTCACAACTTGGAGAAATGTTCCCACTCGCTTCTTTGAAGCGCTTGCATTAAGCATGCCGCAACAAATTTTTGAAGTGATCAACAAAAACGGTGGAGCTACTCATTACTGAGTTCATGGTTGGAACTTTGATTTCTGCTTTGAAGGGTTTATGGGTTTTTTGGAGGTGTGTTCCTAAACTTCTGATCAGCTGTAAAACAGCCTGTTTCAGTTTAAGTGTTGTTTTCAATACATTGCATGCTCAAAAAATGTTTTGTCTCACTCCCATTTCTTCTTGTTACATGCTGAAGCTCTACTTGGAACCTTGTTAAGATCCAACCATGCAAAATATGATTTGTTTGCCATTTTTCAGGTGGTCTAAAACTTTTGATCAGGACTGTATATCGGATGAAGGGTTTAGGAGTTTCATCTCCTTTACATGTGCCACCCTCTTTTTTAAATGGACCAAAGGTAATTGGACAGTTTACTCAAAGGCTATTTACTGGGCAGGTGTGGGCAATTCCTTCGTTATGTCATTATCACTTAAGCAGATAAAAGGTCTGGAGCTGATCTGAGGTGTGATGCTTGCATTTGGAAGATGTTGCTGTGAACAGACAACATGCTGTCAAAGGAACTCTCCATGCAGGTGAAACAAGCCATCCTTAATATGCGAAAACAGGAAAAAAAAACAAAAACACTCCTTTTCCACTCCTGCTATTGTAGCAGGAGTGGCAAAATCTACAGTTTGGTGCATCCCGAGAAAGAAAGAAAGCACTAATGAACTCAGAAATACAAATAGACCTGGACGCCCACCAAGGACAGCAGTGGTGGATGATCGCAGAATCATTTCCACAGTAAAGAGACAAACCTCATCACGACAGCGGTGTGGTGTTAATGTGTTCAAGACTTCAGGCTGTCATTAGCAGCAGAGGGATTTCAACCAAGTATTAAAAATTAACATTTTGTTTTCAGTTAGTTAGGGTGTCCAGTTACTTTGAGCCCGTGAAATGAAGAGATAGTGTTTAAAAAAAACAAAAAAACCCGCTTTAGTTTCTCACATTTTTATGTATTTGAATCGCTTTCTTCAACCCACTGAATTAAAGCTGAAAGTCTGCACTTCAGACTGAGTTGTTTCATTCAAAATTAATTGAAGTAATGTACATAACCAAAATTAGAAAAAAAAAGTTGTCTCTGTCCAAATATTTAAGTTAAGTTTACTGCTAAAACCAGGATTTTTATTTATTCATTCATCGCTTGTCTTAGGCACCATCTGAATGATAAGTGGAGTAACAGGCCAAACAGGCCTAGTTCCAGCTCCTAATTTTCATTCTTGGACTCTACTAGGGTAGCTTTGCATGATTCACGCTTCAGAATAATTCCTATTTATCTAATATGGGTCTGAAATGAGCCCCTTTCAGCCAGTTTTATTCTGATTAGCAGGTGGGTGGGACTTCTGTACCTAAGATGACCAATCAGAAAGGAGTTCATGGTCCCACAAATGTCTCTTTGCGTACATGTTACCGTTTATCCAACAAGCAGAGAGAAGTTATAACCCACGCAGTTCTCAAAAGTCCAGACTGTGCATTGCTGGAAGCAGATGACGTATGCGTCTGCCTGATGCTGATTGGTTGACAAGGGGGCCTGAATAACGGTCACCAGGCGTGAAAGAAGCATGAAACGAATTTCTCCATTGACTGCGGAGCTCTCTGCAGGTAAACAGGTCATCCCCTGCTGAGCCATAAATTCCACCTTTAAGAGAGCCGGTCCCACTGACATCCAGAGCTAAGTAGAAAAAACCGTCTGAAACCTAGCATTCAGGGCAGCTTGAAGCCTGAGATATTGTATTTTTAAACTTTCAGACTGTATTTTGATGTATTTTCAAATGTTCTTTAATTATGATGGTGGTGATCAAATGCACATCAATGTAAATATGCACTATTTAGTCCATTTTCCTTATATGGACTAAATGCTCAAATAACAAGTATTGAGAGAAAGTTTTACGAAAGATTATTGGCCTGTCCCCCCTTGCAGAGGCATTGTGCCTCAAGCAAAGCAGCACCGACTCAAACATTAGATTCTCTCTGGGGTTTTTTTTTGGTCTGGGAACTAAACAGAGAAGCGGCTTTGCATTAGACATGGACAGTGACCCAAACGTGGAGCTGTCACCACAACATTTGTAAACTTCCTGTTAAAAGAGAAAAAGGAGCTGTAGCTGCTGAGGAATCTTCATGCTTTTCAGCAGAAAATCTAATTCTTGATTTAATTCTACCTATTTCAGCTGCTGTGGGCTTCTGGTAGTTTCCCAGTGTGGCGTTTCTGTGAATTTGTTTCATCACTTGTTATCTGTTCCTCATACGGAAAGGTTAAGTAATCTTTGACTTTGGAAAGAAGCCGGACCACGACAGGCGATGAGGTCATGATTTTAACAAAAAAAACTTCCATCTAAGTGGAAAAATTGTTGCAGTGAGAATAAACTGATGATAGTTCACTGAAAGGGGTCAAAGGTCAGCAGGCTAGAGCAGCTCTTTTACAGATAGTTCAGCGCGGCTGTAAAACAAATAGAGCACAGAAACTTTGCAATTCAAATAAAAGACGTAAATGTTGGTGTTCTTCTTCCTAATACACTTTAAATTTATATTCAAGGACTAAAATCATATTTACTGATTATCTGGGTTTCCTGCACCAGTTTTAAAGTTCATTCTCTTTTAAACAAAACCTTCTTAGGTGCTTTATTCACTGATGATCTCCTGTTTTGCATGCTAGTGCTCAGAATGGCACAAAATATAAAGACACTAACTACTATCAGTGTATCCCCACACATACACATTACCCAAGTATATTACGAGGCTCATTTTAAATTTGTTATTTTTAAAAATCGGTCTTATTTTTGAAAGACCAGTTGCTGCTAACTGTTCCAAACACTGAGTCAGAACTTTTTGAAAAAAATCCCACAAACGAGACAGGAAGTGGCCCGCCTGAGTGTAAAAAGTGCTTTATTACATGTGTTTATGTCTAAGAGTCGCTATCCATTTATCTCTTTCATCGCACAGATTATGATGAATGAGTCCTCCTCTTCAGTCATACTTGATGGGTTTTCCCCTCGGGCTATAATTTTAAAAACCTACCGCGGGATAAAAGCCGCAGCAGGCGGCAGTGGTGTAATATGTTAGATTGCTTTATTTTGAAAGCTAGCTAGTTCCTAGTTGGAAACGAGTTACCACTAAAAGCTGCCCTAAAGGCTCTGTGTAAAGTGAAGCCATTAAGCTAATCTAGCAATATTTCTTGGCCAACAGGGGGCGCCTGCTCTGGTTTAAAAAGACATGAGAGGAAAATGACCTTACTTTTTACTGAGATCAAAAATAAAGTGACCACTTTCCTGATGGCTGCAAGGTCTCGGTCACTAATTTTAAGTCTTATTGAATAAAACGTTTACCTTCTCAGTTTTGGCACTTGGAAAGACAGTAAAGCAGGGTAGGCTGTAGTGTCACTACAGTATAAACTGTAATGTCCTTCAGTGTCACTGTTAGATCCACTCTTATTCACGATGCCTGGTTTCAAAAGCTAAGTTGGTGATACCTGAAATCCTCAGACTGATTCTTAAAAAAAAAGCACCAGTGGGTGAAATCCTAAAATTATTTGTTAACTAATCAATCAGCACTCCACCCTATTGAGTAACTGTGCTCACCTCATGCAAGTGAAAAATTAAAAATGGCATATCCAGCATACATAAAACCAAAATTGAGGCTTCAAAACTGCTGTTCAAACTAATGGGTAATGTCACAGTGGATGTGTCCGTCTTTTATATACAGTCTGTATTCGGCTGTATGTTGTAGCGATCAGCAGAAGGGGAAGCTGGGGGGGGGGGGGCATGTGGTCTGTAACTCAACCACCACACCACAGGAGTCAGGTGAACATGTAAAACCACCATGAGGCTACGACTGTGCCTGACTGATTTTTATGAGTGTTGCATGAATGTATCGCTTTCTGTTTTTCTTTGTTTAATTTTCTGGATAATTGTTCTTTCAAACTGTAGCCCGGTGTTTTGGAATGATCAGTTTTCTCTGTGAGGGCACAAATGCAGTCACCTAGAGTCCCTAAAACATTTGAATAGCGCAGCACGTTTAACACTACCCGTGTGTCTGTGTCGTTTCTTTCATTAACCTTTTGCAGCTCGGACGTGAACTCTGAGCAATAACACCTCCCCTTTTCCCTCCTCAGTTTCCTGAATGTGGATTTTTTGGGATGTACGACAAGATCCTGCTCTTCCGTCACGACCTGAGCTCGGACAACATCCTGCAGCGTCTGATCTCCGCTGAGGAGATCCAGGAGGGCGACCTGATCGAGGTGGTGCTCTCTGGTAAGGAATGAATAATTTTAGTCCGTTTTCTTTTTTTTCCCTCAGCAGGTGGATATAATGTTCGAATTGATAAAAAACATTTATCAAACATGCAAAACTCCGAGTAGTGATGGAATCAAGTGTGCATACATAGCCAGAAATGCTGCAGCCCTACCCATCCACAACCCATCACTCCAATCCTGCCCCGTCGGAGTTTAAATGTAGCTGATCTGGTGTAACTGATCACCCCGTGCCAGCCAGTTTGCGGCCTTGCAGGGAGTTTATGCTAAATGTCGTCACAGCTGCAGGCCCATGGTGCACTTGTGGTGGTGTTTCGACTCGTCATACACCTCCTGATTTCTTTAACCTGACACATGTAGCAGTGTCTACATGATGCATCAATGCACGAGGATGGAGATGCTGAGATGGCACAGAGCAAGATCGCTGCAGCATTTGAACGAAATGCCGAAAACGTGCGTGACTGCTTTGTTTCCTGTTTCAACTTCTTCTTCTCCTGTTTTCAGTTCTGAAATGGTGTAATTTTTCTACTTGGAGTGTTTAGAAACAGACTGAGATAGAGTCCAGCTTTTATTGTCCCGTTAGTGCTTTTATTAGTGTTTCTATTTAGACTGAATGCCCCTTTTCTTGTTCTCTTGAGTGTACCTTAGGTTTCTCTTTTTTCTGAATTTCATGCTTGAGCATGTCCTGTATAAATAACATTCTTTCACATTTTTGTCAATAATCATTGTATGTCCTCCTCTGGTAGCTGCTGAGTCTTTCCCAGTTTTTAAGTTCTTTATTTTCAGACAAGTAGATGATGTCCCTGAGATCTTAGCCTGCTACAGCTTAGAAAGATGCACAGACATTAATGAGATAAGCATGAGTAAAGAAAGAAAGCATGCTGCAGAAACAGAAGACACACTTACAACTGCATGTTGTCGTTTTTTGTGGGATTTCTTTTTTTGGATTTTCTATAAATCATGGTTTAATATTTGGGAGCTCAGGACCATTTAAGGTATGAACAAGAATCAAAAATGATTCCAGCTAATAATAAATAGATTAACTTTAAAATCAGCAGTAAGAATAAAATAATTGTTTAAAATGTATCTTAATGAAAAACACGGTCGTTTATTAAATGAATCAAATTTGCCTAACCGTGTATTTGGTTTCACACTGAAGTCAAAGGTAAGTTTTAAACATTTAAATTGTATCTTTATTATGTATTTTCGCATCAGTTTCGTATTCTCCGGGTAAAATGAGGCTGGCACAGATCTCGTTTCCTCTCCACCAGCGCCGCCTCCCTGGGTCACCCCCGTTCGCTCTAAACATAATATTGTGCATAGGATTGTCACTTCCTGAAATGTGTCAACATGTTGGGCTGTGAAAACTAAAACTGACACCTTTACAGCCGAACACCCAGACGCAGAGCCGCGCCAGGTTTAAATTACACAGGAGGGTGAAAACGTATCGCAACCGCACAGGGTGCAAACCCACGACCACTTCCTCCTCCTCCTCGTGCACCTCTCGCTGCTACTGCTGCAAAACCCTGCAGAGCTCAGCTGGTTTATTTCACTGTTACCATTCGAGCTGCTACCAGAGCGCCAAGCGATCAAGATGAAACCGGCTCTAGTGTGATTCTTGCTGCTCGGTTGAGTTGTTTTCCAGCTTTTATACACACAAGCAGCACAAAATGGTCTGTGTGGTTGTGTATATATGTAGTACATACACATTACATTTAAAGTAGAGGAAACATTTTCAAAAAATGCAATAATTAAAGGTTGAAAATGCAAAGAACACATCCAATAACAAGATGTTTTTATGTGTTAGCTTGAAAAGTTCATCCTCATTTAAACACTTTTCTCTTCTCTTTACTTGCATATTTTAAATCCTGTGTAACTTCAGCTAATACTTCAGGGTACAACTAACACGTGAGGCTTTCTACTTTTGTAACCCCTGAAAGACGTGCCAGACATTGACGTTTAGTGTATGTGTGACCATTTCTAGCGATAAATTCATTTGTCAGATTGTAATTCTGATACGCTCACGCTCAGAGCCCGAGCATCATCATTTTGGGGGACCATCTCCTGGCGCGGGTGGAAAGCTTCCCACAGAGACAGTCATAGTCTGACTGCGTGTGTGTTTCTGTTTCAGCTCTCGCCACAGAGGAGGACTTCCAGATCCGACCTCACACTCTGTACGTTCACTCCTACAAGGCACCGGCCTTCTGCGATGACTGTGGGGAGATGCTGTGGGGGCTCGTCAGACAGGGACTCAAATGTGAAGGTGAGGAAGCACTCAGGAAGCTTCTAGGCTGCTGACATGTCCGTTTCCACTCAGAGAACCCCGAAATCTTAGTCCCGGGAACTGTTTTTCTAACACAGTGGCTAGAAGTTTTGTCCAAGGAACTTTACATCCCAGGTATTTTTATTCCGGGAGCATTTAGTCCCAGGAATTTCTTTTCAAGGAAGGGGTTAGTCCCACAGCTCTAACTCTCAGAACTTTTCCTCTGATATGCTGTGATGTACTTTGTCCCCTTAGAGTCTTTGACTATTTTTCTGTGTGCTGTGGCAGAAGACTCAAAGACCCAATAAATATAAAAAAGCTGTTATTTAAATGCTTAATGGAAGTGGGCAAAAATAAATTTTTAAAAAGAGTTCAGTCTGCATTTTAGGCTCGCCGTCTCCCGCCGGAAGGCAAGAGCTCATACTCGAGATGGAGGATGTGCGAGGGGTCCGATAGAGCTCTCCGTGCCAGGAAATTTTATTCCCAGAAACGCTTTTCAAGGAAGGGTGGTCGGAACAGTCCCACAAAACATTTTCTAATGGAAGGAAGAGACAGGTGGGCTTACAGACGGAGGAGCTGAATAAAACAAAACAGGCACTGCACCAAGGCTCCCTATAAAATAAACAGGATTATTTTGAACTATGAAACATGCAAAGCCGCTCTAGTAGAGCCAGAGATGAGTTTTTGGAGATGAATTCACACAAAAAATTGCCCCAAAAATGACCACAAAACAAATATATTTGTGCAGTTGCCAAACCCTAAGTAACAGAGAAGCAAATACGTAGAAAATATAGATGCTGTCCTAGTGTTTGAATTCACAGTTCTTGGCTTACATTTAAGTCTCATTTTCTCAATTTTCAGCAAAAAATTGTTGTTAGCAAAAATTTCATGGCTGTGCCGGCTGCATGTTCAAAGTGAGTGTTGGACCCTGCCAGGGATCTGGTTTGGTGTTTGAGTTGGGGTTTGGTGAAGCGAGCAGTATGAGAGTCAGCACATTAAAGGTTGTGGTTCTCTGCCACCACTCTTGGGTTGAGGTACAGTTTTAGCCCCGAGTGAGGGAGTTAGGGGAGGGAGCGAGGTCGTTGTGGCACTGGCAGCAGTGTGGGCGCTGTCCCGAACTGCTTTTACCCTCACCTGGTCATGAGCTCTGGTTAGTGACTGAACAAATGATTGGCAAATGCCTGCATCCAAAATGAGCTTCTGTGAGTGGGTGGGCTGAGCCGGGCTCAGTGGGTGAGGGGCTCAGTCCTCTGGATGGAGCTCAGAATAGAGCCATTGCACTCTTGTGCCAAAAAGCCAGCTCGGGTGATCTGGGTGTGTGGGAAGACCCAGAGTTACAGATCCAGGTCTCACTGGAGAGATGATGGGAACACCTTGGGTTAGTCTCCCAGGAGGAACTGGAAAATTTTGGAAAAAGTTTTGGAATATCTCGCTTGGCCTGCTAAGAGCAGTCTAACGATCATGAGCATAAAGTCTCAGATTTAGTCATCAGAAATCCTTTTCAGGATGTGTGTGCATTAAAATAGGCTCCTCACTATTTAAACATTAAGATGGGAAGTGATGTCAGTGATTCAGCAGGGATGTAATAGAGGTCCGGCAGGCTGCATGCTATTCCCTCTGAGTGACCGATAACTGGACCTTCAAACCTATAAAACTCGACTGTTTAAACCTCCATCAGAGTTCACAGTGATGTCATGTTTGCTTTAACACGTCTCATAAACTTTTATTTTCCCTGAGGTAACACGTGGTGGCTTCTCGGGTTTCCACCACGTCCACGCTGACCAAATCATCACCTCGAGGGGAAAAAAAAGAAAGAAAGAGGCATACACACACTCGGATATTCACACACTGGTTTTTAGACCTGATTTTAAAGCTGCAGCGGCTCGTCGACTTCCTGCAGTCATTTTTCAGACAGTCTTGTCTTTAACGTTTTGATCTCGGCGCTCTGTTGTGATGCCGAGCAGAGAGACACCCGAGCAGCTGATGTTTGGCTTCCGCTTGTACGTTTGAAATGGTTAAAAATGAAAAGTTCCCAAACCTGAAGCGACAGAAAAAAAATAGAAAAACAACCTTGATGGAAGAAAATTTTAGCTTTTTTTTTTCCTGCACTTTTAAGCTTCAGATGTTGTAAACAGCTTTCTGAACCACATCCTGGACTCAATAAATTCTGTGTTTTTAAACAGATAATTTGGCTATGAGAAGATTGTTGGGCATAAATGAACCTTTAGAAGAGTAAATTAATACTTTGACACATTTTAATGCATTTATCTGATAAATAATGGGCCTTACTTTGGCCTTACTCGTACAGACAGATTGTTCATGAAGTCTGTGCTCCAGTTGTGAGCAGGCATCTGAATTCAATACAGCTTGTTGACCAGACGTGCTATAAAGTTGGTACTTAGTGCTGTCGTCGCATGACCCTACACTGGTTAATTTGAACCGTATCCATATTTCATATAAGCCAGTGATGTTGAGTAACCTGGTTTTGCATAGAAAATGGACAGAAAGGACTTAAAAGCCCGGCCCTGTCTGAAGGGTTAAAATTTCCTTGGTAAGAAAAATAAAAGGTTCTGCTTTGGCCCTGCCGTGTTTTATCAAGAATCTGCATTCCTGAGGTTTAGTCTCGGCACATTTTAGCCACAAAAGCTACAAAATGACCCTCCTGCAGCACAAGACCAGAGATTTATGTTCAATTCAATTTTCAATTTAATTTTATTTACACAGCGCCAAATCACAACAACAGTCGCCTCAAAGTGCTTTATATTGTAAGGTAGACCCTACAATAATACATACAGAGAAAAACCCAACAATCATACGACTCCCTATGAGCAAGCACTTTGGCAACAGTGGGAAGGGAAAAACTCCCTTTTAACAGGAAGCAACCTCCAGCAGGACCAGGCTCAGGGAGGGGCGGCCATCTGCCGCGACTGGTTGGGGAGAGAGAAGGAAGACAGGATAAAAAACATGTTGTGGAAGAGAGCCAGAGATTCAAAGCAGCTGAACATGGAAGCAAAGCTGCTGATTCACAGGTTTATCTGTGTTTCTACTCTCATCTGTGGTTGTGAAACCAAAAGAATGAAATCATAGATATGAATGATAGATATGATCTTTCTCAATTGTTGTTGGGGCTCTGGCTTAGAGAGAGGGTGAGACTAGGATGCCTCCCGGGGAGGGCCTTGGTCTCATCCTGGAAGAGCTGGAGGTACTGGGGGTGTCTCCCAAAGGCCATGGGTCGGACTTGGTTCCTTTATTAACTTCGGGATCAGAACTTCAGTTGAACTGTGAATCTTAATGATGATTAATAATGATTCCTCTCCTGTGCAGGATGTGGACAGAACTACCACAAGCGGTGTGCGTTCAAGATCCCCAACAACTGCAGCGGCGTGAGGAAGAGGCGACTGTCAAACGTCTCCCTGCCAGGCGCCACCTTGTCTGTCGCTCGTCCACCTTCCACTGACTTCAGCCCGGCTCTGCAGGAGGAGGTGGGTCTGCTGCGCTCGCATGAAATCACTCATTAGTCGTATTCATTTTAGTTGGTTTTTTGGTTGTTGTTTTTTTTTTTTGAATGAGTTAAAATGTATGCACAGACTTCCCTTGCAGTTGTGCAGCCCCAGTACACACACACATACACACACACATGCACTTTCTGTCTGATGGCTCGAGGCAAACCGCTTGATTTTTCCATCCGGTTCAAGCCAACAAGCAGAGAGAGTCACAGTCAGATTCTCACAGGCTGAGCAAGCACACAGATCAGAGGGGGACCCGAGCACAGTCAGACCCATATACGTATCTGACCTGAGTGGACCCGAGCAGCATGTTGTGCAATCAGTTAGTCTGATTGATTAACAAGCAGCCAAGCTAGATTTTACAGATCCCAGAAAGAAACTGTTCCTTTAAGAGACCCGATGTGTGATCACGCTCGGGCAGCAGATCCTAAAGAAGTCTCACTTTCTTCATGGACATTTCAGATAATTTGGACTTTGTTAGGAGGTCTAGAGGTCCATGCACATATGGTGAATCAGTGAAGTGAGAAGGTGGATTATCCAACTGTTCTGTACTAATTCAGGCCCATTGTGTCACATGCTTCCTGCTCCTGCCGGGACAGTGCCCTGCAAGCTGCATGCTGTACAAGGACAGTCATTGTTCTTGTTCTCGTGGATGGAAAAGAGTTTGTCTGTACGCCGCTTTCACGATGAGTGAGCAAATCTCTAAATTTGATGTTTCAGATCAACCTCTGAAGCTCTGACTACTCCTTTCATTTCCTTTTAGTTAGAACTAATAAAAAAAAACATCACTCAAAGACCAAAAACGAGAGAAACTTTCACCTAAAGATCAGCTGCGTGATCCCGCCACAGTCCAAACGCTCGCTCGTTAGGTTAATTGAGTGTTAGTTGGCTTTAGATGTGGGCGTGAGAGTGTCTAGTTGTGTGTCAGCGTGTTAGCCTTATGGTGGACTCAATCCAGACACATACAGCAGAACGCAGAACAAACTCTACACTAATTCATGTTTTTAGAAGCGTTTGTGTGCTTGTGTGTTATTCTGTCTGTGAACACGATAGCTTGAAAAGTTTTAAATGAATTCTGATAAAACTTAAAATTTGGCTTACATCCACCAAAAGCTTCCGGCCAACATAATGGTTTACAAAAATCCTCATATATGTCACGTTTGACCTCTGACCTCTCCTTTGAGGTCAGTAGATTGCTATAAAGAGTTAGTTTTTTAGACTAACAAGAACATGCTGTTGACCCGCAAGCTGGGCGAGTTGCTCCAGCAGATTGTGTGTCAGAAGGAGCTTCAGGAGGGCAAACTGCAAACCTCATAAAGTGCATTTAAAAAGAACAAAGAAAACTAAATTTAATACTTTTCCCTTAAATGTAAATGATGCTAGGAGAGTGAGTCACCTCAGCACAGATTTGTGCTTCTTGTTCACATTATGAACACAGAGCACCTTTACTGTGATAATCAGTAGATAAGTCTGCCAACACCCACGTGAAGCTGCGCATGCATGAGCGCAACAACATAACAGGCTCGCCTGTTTCCAGATTCAGCTGATTGCCTCTTTCAGGATGTTTGTGGTAATTAATAAAATAACTTGCATAAAAATGGAGAAAAAAAAGAAGACTGCATCATTTGTTGTTTATATTTGAAAGTTGAATCCACAGATGGTTCAGACATCTTGGTTCTGTATCGGTACAAAATACTATAAACTGAAGATTTGCCAGAGGGAGAAGAACTGAGATAAAATCTGAACTCTTGACCTCATCAGTCAGAGGATCTGGAAGCCCTGCTGGGAGAGGAAAGGTCACTGAAGCTAAAGCTGTTCTCAATGATCACTTTTGATTCTATGAAAAACATTTCTGTCCTGGTGGAAGTCGTCTATTCCAGGGTGGCAGTGCCCTGCAGATATAAAAGATAAGGGTAGGAATTATTAAGCACTTTCTGCCTCCAGCGTCTAAGCGTGATGTCTTTTCATGATTAGTTTTTACATGAAGAACAAATTTAAATACAAACTAAAATGAGTTACTGAAGTGTTATTGGTCAGTTTGCTCTCTGTTTGGAAATCTGAGCATAAACAGAAAAATAAATCCTATTTCTTCTTCGCATTTTTGTTTCTGTTCCCCGCCCCTCTGCAGCGCCCTCTTCTGGGCGCCATGAAGCGCAACTCCCTGCTGAGCGGCCGGCCCATCTGGATGGAGAAGATGGTCCTGGGTCGGGTGAAAGTCCCCCACACTTTCTCCGTCCACACCTACACCCGTCCCACCATCTGCCAGTTCTGCAAACGCCTGCTGAAGGGCCTCTTCCGCCAGGGCCTGCAATGCAAAGGTGACGACACACACGCAAAAACACACACACAGGAAAGTCTTAGAAAACCAACAGTCCAAACTCCAGAGATATTCAATCTGCTGTGAAGTCCTAACCTTCCTTCACTTTTTTCTTAATCGCCCTGTGAAGTGTGTGGGGAGACTCTGCAGTACTCTGTGGGAACCGTCGGTTACTCTTCGTCACATGGTTATTCAAGAAGTTTAAAATGTTTAATATGTTTTTTGTATGTTTGCTTTTTAGACTGTAAATTTAACTGCCATAAGAGATGTGCAGCCAAAGTACCTCGAGACTGCCTGGGCGAGGTCGACTTTAACGGAGGTGAGTCGTTTTCACGTTTACCGCTTTAATCATCTGAAACCTTTGATGGGCAAAATTTAATATCTGCAGACAGATTCTGACGCTGTAGGCAAAGGACGGGAGATTTGCTCTTGGACTCTTTTTAGTTTCTTCCTGTTGTTGGATTTTTATTGACCGCTGAGGACACTTTGGTTTCATACAGGTAGAGAAGATCAAGGAGGAAATGCAATCTCAAAGCCGTCAGCTGCCATCTCATGACAGTTTATGCGATTAGGTTCTTCTGACCAGCGCAGGGAACAGGAAGTTGGCTATACACAGTTGTGCCCAGAGGCTAAAACAAAACCGTTAAATGGACAGTTAAATGGGTTCCCACCCTGGCTACTGTTTATCTGTAACACCATATCTGATTTCCTTTTTTATTATTCATTGGAACATACGCCCTCCATACAACAATAAAAGACAGCAATTTAAATAATAATTAAAATGACTAACACTGAAAAGAAGTCAAAAGAAAATAATAAAAGATTACATGAATAAAATTAGAAAACACAACACAGAATTTCTTGCACTCAAGGCAGAAAATATTTTTTAAAAAACCCTCAACTGAGGTTTTGATGTCAAAAAATTTCTAATTTTAAGTAATAAGTTTATTTTGATAGAAAAGAAAAAAGTGACTTCATTTCGCTCCCTGATTACCCTAACAATGATTTTCCTTTGGGTGACCTGCTCTACGAGACAATGAAATAAACTGGATTGAGAAACGTTTTCATTTCAAGTCTTTGGCATTTTACACCTAACCCCTACTGGCCATTAGAGGAACTGCAGCTCAGTGAAATCTCGGGCTGGAAGTTTTAAGACCTGTTCCCAGGCTCTCATGTTTTTCCTGTTTCTTCAGAGCCAGCCAGTCCTGGTATGGACTCAGAGGCGACGATGGAGGTGGACTGCGATGTGAACAGCGATGGAGGTCACAGCATGGACGAGCAGGACGAGCAGTCCACCGAAGACAAGATCTTCTTCGGGGGTCCCTGCACAGACTGCGAGAAGGATGACGAGACGGTCAGAACGATCAGGTGAAGCAGACGACTGGAACTGGTGACGGGCTTTAAAATAGCATTATAAAAATCTTAATTTATCCTCATGAGAAAATCTATTGAGCCTCAGTATTGGATGCTTTGTCATAAGTAGAGATCATGATATGTGTGATGTGAACAGGTTCGATTTCTCTCGGATATACGGTACAATTTCAAAGTGACGTCCAGTGTTGGATGGCATGTTTTTACCCCCGTCAGCAATAAACCACAAGCATGGCTCCACCCTCATGTGGTTTGTAACCGAAATCTACAACAAACGAGTGTGTTCAGTGTTAAGAGAGCCTAGAGCTTTAGAGAAGAGAAAAGAAGGAACTCCTCCAAAGACTTGCATGCATTTTATTTTTTTTATTTGAATCTTTGACATTCTCATTAGTATCGTATTTTTGTGTGGGCTTTTTTTCCTTAAAATGCTTCTTTGCATGTTTTTATTTGGTTTCACGCAGCCCGTCGACCAGCAGCAACATCCCTCTGATGCGTGTGGTCCAGTCCATCAAACACACCAAGAGAAAAAGCTCCACAGTGGTTAAAGAAGGCTGGTTGGTGCACTACACCAACCGTGACAACCTGGTGAGATGAAGCACAAAACACAGACAAACTAAGGTGTCTTTTGAGCTTTTTTTTAGGCCTTTGGGTGCCTGACAAACACAGCTGGTCTGTTTGCAGGAACAACAACAAAAGCAGGAAATATCTGAATTCATTTTATAATTAAGTAAAAATATCAATCCAGTCTAATCCTTTGGCTTTGGCTAAAAGCTCTTAGGAGCAGCAAAAAATTCCAAAAAACAGACACAAACACTAAAAGCTAAAACATTTATAGGCAATATTCAAACACAAGACATATGAAACACAATGCAAATATAAAATTTGTACATTACACTGTAAGCACTAATTGGCTAATGTGAATAGCATTTTTCAATAATGTGCTTCGCTGTAGGAGTTACTGGGAGAAAGGCAAAGCCGTCACTAATCCCAGCGTCGTATTTAGAAAATGTAATAAAAGTGATGTTAATCTGCACCAAAATTTCAAACGTTCTTGCTTTTTTATTTGCTCTACCTCACTGCCAAATTTCAAATATTTCAGCTTGGTAGTTTTTGGAGATGAACAAACACGGGGCACTGATAACCTACGTCAGCTTTAGCACTGCAGTCTGGAAGTTCGAGGTGCTTCATCAAGTCAGTGCAGAAATTATTAAATCCATTTTAATCACTGAGCTTTGGTTTTTGGTATATATCCACACAATCTGGAAACATGTTCTACATGCAAATGCTCTACTAGAAATGAACAAGCAGTTAAGTGCATCAGGTGAACACATCTATTGTCATCCAGGGAATTAAATTATTGGTCAATAAAAAGACTCTGTCCTACATATAGTACTGTTTGAAACGGTTTCTTGTACTTCAGATACTTCCATTTATATCCATCACTCAAAACCTCAAAGGAAAGTCTTTGATTACTGGAAACTAAAAGAGATTTAAAGATTTTTATTTTCTCTCTGGACTCAGATTCAAAGCATTCTCCCTAATGACAAGTTTTGTCTTTGCAGAGGAAGAGACATTACTGGAGGCTGGACAGCAAGAGTCTGACTCTGTTTCAGAATGAAAGTGGAGCCAAGTATTACAAGGTAGGAGACCCGGTGAGCCCCGGATCTAGTTTCAGCTGCTCGGCCAAACAAAGCAGCGACGTGAAGAGAAGAGCTGGAGGGAGTCGGGTTCATACCGTAACACAGCATGAACCTCATAAGACATTAACACACATCACTGTCTGCTTGTCCACTGTAATTGTTCCAAGAGCAGGTTGTCTATCATTGGTTGAAAGCTCTGTGTTGATAATGTAACTTAATATATTTAAAGAAAGGTGGCAAAGAAACATTAAAACTATCTGTTGTACCGACACTGACATTGAATAATGTGCCATTTACTGGCCATTTCAGTAACTGGCCTGTATTTGTATAGCGCTTTACTAGTCCCTAAGGACCCCAAAGCGCTTTACACATTCAGTCATCCACACATTCACACACTGGTGATGGCAAGCTACATTGTAGCCACGGCCACCCTGGGGCGCGCTGACAGAGGCGAGGCTGCCGGACACTGGCGCCACTGGACCCTCTGACCACCACCAGTAGGCAACGGGTTTTGGACACAACGACGAGACTGTCCAAGCCAGGGCTTGAACTGGCAACCTTCCGATTACAAGGCGACCTCCCAACTCTTGAGCCACGATCGCCCATTGTGATTGTAACAAGAACTGGGTGCATACGTTTGAATTTATTTTAGACTTTCTTTAATCCAAGGACAAACATATACATTCGCTCACTCAAATATTTTTAAGAAGTGGTGCTGATGTTTCTACAATGTCTTAAGTTCACGTTGCTAAGGCCTGTTAACTGTTGGTGATCACAATTGGCTTCAACTGGTAGTTCCTCTTTGCCAGCATAAAAGGATTTGTTTGACACCACTCATTGGACTGACCCATACTCAAAACCATGGAGAAGTCCAAAGAATTCAGTGAAGATCTAAAAAGGTCATCCAAGATTCAAGATCATTGTTCAAAAAATTGTTGTTTGGATATGTCACCACTTTGGTGAGGTTGGGAAGACAAACCCAAACTGTCACCCTCGGATGATGGACAACCCAGGAACCACCAAGGTTGAAGCCTGCCATGAACAGTCCACAGTGAAGTGAGTTTTACGTCACTAGACTGAGTGGTTGCTGACCAAGAAAGAAGCCCCCTCTCCAGAATCAGCACCATCAAGCTTGACTAAAATTTCCAGCTGCCCACATGGACACGCCAAATAACTGCTGAAGAAAAACTTTATGATTTATACAAGATAAAGAGCCACAGTGATAAGAGGTGTTTGAGAAGTAAAGGTGAGGTTTTCAAACCTACTGTAAAGCATGGCGGTGGTAACATCATGTTCTGTGCCAAAGTAGATGAAATAATAAACAAAAAATACTTCAAATCCACAGACGCTTGAAACTTGGATACAATTAGCTGTTCAAACAGAACAGGCTAAATTTAAGCTTCTGGAATGGGCTTCACAAATCCTCGACCTCAACCCCATTAAAGATTTGTGGGCTACGCTTTAAAGCCATGTCCATGCCAGGAAACCAACCAGTTTGAATGAATTCTACCAATTCTGCCAATAAAAGGTGTCAAATATTCATATTGAACCAGAAGCTTGTTGGTGGCTACCAACTCTGGTCAACTTGCTAAATATTGGGTGTGATGTTTATATCTGAGCCCGTATGTAGGCTTTTGACCATGTGTGAATGAGAGAAAATCCAAAATAAATTCAAGCTCATAATTCTTGTTTTTAAAGTCATTAAAGATGCATGCTGCACAGTCATTTAACTGGAAAAGCAACAGTTCAAAGAAGTCACTAAAAGACCCAAATTACCACGACATTTATGCCCATGACGAGTGCCTGTAAACTTTAGCAGCAGTGTGCTCACTGATGTGTTTTTAATGACAGTGCAGATCTGTGGCTTTTATTTATTTTTTTAATCCAATTTTGAACTTCCAAGTTGGACTAAATAATTTCCTTGAAAACTGTGATCACTGAATTCAGCTGCAGCTCCATCACTTCCCTCTCTCATACCTCACGTCCTTTTATCTTGCGCCTGCCGCCGACCTGTTGACCTTTAGCACAAAGCGCAGCAGAAATCCTCCTTTGAAGAGAAAGCCAGGGAGGAGGTATGGAGCACAAGGCCGGGGAGGTGGGGTGGTTGGAGGGTGGGGGATCTGTGGTGGTTTTTGGAGATGTCGGGTCGCTTCCCTGCCGCCTCTTTGGCTCACTGCCACACTGCCAAGTGCCCGAAGCTTCTAAGGCACGTCCTGCCTTTTAATCAGAGGATGAAAAGATGGTGATGGGAGGGCGTGGCTCGGGGTGAACTTGGCAAAAGGTTCAAATGAGTCCGAGGAGCGTGGAGACACCACTGAGCCAATCGCTCTTTTTGAAATGTTTGATCTGGCATGGTTAAGGGTTTGTGGAGGGGTGCAGGGTTTCTGCACTCTGCCAGAAAAGGAAGGAAGAGAAGTTTTAAACACTGACATTCAAAGAGTGTCTTAGTTTTAGCAAGGAGAGGAGAGGTGCTCGGATGGAGCCCTCTGGATAATTTCAAGACCTCATGGATGATTCTGACTCTTAAAGAATAAAATCAAATCAGAGAAGATATGTTCTATAAGTGCCGAAGTTCAAGTTCAGGCTAAAGGGACCTTTTTAGATTACTTCATCCACAAGACCCAGGATTTAAACTTTCTTTTTTATTCCATAGGAGATCCCCCTGTCTGAGATCCTGCAGGTGGAGCCGGCGCAAGACTTTGGCAGACTGCCTCAGGGTAGCAACCCACACTGCTTTGAGATCATCACGGGCAGCATGGTGTACTACGTCGGGGAGGACAACGGTGGCCTCTACCACAACCCAGCTTTGGCAGCATCTGGCGTGGGACGGGATGTAGGGCAGAGTTGGGAGAAAGCCATCCGGCAGGCGCTGATGCCCGTCACACCCAAGGCTAGCGTCGGCACGGGGCCAGGCCAGGGGAAGGATCACAGTGAGTAACGGACCCTCTTTAGTCTTTGGTCCTGTTCTTGGTTTTGCCTGTTCCTTCTGTACCTTCAGCAGGAAATTCAGTTTTGTGTAAAAAAAATACGGATGTGACCGCTGTGTCTGAAAAGCCAATGTAGAAGTTAATAGCCAAAAAACAAACAAACAAACAAACCCCCCCAAAAAAGTCCAGTCATTTTCTTTTCAAGCTCTCAATACTACCATGAACTGAATGGCTAAATAAATATAGAAGTGTCATAAACCTGCATTTATTCTAACGGCCAGCAGGGGGCGGTGGGTCTTGCTGCAATGGAACATTCTCATTTTTTTTAACTATGACTTCAGTAGATATGTTATGCTATCTGCAGGTCATACTGAAAAAAACAAACTAGGAATTAATTTTGTGAAGTATTGTCATTTCTAAGGTCAAAAATTGAGATTTAACCCGTGACTTATCAGACACAACTCAAAACACCAAGATGGCGACCGTGACAGTGTTTAGTTTGAGGCTTTTCAAACCAAGATCATGGTGGCTACACCAGTCTTTCTTTTACTCTCTCTGTGGTTTACAAGCGTGTAAAAAGACAAAAACAGAATATTTGAGGAATTAGTCTTGCATTTATTCATGTTACATAAGACCCAACCTCTTGAGGAATGGCAACCAATCAAAAAAGTGAACCCAATAACATGACACTCATATTGGCTTGTTCATTCCAGCTAAATTAAATGATTGAAAATGAGAAAGCACCGTCAGTTCTCTTGCAAGATTTAATGGTCCATTGGCTCCCCAATGTGATAAAGTCGTTCCGTACAGTCAGAAACATTCCCAAAGCGTAATGGTTCCACCTCCATGCTTGACTGCGGGAATGTGTTACTGATGGTCTTCTTGGTGCCTTCAGGTCATTAACAAGCTTCTCCTGTGAGGCAAGCTCTTGTTTGGAGCTAAAGCACGAGGGTGACTGATGGTCATTTTAGATTTCTTTCATTTCCCATTTATCACCTTCTCACTGAGCTTCGTGTTGCTCGTCTTGTAGTCTGTTCTAGTCTTGTTCTTTGACATCTCGTTGCTCTTGTCCGTAGTGGTGGAGAGGCTGGAATGTTTGAAACCGGTTCTTTAGCGAGGTGTGCTTTATACACAACAAGGAGAGATCAGGAGTATCTGTAATTGATTAACTAACTCTAATCTGCGTGCCCATTTGGCTCACAGCCAGTCTGTGGAAGCAGGAACTCTAGCTGGGTTACAGATCAAATACATACTCAATGACACAAATCAATTTAACTTTTATGTAATGTGTTCTTTCTGGATTTTTGGTTGATACTCTGTTTCTCTCTGTTTAAATGAAACTATTGTAAAAATCAGAAACTGTTCATTTGTTTGTAAATGAACAAACTTACAAATTCAGCAGGAGATAAATTATTTCCCCCATTGTATGTATACTTATAGACATATTTTTAAACCTGTGGATATTTCCACTGATGGATTGCATCTACTTTTGTTGTACATGTAGTAGAAAAGCGTTGTTATGGTTTGTTCTACCTCTGACGACCTTTCTGTGTCAGTTTGTATATTTTTAGAAAGATGGAATATCTTTCTAAATTTTATCTTTATGTAATAAAAGGCAGATGTTTGATAATGGAGGCACACCCAGTGAGGTTCATGCACACTATATTAATGCCCATCTTTGCCCTTTGATACAGTAATGGAGTCGCTTCTGAAATCAGATTAGACTTTTTATGCTTTAATGGACGTGCGTTTGTTTGTTCGCCTGCGAAAAGCTTCCAAATATTGTTTTAGGAGGCCACCGTTACACAACACACACAAACACGCGCAGACACACGCCGTCTGCTGGCATTTTAACATGATTGAAGGGATTTCAGAGGATTTTCCGCTTCATCTCAGCTCTGATCCATCTCAGGTTAAACTGTCTCTTTGTCTGAAAATAAGAGTCTTAAGTTTCATCCTTTAAATTAGAGCACCTAAATGCACCTCGTGGAATTAAAGTAAAAGAGCATTAGCTGTTATTGAGCACAGTTGGTGTGTTATAAAAGTGCGGCGCTTCAGGGGACGCAGTCAGCAGTGGCGTTTTCCACTTGTTGAGTAATTAACGCGGAGCTTCAATTTCCTCCTGAAAATGGATGTTTTGTTTTTGAAATCATGGCATCAATAAGTTAATGCACCGGTGATGTAACACCACTTTTTGTTTTATTACCTCATAGACACACAGACCGCCACTGGACCTTTATAGTCATGTATAACCGAGGGAAATCCACCCCCACGCAAAAGAAAAAAAGGAAAGAAATGACACTGCTCTGCTGCAGATCCATTAGTGTCAAAGTTATATAAATGGAAGCAATCAGCAGGCATGCAAACACTGGTGCTGCGTTTACAGGTCGTGTGGTGTTCTGTGGAGATTATTGAAGCATTTAAAGACTTCATGTGATGTTATCCTTCTTTTTTTCCAGTGGTCCAACCGTTTTATTGTTGTTATTGTACTGTTATGAAATGTTATTCTATCTGACAAATTCTATCTACGCGACATAAACTTGCAGTGGTCGGGGTTTGTCTTTGTTAGGGAACAGCAGTAATCGCACAGGTTTAGACAGGAAGAAGCATTTCGTCAATTTAAAAGAGTCAGTATTTACAGAAAGAACCGTTTTTTCATGTCTGATCCATCCCTGCGGTCAAAGGTGATCACAGTGTAGGGGCTCTTGGTTATCTACCTGTTTTTTGTTTTTGTTTTTTAAATATTGATTATAGATTCATGATCGGATTAAGCTCTTGGGAATTTCCACTCCATGGATCCAAAATGTTAACTTGATGTTCTCATTTTTGCCTTGTGACGCTCCATCTTCCTGGAAAATGCAGATTGCCAACAAATTGCTCCTGGATCGCTTTCATGTGGCTCATTTCATGGAAACTCAGCAACCTGACCCCCTCAGAATCAGCTGTTTTTGTGCAATAACTTTAATATATTTGATAAAAACATGCTATTGGTTTATTAGTTTATTCTCAGGTGAGTCTCTAAATCTAAAGACAAAATCACAAACCAACATTTGCACTTTGTATGTTTGATCTGATACGTCACTGGAGGAAATGTCACAAGGTGTACAGGAGTGCAGTCCTAAGAATGTTTCGGATGCGCAAACTCCCAGGCCTCTAGTGAAAGAATTGCATCCCTGGGTCAAAATTCCTCAGCACTCTTTGCATATGTGTGCTTCCCACTTCGATAAACCTACATCAGCTCTGCATGGTGACCTAAATATCAACAGGCTGCCTATCTACATCAGACTGCAGGTATTGATCGCAGAGGGGTGACCCGATCAAACCCCGGGCAGCGATCCGAAATCGATATCAGCTCATCAGTTTTCTTTGCACAGAACGTGCCGTCGGCTTTCAGTGTCAGCCCGAATTAATGCTCCCATCACATGAAAGGAGGAGACAGGAAACAGAGGCTTTTATTCTTGTGAGATCTGGAAAACGATTTGGAGATCGTTGTCGCAGCTGGAAACGAAACGTCGTCAGGGCTCTTTTTGTCGTACAGTGTACAAAGAAATCCACATGTTTGATCCCAGCTGGAAATCTCCCGTCACCTCTGTCTTTGATAAACAAGGAAATGTTGGAAATGAGATTTTAATGATTTGGAGGTTGGGGGGAAAAAAACACGTGTTTGCTGTAAGTGAAGGGGGTTAAATACCTGCAGATTTCACCTTTTTTTTTTAATATATATAAATATGTATATGTATTTTATTTTGTGTCTTCTCAGAGGAACTGTCTATCAGCATATCAGTGTCCAACTCCCAGATACAAGAAAATGTGGTAAGCCATCACACACAAGCAGATTTTTTTTTCCTCTTTATTTCAGATTTGTCCGTACACAGTTAAGGATGTTCTCACAGTCTGAGGTGCTCTAATCTGTCTTGTTCAGGATATCAGCTCAGTGTATCAGATCTTTGCTGACGAGGTCCTCGGCTCGGGACAGTTTGGGATCGTTTATGGAGGTGAGAGGTCGTGTTAAAATGAGACATATTTTATATGCATTACAGGCAATTACAAACAATCAAATTGATCTCTTTTCTCATCTTCTGCAGGTAAACACAGAAAGACCGGCAGAGACGTGGCGATCAAAATCATCGACAAAATGCGGTTTCCTACTAAGCAGGAGAGCCAGCTGAGGAACGAGGTGGCCATACTTCAGGTGAGACGTGGCGAGCTTTATCAATTTAATGTGAGATTAAGTTAGAGCTGTACAATCAATCAAATTTTAATCTCACAATCTCGGCTTCCCACGATGAATGCAGTGATCAAACAATATTTAAGATGTAATCGAGCATCATGTGTGAGGAATCCTTTTTATAGTTTTAAAAAATGGATAACATCTTTACAAAACTGTTAATTACTTCATTAGATTGCTCCAGTTAGAATCTAGTTTTCACAGATTGTCTCCTATGTGTGACAGAACCTCCACCATCCGGGGATTGTTAACCTGGAGTGCATGTTTGAGACGCCCGAGCAGGTGTTTGTGGTCATGGAGAAGCTTCACGGCGACATGCTGGAGATGATTTTATCCAGCGAGAAGAGCCGGCTACCCGAACGGCTCACCAAGTTCCTGGTTACACAGGTGAGAACGTGAAAGCTCAGGCGGAAGGAGACACTTTTTTGTCTGTTTTCTTAGGCAGGGTTTATGTGGATGTCTGATAGGACTCTGATAGGAGTCATTCAGTTTGTGACTGTTGGGTCTGCAGATCCTGGTAGCCCTGAGGCATCTTCACTTCAAGAACATCGTCCACTGTGATCTGAAGCCTGAGAACGTCCTGCTGGCCTCTGCAGAGCCGTTTCCTCAGGTTAGTACAAATGCACTTTCCCACACTGAGGCAGCTCACCCAGGTGTTGCAATTGGTTGGAACTTGGTTGCTATTGCGCTGGTCCTTGATGTCATTCAGCTGCTTTCCAGGGAGCCTTGTCTTTGGGTCTGACAGTACTCCACACCAGTGCACTGCAGACCACAAGAACCAGAAGTTTTCATAGTACCGATCTCACCAAGGGTCCAGAGCAGAACGATAGTCGCCGCCACAGCTACCTTCTGTTTAATTATAAATTAGAAGGACGAGGAACTCACGGGAGAGCCAGTGGATTAATGCTGCATTTTTCCCCCCTCTCAACCAGGTGAAGCTCTGCGACTTTGGTTTCGCTCGTATCATCGGGGAGAAGTCGTTCCGCCGCTCAGTGGTTGGCACTCCGGCCTACTTGGCGCCCGAGGTGCTCCGCAGCAAAGGCTACAACCGATCTCTGGACATGTGGTCGGTCGGCGTCATCGTCTACGTCAGTCTGAGCGGGACGTTTCCCTTCAATGAGGACGAGGACATCAATGACCAGATCCAGAATGCCGCCTTCATGTACCCAGCCAACCCCTGGAAGGAGATCTCAGAAGAGGGTAAGGGAACATCTGGACTTGGGTTCATTCATGTTCACATTTGTAACAATTTGTGTGTTTTAACGCCGCTTGACTATTCTTCTCCGACAGCCAAAGACCTGATTAATAACCTGCTGCAGGTGAAGATGAGGAAGCGCTACAGCGTGGACAAGTCGCTGAGCCACCCCTGGCTGCAGGTAACCAAACTGCTTTCCTTAGAAGAGTCTGCAGTATCGCATGAGCGTTATTAAAGTAAATAAAGATTTAATAATGACAATAATAATAATAATAATAATAATAATAATAATAATAATAATAATAATAATAATAATAATAATAATAAATTTTATTTATGAGCGCCTTTCAAGTCACCCAAGGACACTTTACAATAAGATAAAACACTTAGTAAAACAATGGCAGAATAAGAACAATAAAATAAAAGCACAAGATAAAATGAACAAACAGTGGATTCACAGTGAATATGCAGTACTTAATGAAAGTAAAACATTTATTCCCCCCTTTAGGAAAAAATGTAATGAGGTCATAGAGCAAGAAGGGCCAAGGCTGGTTTCTCATTCACTAGTCTTTGTGTAACCACAGGAGTCGCCCCCTGCTGGCCATTAGAATGAATGCAGATTCACGTTGGCTTCATATTTATGTTTTCGACTTGGAAGCTGTGTCCATCTTTTGTGTACAGTCTGTGATGCAGGACATAAAGTTATTATTTTAACTCTGTTTTTGAATGATCAAATCATACCTTAAATCACTGATTTAAAGGGACAGTTGACCTCTATATCAAATATACAACAATAGATTTTCTCAGGCTTATAGACATGCTTCTTAGCAGATTTCCACAGCCAAGGGGCAACCAATCAGAAGAAAGTTGGCTTAATAGGGGGGAGGAGCTAAAATGGCTTGTTTCAAATGGAGGATGAACTGGTCCAGTCTAACATAAATAAGGATTATTTTGAGCAATGAATCATGCAAAGCTCCTGTAGCAGTCAAAGATGGAGTGAAAGCTGAGCATAAAAAAAGTGTTTAATGTTGTCATTGTCGTCCAGGACTACCAGACCTGGCTGGACCTCAGGGAGTTCGAGACACGGCGAGGTGAGCGATACATCACTCACGAAAGCGACGATGCCCGATGGGAGGAATACGCTGACGAGAGAGGCTTGCACTACCCCAAACACTTCATCATGTCGCCCAACCTGGATGACATGGAGGAGGACCCCTAGAGGCCTTGGCCATGTTGACTTTTCTTAAGAGGGTTAGCCTCAAACCCGGGAAACTGTTGACAGAAGCGCCACTGTGTAGGCCGCAGGCTTTCCCCCATGACGGCGTGTGATGACCCATGAGGACACGCTGATCAGGCAGCTCACTGCAGCGATAATTCAGGTCCAGAGAATTAAAACTTTTCAAATATTTTATCTTTTTCCAGTTTCTTTTTCGTTTCTACAAAGCCATAAACAAACGGACGCTAAGAGCCGAAACACGGAAACATCGTGTTTCTTCTCCCCAGAATTCAACTTGGGGTTTCAACATACGTCAGCACTGCCAGCGGAGTCGTGGAAGGGCTAATCCAAAACCAAACCAGAGACTCAACTCACTTTTTCAGCTCGATAGCACAGTTTTAGCAGGTGGCCGTTACATTGTAGTTCTAAAAAGCTGTGTAGATGTCAATGTCGTCTTTTGTGACTAACTGGAACTCACGAGAAACAAGCGCTCTCTCCCGACTGTAGTTTTTGTTCTTGTTGGGATGTCTTTGCACTATTGGGAAATTTTTTTTTTCACGAGAATTTCACTGTCAGTAAGTCTCAGTTTGATCATCTGCAAAAGTTTGAAGCCATCTTAGCCTCCCTCGAGGCTGCAATTACAATCTTAAAATTAGAAAATGAATGTTGGCCAAATAGTCAACCAAACATTTATTCAATGCAGATTAAATTACTTTTATCTGACTAGTTTTGAGAACAGATTTGGCCTTTAAAGCATCAAAACAATATCAATGCTATGTTCCAAGACTGCAGTTCCTCTAATGGTCACTTGAGGCTGGCCCTGCATCTAACAATGCTTCTTAAGTATGAAGTTTATTTAATGAACACTTCCTGGACTCAAATAAGAAATATTTTTTATGTACCATTAATTATTAGTAGAGTTGGTTAGTTTTTCTATTTAAAGAAACTCTTTTGCTAACAGACTTATTTTAGCTGGTGACAGATGCGGACGTTATATTCAAGTTAAGTGGGACATACATCACTGTCTCCGACCTGTAATAATGTGGCTGTATGGCAGAAACTTTTGCAGAGGAACAAACGTGAGTTATTTTCAGAAACTCTGGAAGAGCTGAGAAGAATCGAGCTGCTATTGTCTCCTTTGTCTTTCTGAACTCTAACGTGTTCGTCAATCCCGATCTGACTCCAGCCTGAGAATTTATTTCACATGTTTTATATTTTTGCAAGAAATGTTTTGTCATGTGGATGAAAATATTAAAGATGAACGGCAAAATGCGGGTGAGTCGTCATTGTTGTTCCTGTGCCAGTCGTCTTCTAGACGAGGCTCCAGCACTGTGGAAAAAACAGGCGGACGTCTTCACAGGTCTTGACTTACTCCATAGAGTTTGAGTTTTTCTGGCATTTGCTTTGCGCACTCTCAAGACAAAAACTTTGCCTTTATTTATCAGTCATAGGAAGTGATTTAAACCCTTCATTGGGCACCAGCAGTGTTTTACTCGAGGACTACTTGCACTCTTGTCACACTTCGACAGCCTATCCAAGTTTGCATGTTCTCCCTGTGCCTGTGTGCGCTCTCAGACTTCCTCTCACAGTCCAAAGACATGCGTGTTAGGTTTACTGATTGCTCTGACTGACTGTAGGTTAGTCCTGTGATTAACTAATGACCTGGACAGGTGTTCCACGTCTCACCCTGTGACAGCTGAAACCTTGTGACCCTGCACACATAGATGAAACTGATGGAAACAAATTATGTGGGCAAAATGTTTTTAAAAAAATCTGATTATTTGGGCTTTTTTTGTTTGTTTGTATTTTTGTTTTTATTTTGAAAAATTGTAGTGTGGGTTTAATAATTGACCATAATTATGGTGGGTGAGAGGCGGGGTACACTCTGGACAGGTCACAGGCCTAACACACAGAGGGACTGACCGCCATTCAAACCAACTTAGAATCACCAAGTGATCTAACCCAACTAACTGCGTGCCTTTGGACTGTGGAAGGAAGCCCGAGTACCTGGAGAGAACACATGAAGTTCATGTGGGGGGGATTTTGTCAAATTTTGAGATTCGACTGTGTCCATGCCAAATCTGACCAAATTAATGAAGACTAACACAAATCTTTATTTTATTCATTTATTTTTAACTTGTTTCAGTTAAATAATGTTCTGTGGAACAAATATTAATGAAGGTTGTAGATCTTCAGTGTAGATCTTTTATAAACTGCTCGCAGTGAGGTTTGTGGATTTCTTGAGGAACGGATCAGTTTTGGATCAATACACATTACTGCTGCTACTTTTTTGTTTTTGTTTTCAATTTTCAATTACTATTTTAATAATTCTAAATAACCACTGCACTGAATCGAAGGCAGGTCTTTTCTGAACAAGTTCCCCCTAAAATTGGGCAACGTGTACATACATATTTTGGTTGGATGTAGCATGAATTTGAATTTGGGGTGGACTGTTTAAGCTACACACAAAGTCTGATGTATCTATTGTGAATTGTTCCAATCTCAAGGATTTAAAAAGCACAAGTGTTTCTAAAATTTCGGATGCCGGTGGCAGATTCAAGGTGATAAACGTTTCAAACGTCTTCGCTCAAAACAGGTTTAATGAAATCATGCAATCCCTTCCAAATGTACTAGTCAGACTCTCCAGCGAGGGACACCATGAATCAGAGGAAAAGCTGATAGCGATCTGCAGGATGTTTGGAAATGATCATTTAATTACCAGTCCTGAACCCGATCGCCGCTCATCTGGAGGGCCGCTGCTTGTTTTGGCAGCAGCGACCCCACCGCCACCACATGTAACCGAATCTTTTAATTTCTACCGGAGGAGCGATGGGCTCGTTGTGAATGGCTGCTGCACAACAGTGAGCTCAGCTAACTGCTTCAAGATGTGCAGGATGGCAGCCGGCTGACCAATGGAACGAGATCCTCCTACGTCAGATGACCTATGACCCGAAGTGCTGCACAGTTTAATCCAGTCATTCAGTGTCTGGTGTCCATAATCTGACAAATCTGACAAGAACAGTCCACGAATGTTTTAATGTTTTGAAATTTTTATTTATAGGTCATAAAACTACAAAATGTGTTTTCCTTAAATATTTGTTAAAACACATCAGAACATGATCTTTTAAACCAACAGACATTTCGTAATGTCCAAACTCTCACACTCCCCAAGTTAAAGTGCCAAAAACTGCAGTTCCTCTAATGTCCACTTGAGGCTTTCTCCAAAAGGCCCCATAGACTTCCATATTAAAAAGTTCAACTTTACAGCAGAAACAAACATGTTTACAGCTACAAAAGAACAGTTTTGGCCTTTTTGGATAGTTTCCTCCTTTATAATGACTCTACAGGAGTGAATCTAATTAATGACTCACCCATTTTGGATTTCACACAGGCTTAAAGGAAGTGATGAAGCAGCTGTCTGCTCGTTTTTAGCTCTGTAAATCTCTTTGTTTGCTTTGTGGTGCAGTCAGTTCAAGAAGTTTGGGACAGTGTAGTTGTTTACACTCACTACTGACCCGGCAGCCAAAATTTCAAAGTCGTCTCTTTCAGGCGAACTTGAGCTCGGTGAATCCGGCCACAGGCAGCGGTGCCGGGCTCTTCTTCTTCTCAAGCTTCAGCCCCTGTGGTTTCTGGGGCTTGGCAAGGCGACTGGGGTGCAGCAGGCTGAAGAAATGGAAGCGCTCGCCCATCTTGGCGGGGTTGGTCAGCATGTTGTAGCTGCTGATAAGCTGCTTCCTGGTGGACGGGTCGCTGCAGTTCCTCAGCAGAATCTGTGGAGAACAACTGGGGGTTAAAGCCTCGGGGCATACTGTGTGTCTGATATCCTGGTTTTCTAACTGTGGGCCACAGCGTGTCACTCAGAAACACTAAAATGTTTTTGGATCATCTTACAATCATACGATGTTTTACTTTTCTTTGTGCTCATTTTTTTAGTTCTGTCACAAAGTAAGTTTCACTGAACTAACAGCTTCACCTGCCCAGAAATGGCGACAATATGTCTGCTGAAAGTTTTTCCCTGCACAGCATTTTTCTGCAGAGGTTGTAATATTTTTAAACTCGTGAATGAACTTTTGCATAAACCTGGTGGGAATGCACCCTAGGTCTGTGTATTCAAATTTTAACCTGAAACTAAGAAAAAGGAGCAGTGAGTCACACTCTTTGATGTTGGATTTCCACCAAATGAGGAAATGACACTAAAAGAAATCATGCTGATTGTTTTTATTGGCATCTGTCAGTGATGAAGACTCACCTGCATCCTGGTGTCAATACCCATGTTCTTCAGGAACGTATTCTGAGTGACGGGGCCCAGACAGGCCACGCCTCCTCCCGCCATCCTCCGCAGATAGTTGAAATCCACGTCTGCGGTGAGGTCGGCAGAGCCAGGGGAGGCGAGGACGTCATGAAGCTGGTGACCTTTAAAACCCTGACCAACAGCAAAGGAGCAAAATGATGAGCAAACCTATGATGGGTTCAACGCAAAACCTTATTTACAGTGGCAGTAGCAAATTTGAGCTAAGTAGCGGCTTCTTACACAGTTTTTCCTTCAAACTACATGAGGGGATGTTTAAGAAGTACAGCATGAATAAAAGGTTTAAAACTAAACCTATTTCTAACCATCTAAAACGATTCTAACCCAGTAAAAAAAAAAAAAAAAAAAAAAAGCTGTGAAATCTTAGCAACCTCAGAAGAAGAATTGAGGAAGAGGAGCGACGGGCCGGTTGACCCTGGTTTCCCCCTGCCTGACGCACAGGAGCCTTTCTGCTTCCTACAGCTGCTTCCTTCCACTAGAGCTGAACAAAACATGCTCACATGAAGGTCTAAACCTCAAACTGGTCCTCACGAAGACAAAAGAATTACAAAGCACGACAGCTGGAGGACACACGGAGTGCACTGTATGTGATCAATAAAAACGACAAATTAAAGACTCAACATACATCCAACTCTGAATTGTTCCTATCAAAATGTGTGCATGAGGTCCTAAAATACTGATGGAAGTATTAGAGACTGCATTAAAGTCAACCTGTTTTTACCACTGTTGTGTAAAATAAGCAGGTCCGTTGAGCTGCTCTAAACCTTTATTCCTGAAATGATTGTTTATTAGTTGATTAACTGCATACTCATACTTACTAATTCAGTTTAAACACTAAAGCATTCAGTTTATTAACAAAAATCTTTGGTTGCAGCCTAGCAGCAGCTTCTGAGGCTACAACATTTAAGTGCACAAAAACTGCAGTTCCTCTAATGTCCACTTGAGGCTGTCTTGAAAAACGAGTCAGTTCCCATACACAAAAACGTCCAACATGTTTACAGCCTGCTACAAAAAAACTGTTTTGGCTTCTGGAAAGCTTCACCCTTCAAAAGAACTGTATAGGGGAGATTTTTTCCCAGTTCATTCACATTTATACTCCATTAATGCTTAAAGTTAGGGGCGTGGTCACTCTGGCAGACTGCTTCCTCTCTCGAGGTTACCTGTGTTGAAAGATGAAATTCTTGGATGATATTAGTATGTTAATTAGCACTAATTAGCAGGTATCTGTATCAGCTGTACAGTTTATGATAAAGCGTGCTAACATAGCTAGAAATGGTGGTAACCTCCATCTTTTGTGTACAGTCTATGGCCAGTCCCTCTTGTTGTTAGGCGTAGTTGGATAAAAACTACCAAACATGAAAGAAAAATAAGTCTTACCATTCTGTTGTATTCGCAGGTATCAGTAATTTTATAACTAGCGTGAATGACATCCCAAAAATCCCTCCTTGAGGCCCAGGTGGGGTCACAGTGGGACTCAGTAGCTGCACATGTAGGGCACATCTGCACTGTGTGCTGCCCACAGTGGGACCCGCAGTGTACCAACCCACCCACCCACCGTACGCCCAGACCCTAGGTGAGGGCTGCCCTACGTGCCCCACACACGCCCCACTGTACGATGCCTACATGTGCCCCACAGTTCCATTTCACGCTGGCACAATCCATCGCAGTAACTGAGGATTTTTTACAATATGCAGACTTGGACGTTTTTATCTGGCTGACTTTGAACATATGTGACACAGGAAGCTTTAGCAGACGGGCTTGATGCGTGTGTCGTACTCTGAACGTGTCCGTCTTGGTTCCATTGTGGCCATAGTCGATGATCAGCGCCGCACCGCCGTCCTCTATGATGCGCCGGGCCAGCTGCTGCACAATGACCCCGCCTTCTGCAGACACTTCCACATGATCCCGCTTTTCATCTGCCTGACACACACACACACACACACACACACACACACACACACACACACACACACACACACTCTAACTTAATAGTACATTGCTTCACTCTATCATCTCTGCTGGAGACAAAAACATGGCTGGACTGTAAACACACACAGGTCAGGTTTCCACCTTTTAAAGGTGGACTGGACATCTTTTGGAATTATTTATTAATCAAAAAGCTGAAATTTCCTCAAGTTCGAGCTTCTCAAATGTGATGTTTTCTTTTCTGCTTTATTTAGCGTTCATTTTTCTTTGACTGGAACAAATGACACTTACAGACGTCTTGTTGAACTCTGAACATTTTCCCTTTTTCAAACAGTCCATAAACAAATGCAGTGTGATAAACTTGATCGGAACAAGTGAGGAGAGTTCAATTCAGCAGTTCGTCTCCTGTTTAAAAAAAAGCTGAACTTAATTTCTCATTTTGTCTTCCTACATTTTCCATGATACCTCATAAACAACCCTCAGGTACAGTTATCCATCATTTAAGGCAAGAAAAGGATAATTTAAAAGGTGAATCTTCACTACAGACGCAGAAATAACACTGGCTGAAACAGAGTTTCAAAAATCGGTGAGATTACGATGGCCACGCCCTTCTTTTATAGTCAGTTAATCAGCCAGAAATAGTAAACAGACATCTTTTTCTTCCTTTCTGTTGCCTTGCAGATCCCTCAAACCATCTTAAGGGGACTGTATCTGCGACAGATGAGCTTCATCAGTTTGTATTCATAATCATAGCTATGACACCATGAAGGCTGAACCAAGCCCCTTGCCACCCACAGGGATGTGCACCTATTGTGAAGGCAAACCAAGACATCGTTCCCAGGTTGCAATCAAACCAGCCAGCATTCAAGCATGGGTGACGCCCCATAATGAGGAAATAAAGACTGACGAACCCGCTACACCTCCTGACCCGGACAAACAAAATGTCTGGTTACTGTAAACTCATCGAAACAACGTTAGTGTTCGTTGGATGGTCAGTCAGGTCCTGGCACAAAGATTAGTGATCTTCATATGTCACATTTTATGCAACCTCCACGTGGAGCATCACGACTACCAGGACCTTTCGCACCATTTACACCACGGGTGGGGGAACTCCAGGCCTCGAGTGCCGGTGTCCTGCAGGTTTTAGATGTGTCCCAGCTGATTCAAATGGCTAAACGACCTCCTCAACATGTCTTGAAGTTCTCCAGAGGCCTGGTAATGAACTAATCATTTGATTCAGGTGTGTTGACCCAGGGTGAGATCTAAAATCTGCAGGACACTGGTCCTTGAGGCCTGGAGTTCCCCACACCTGATTAACACAGTGAAGAAAAGAGCCTTACAACTAAAGGTCCTCGACATCTTCCTACCCGGGATAGCTGCATCCATCAAAAGTACCAATGGAACCTTCAGGAGGGTAGTTCTAGTCCTGTAGAACATTTCCAGCAGTAATACTCCCTTAAGAGTCACGATTACTCCTGCAGTTTACCTGCACTTTCTGAAATTTCTTCACTTCGACATTCAGACCACTGGCCAGAAATCTCATCACCTCAACAGCCAGCACATGACTTCAAACTGTTCCAAAACTACATCTACTTAAGTGTTTATATTTTCCACAGTGCAAAGGAGAAACAATTCCCCTTTAATCCAAACATCCAGACTTTTATATCCTTGGAGGTTTATCTGAACTTACAAAGCATTTTTTTCACCCACTTTAAAAACTGATGTCCTTCAGTCTTTTAAACGTTGTGGAAATTGACTCTTCAGACAGACTCTCTGAGGTTTGTTTTACAGCCCTCATCTGGTTTTTTATTGCCCACATTTATGCCATCTACACATCCACAGCCTGCTTGATTTGGCCTCTCCAGCTCAGCTCAGACACTTTGAACATCCTGCCAAAGGTCTGACATCATCGTCATTATTACTGTCATCGTCTTCCTCGGCAGAAGCGGGTCTTAATAAAAGGCGGGATTCATTTCTCTTTGAGGTCATCTGAACTTTTAAAATTCAAACAATGAGCCACTTTATCTGGTTTCAAGAACCAGAGAGGCCTTAATAAACTGTGATGTGGTAACCATAAAGGAGTGTAGATTTTATTTGGAAACTGTAAAAAGCAGATGTTAATAAATGTGTGCTTTGCTTTCCTGGACACAGAAGCTCTACATTTACTGACCTGCACGAGCGACGTCGAGGCCAGGGTCGGAGCCGGCGCCACGACAAACCTCAGCGTGTCCGGCTTCTCTGGGTCGATGTCCACCAACACCTCCCTCCAGCCTTTCTCCGTCCTCTGCCCCAAACAGAGAAACGGACATGTTTAGATGGGCCTCTGTGGACAAAACAGCTGAAAGGCGTTCTTATTATGAGGGCGCTGCAGGCGTCAACAGCAAACATCAGAGGAACAGCCACTCAGAAACCTTTGCACAAGACATGAAATCTGTTTTTCATATGGTTTTATTTAAACTTAAAGCAGAGCATAATGACTTCGCTACAGGTTTTTCTTGTTAACACAAAGATTCACCAATTTTCACTTTGCTAAAACTCAGATACGGAAAAATTAATCAAAGAACAGTTGCTGCTAAATTACACAAATAACCTATCACATAAACAGCCTATCTTTCACCAAATACAGCCGTTAAACACAGTTTTATGGACTTCTTGTGTTTTGATTTGGTGCCATCTGGTGGTAGGAACAATCATGACAGTGTAGTCAAATGCAATGCAAGACCACAGTATACAGAGGACTTTAAGGACTAATATGACAGTAAAGAAAAAGCTTTATTGCTACATAAATATTTCACACACTGTGTTTTTAAATCTCACCTGGAATTTGTGAATTGGCAGGGCGTCAAAGAACTCATGAGCGACAAAGATACTAAATCCTGGAAGAAGAGGAAAAACTCAATGAAGATAAGATAACCTTTATTAGTCCCACACGTGGGAAATTTGTTAAATAAAAACAGAGAAAGACAACCAAGACTAGCACAAAACGGTAGCCCATAATTACATAATCTAACTGCTAAAACTTTAGTTACAAAAAATTACGAGAAAGTAAAGAGGAGATAAGAAGGAAGCGCAGAATGAGTGGAGCTGCTGTAACAGGCTGCCACGCACGGGGGGCGCCGGAAGTGAAAAAACATATTTTAATAGAGATTAAAAGCGAACACATAAAGAACTCAAATGGAAACAGTAACAGTATCAGCCTGAAGCCTGATGTCCTCAGATCAATTCAGCACTGAAAATACTCACTGTCAAAACCATAAACTGTATATAAAAACAGGGAACACTTCCTCAAACCTGCATTTTTTTTATTGTCCACCAGAGGGCGACTCCTCTGGTAGCAGAATGGCTTCTTATTGTAAAGATATTTCTGAGGTAATGACCCAACTTTTCATTTGAAGCACAAGCAGAGGCTTTCCTAATGACCTTATGGACTCGGTGTTAGTAAAGTCTTACTGAATAAAACACGAGGTTTAATGTGTGATTAACAGTCTAATTTAGTGTTGATGTTAAAGTAGGGTATGTTTGATGAGTGTGCAGTGTACCTCATTTGTCAAATCTGGCTTCAAAACATAAAATGTCTATGGCCAAAACACTCATAAAACAAAACAATGACTTTGGTAACCAGTTTCAGGTATTTGTCATTTTTACACAAACTCCTAAACTATAGATGGACTAACTGTGCTTATGTGCTTACTTTAACCAGGAAACACCCTGCTAACATCTTCAGGTTCTCTAATTTTGTGGCATGGAGTTGTTCCATATAAACCAGTACGACCACAGCCTGCTTTCTGCTCCGGTGTACCTGTCGGGACATCGTCTAACCGGCGGTACCACGACACCGGTAGCCCTGCTTCAGTTTCTCCGCGACGGTAAACCAGATCATCTTCTGCGTCTGCCTCCTGGCTGCGGTTTCCCGTCAGATTCTGAGCCTGAAGCAGACTCAGAGCCGGACTCACCTCGACCAGGTGCAGCGACACAGAGGCCCCGCCCAGCACCGACTGCAACTGACTGAACACCTGAAGAGAGAAAAAATTGCAACTTGATGACACAGATGTTTCCACTTTGGGGTGAAATCTTTAGTCTTTCATAGAAAAGCGTTAAGCCTGGCTGACGTACTCTGATGACGTCACTCGCCAGCGATCCTTTTCCAGGTCCGAGCTCAACCAGCTGCAGCTGTTTGGGTTGACCAGCTCCCATCCACTCACTGATGATCCACACTCCGATCAGCTGGAGGAGACCAAACATGTTTGAACCAGCAGGAGAAGCACAAAGTTTTCTTATCTTACTGAATCTAAACGTGCTGCTTTCAAGGAAAGTCAAGTCATTTCCACCATATGTAGCAGTACAGTACACAGTGAAGACCATGGTGCTACACATAACAGTAGAGACAGGACCGCATAAAGTGCAAGTGTGTGAAAATGGCAAACAAACAGTGCAACAGCACAATACAGACACAACACGGTGCAGAGAGCTTCATACCTGGATCACCAGGTCTGTGACATTAAACAGCTGAACTTTATGCAAAAGGAACTTTTTTTTTACTGCACATGAACACTGATTTCAAGCAGCATGAAAAAACACAAAAGCCCTCACTGTAAGGTGTCTTACTCATCTGTCTTCTTGTCCTGATCACATCATACTTATCGTATTCCAGGGTTTAAACAAAGGAAAACTCACAAAAAAACTTCTTTAAAACCACACTGCCTGTGATTTATCTTTTCGGTAGGAGCCAAATTTTTTTTAAAATAAAGTATGTATGTATTTTATTATACATTCATAGTCATCATATGCATTCATACTGAAAGTCTGTATTCACAAACTGTATTCACTTAGCCTCTGTGCTAAGAAAATGCATTGACCGACCATAGGTGTTTGAAGCCACAATCTCAGTTCCAAACTCTTTGAGCCTCTGAGGCATCACTTTTTCCGTGTGACTCCTGGATTGCTGGAAGATCTCGTTTTTTAAGTACGTTTTTAGTTTTGTTCATTCCTCAAAAAGCAAGAGGACAAGCAGAAGCCCACAAACTGTGACCAGCTCTGACACGATCGGAGCACCAATGAAGCAGGAATTTATCGTCATCTATCAGCATTTGACCTAGAAGCTGATCCCACGTGCCGTGAGAACAGGGCTGCGTCATTTTATACCATACTTGCAAATACCGCTATAATTTTTTTTTTACATGATATAAAAGCATCATATCATGATATCTATGACACAGGACCATCCTGTTATTCTCCCCAGCACGCACAACAACTGAAAACCAATTAATAATAATTTTTAATGGGCCTATTTTAATTTTTAATTGAAAATATTTTGGAACATATTTACTAGGGGTGCAACGATACACAAAATTCACGGTTCGGTTCGGTTCGATACTTTGGTGTCACGGTTCGATATTTTTTCGATACAAAAAAATGTTCATGCATTTTTAATTTGTCATTTATTAAAATTATAAATATATATTTTAACTCAAAAGTACAGTTTTTAAATTTAACCCTAACCCTTGTGCGTGTTTTTTATTTTGACAGCGAATGCGCACCTGCGGACCACTTATGTGCAGCCCTGGTTATTTAGCTCATCATATTGCAGCCACAGAAATTCTTTTGTCCATGAAACCATAAAGCTGCACTTTCTTTTTGCCTTATAGTCTGATTTGTCATAACTTCTCCGTTTTGTGGTAAGCTTTTCTTTGGCTGTCACTTCTTCACCCTGACCTGTCTTATTTGGCTCAGCAGAACTGAAATGCTTTTACACGCTCACGCACATAAGCTCAGCGATTCTCTGCGCGATCAACCTCTCACATGTTTAAGCTTGCTGCGTCATGTTTGCATAGTAAGCTAACGATTAATAAGACTATGTCAGAGGAATTGGTGCACAAATTATCATCACTCACAGATCAGTGCTGTCGCTCTCTATACACAGTTCACACGATTGCAAAGTGAAAGCAAAAAAACAAGCGCAAATTCAAACGCGACTTCAATATGTCACATATTGACAGTGGCTCACCGATGCCAATGACATAATTACCCAGCTACATTTCTGAAAGAATGCAAAAGCATTGACATATATTTTTCCTACAATAGCCCGACGGGCAGGGAAGAGATAGATTTTGGTAGCCCGACTGAAAAAAAATCGCTAGCTCCGGGACGTCGGGCTAGCGATATTGCAAGCCCTGTATCTGATTGAGGAATCACTCATCTTTGGAAAAGAGAGTTTATTACAGAGAAATGGCTCTTTCCAAAATAAAAGCTATACTATCCGCTTCTTCTGGGCTATATTCTCAGCAGCATAAGGAGAATCATGTGCTAACAGCTGTCTAAATGACTCGACTAAAGTTAGTAGCATGCTTGCTTTTTTTTGTCTGCTTCCACTTGTCTTTGCACTAGGATGATGTCGGCGTAAATGTGCAGTCATATTCGTTGTGTTCCCACTAGTGCTTTCAGGTTAATCTCGTTGAAATGACCTTAACGCCACAACACGGCAAATCTCCGTTAACGAGCTACCGCCGATCGCTCCGTGCATGGGGCTAGACGGCCAACACGTTAACGAGCTAACTGCGCTAACACACTAGTTCACACCAATGTAATTGAGCATTGCATGGCACATCCAACATACTGTTTTACTTTAGTCCATGACTCGCTTACCTTCAGGGTCATACGTCACATGAAAACCAAAATAATTCCAAACGCCAGATCTGAATGAGGGTGGGGGAGGTCCATGTGTCTTGCTAGCTTGCCCTGCGCTCTTCCTTCTGACTATGCTGTCTGTGTTGAGCGCTCAGTGGATCTGCGCTCGACAGTGCAGCCTAGGCGGAGTAGTCGAACACAGATTCACTGAGCGCTCAACACAGACAGCATCGTCAGAAGGAAAATTTATAAAATAAATTACAAATGTTGTATTGTTCGATACATATGCGTACCGAACCGAAAGCACTGTATCGAACGGTTCAATATCGATACGAATATCGCTGCACCCCTAATATTTACTATTGATGAAGTATGTGTCAACCGCTAACAGTAAAATGACCGACGAAGGCCGATCAAAGACACGTTTACCTGATGTGAACAGTGTATATCAGAGGCCGGCTGAGTGGAAACATCATGTGGAATGAAACTGAAAGTTTGAGGGGTTTTTCCAGCCTCACCTCTCCAAAGATCTGGCTGATTTCTGGTGAAGTGATGAAATCTCCTTCAGGTCCCAGCATGTTGTTCCTCACATAATAACCCTGAGAAGGGGGAAAACAAACAAGGAAAAGATACTCACTAAAAACAGGAAAACCAGCAGCTGCTTTTACATGCTAACACTATCATTGGATTGGTGGTTACCACAAAGCCCCAGAGAGTTCAGACCACAGGAGTCACTGTGAGGTCTGGGTGTTCATAATTTGAGTTTAAGTTTGTTACAGACAGAGGATGACCTGAGAGACTGAACTAAGGCCCAGAAAGACAGAAATAAGGGTTATTTAAATTTGTTATAGTAAAGTCAGAGGATTCAAAAGTGAACAAAAGCTTTGCTTTTGAATTCTGATCCATGACCTGCAAGTGGTACTCTGGCACACACTTAAGGTGGAGTTAATCATTCTGTACCGTCACAGGGTTGGTGAGCACCTCCCTCATGTACTCTGCCACAGGGATCGGCCCCGTGGCTTTTATTTTAGAGGTCAGGTGGCGCAGCATGGAGGGTGGTTTGTTGTTTCCATCAGGTGCAGAGCTGCAGAAGAGTTTGGAAGGGGCTGCTTGCCATCGCACTGTCACACAGAAACATTCAATTCATACATTTAAAATCTCATACCGTCCCCATGTTTATCTACACTAATAAACTATTAATTGAATTTGAATTTATTATCTGGATTGACCTCTCACCTGCTGCTGCCGGCCTGACAGGGTGGATAAAACCTCTGCTGAGCAGCTGCTGTGCTTTAACACAGAGAAGAGCCCTCATTCTGCTTCACAGGAAAGAACAGAACCACCTCATTACTGGATATTACTTTAACCACATGGAGGGAGACTCTGCTCTTTGACAGCACAGCGGCTAGCCGGTTAGCTTCAACTACGAGGTTTCTGTTGTTTTTAAGGATACAAAAACAACAGAAACCTGCCGTCGGAGGCGACGTTTCATCTCCTGGTACAAAAGATAAAAACGTCTGAATGCGTTTATGGATATCCGTGTGTAAGTTACCGCAGGTCAAACGCTGCACCATCCCCGTGCAAAAGCGTTAAAGCAACACATGCTAACGCTAAGCTCGTCGCAGTAATAGAGATACCATCCGGTTAAGTGTCAAAATAAAACTTAAAGAAAATGAATCTCAACGAGTGATTAAAGATATACAGTAAATATAAATTATTGTACGAAAACCCAAAGCAGCAATAAAACAATAAAGAAATGATACAGTAATAGTATAAATCGGCCTACATCTTTCTAATGTATCTGAATTATGTTTCATGCCTATAAACTTGATACATTCTGCACGACATGAAAACCACAGCGATACATCTTTCTTCTTTCTTAATCTTCAGTCTCTGTGAATTTGTCTCTGTTTATTCCAGAGCACATTAAGCCAACACCTGCCCTTCAGTGTCCCGTTAGATTTTTTTAAGTCCATTGTGGAAAGTAGCTTTCAATAAATGGATTCTTTCCCATTAATAGTCATTGACATTTTATTTTGAAAGATCTTTCTCCATTTCCTTTGATATCGTGTTTTAAAACAGCATCTTGACGCTTCAGACGGACAACAAACGCTGTGATTGGAGGACAGACGGTTACGTAGGGGACTCGTTTTTAATATTTGATTTAATATTTTTTTAGCGTGCTCATCAACATAATTTACCTTAGTTATTTGTGTAAAACATATCATTTAGATTTATTTGTTTTTATGTAACGAATCAATCTAAAAAAAAAAAAAGTAAAGCGTGCGTGTTGCCATATTGGCCGGAAATGCCGCCAAAAATCTTTGGCCAAGTATCGACATCACACCTCAGTCATATATGACTACAAAAATATAAAAATAAAAACCGACGCTGTCTGTTTTATATCTTATATCTGAGGTTCATTTCAAATAAAGGTCCGTAAACGAACTTAGAAGGGATGCTTCTCTGGGAGACCAGAACTTGCCTGAAAATTGTCACATTTTAAAGGTTTCTTCCGTAATAATGCAACTAATTGATGTTACCAGTGTAAAAACTACATTACGTCAATTACAGCCTCCCAATAGTCAATTCGGGCTTCTTATTGTTCACAAATGTGAAAAATATTGGCTAACACATAATGACCTTGTACATTTGTATAATTACATTTTAAGATTTTTATAAATTAGTCTTTATTCTAAATTCTGCTACCAGGGAGCTGGTTCTCATTTGATGTTTAGTGACAATAAATGGATTCTGAGTTGAATTCTGATAGCACCCCACTATGAGATCTGGTAACCGTGCACCGGAAACGTTTCGTTCAACATCCGGGTCAGTTTTCCTCACGCTGCAAACAGCATGGCAGCGAAAAACAAGCAACGTAAAAAGTCCAAAAAAGTGACATTTGAGGCCGAAGAAAACGAGCCGGAGGCGAAAAACAGCGGCGGAGAGGAGGATGAAGGTGAAGAGAAGAATACGAAAGAGGAGGAGAGAGAGGAAGAGGAGCTCAGTCTGGAGGAGGTTTTACGGCTCGGAGGAACTAAGGTGAATTTACCTGGTGAAACAGGGCCAACACTCAGAGTCAGGGAGCGTTTTAACTTGTGAAGGTCGGTTTGTTTTTATAGTTTTCTGAACTGACACGAAAGTTTATGTGACGTAAAAGCACAGTCCCCGGACAGTTTATTAGGTACACTTTGCTGTTACTGGGTTGGATCCACTTTTGCTTTCAGAGCTGCCTTATTTCTTCATAGATTCAACAAGACGCTCGAAACATTCCTAGGAGATTTTGGTCCTTAATGACGTGATCGTATCAGACAGCTGCTGCTCATCCATGATGCGGATCTCTTGTTGGTGCTCTCCTGTATTGAGCTCCGATCCTTTTGGAGGCCATTTGAGTACAGTGAACTCAGTGTCATGTTCAAGTAACCAGGAAGGCTGTGGTGTTTTAA
The DNA here is from genome assembly GCF_057381915.1 of Diplotaxodon limnothrissa. NCBI lineage: Eukaryota > Metazoa > Chordata > Actinopteri > Cichliformes > Cichlidae > Diplotaxodon > Diplotaxodon limnothrissa. The sequence continues at coordinate 44,742,340 of NC_140610.1, forward strand.
CAATGCTCAGTTGGTACTAAGGGACACAAAGTGTGCCAAGTAAATATCCCCACACCATTAGACCGCTGGCTGAACAGTTGTTATACACTCAGGATGGATCCATGCTTCCATGGTATTATTTACATAAATAAATAAAAACGTATCAAATAAAGTAAACATTTAAATACAATTTATACACAAATGTTAATCAGAATTCTTTGTCACATATTTTTAATCTTTTCTTTGTGGTTCTTCTCTACGTCTTTAGGCCGACTATATCCTCCTCGCCGGCCTCGAAGACTCCAACGAGCTCGTTGATGGCGGCATGAAAGGAGCGATAGATGACCTGGAGGAGGGCGAGCTGGAGTCATTCATCACCAAGCTGGGCATCCGGGCATACGCGACGCAGCAAACCATTCCGGACAAGCCTGAGGGTGAAGCCGCCACGGCTGCCACAGCTGCTGGCGAGAAGAAAGCTAAAAAGGTCAAAGTGGAGAAAGCAGAGGAGACGGCACCTGACACTCAGCCCAACGTCGTCGATCAGAAGCAGAAGAAGACAAAAGAGGCGCGGGTATCGGCGGCAAAAAAGGCAAAGCAGAGCCAGACCGTGTTTGAGTTCCAGCCACGGCAGGTGCTGCTGATCAAACCTGGTGGTAAGTGGTTCGAGCTGGATTACACAGAAGAGGGCTCGTCGGCGCCACAGGATGCTGCCCTGGTCTCGCAGTACAAGACGCTCGCTCAGCAGCTGTTCGAGGCTGAGGTGACCCTCTACAAGACCAAGAAGAGCTTGCAGAAAGGCGCCAACTCGGCCTGGATGAAGACAGTTGTCTCCTCTGGCGTGCTGGCGGACAGAATGGCAGCCATGACGGTTCTGATTCAGGACGCTCCGGTGCACATGCTGGAGCACGTGGAGAACCTAGTCACCATGGTGAAGAAGAAGGGCAGTCGGCGGATGGGTCTGATGGCAATGGACACGCTGCGAGAGCTGCTGCTGTCCAACCTGCTGCCCGGGGACAGGAAGCTCCGCACCTTTGCCCAGCACCCGTTCGACCAGCTTGAGGAGAAGGCCAGCGGCAACCGCGACGCCCGCGACCGCCGCCTCATCCTCTGGTACTTTGAGCACCAGCTGAAGCACCACGTGGCTGAGTTTGTGGTGGCGCTGGACTCGGTGGCTCACGACACAGTGCCTGCCACCAAGGCAAAGGCGTTAGCCACTGCCCATGAGCTGCTGTGCAGCCGTCCAGAACAAGAGAAGGCGCTGCTCACCCAAGTGGTAAACAAGCTTGGAGACCCCGAGTACAAGACGGCGGCAAAGGCATCGTACCTGCTGGAGACACTGCTGCACAAACACCCCAACATGAAAGGGGTGGTGTGCTGCGAGGTGGAGCGGCTCCTGTTCCGACCCAACATCAGCCCGAAGGCGCAGTACTACGCCGTGTGCTTCCTCAGCCAGGTGATCCTGAGCCACGACGAGGACGGGCTCGCCGCCAAGCTCATCACCATCTACTTCTCCTTCTTCCGTGCCTGCGTCAAAAAGAAGGACATTGAGTCGAAGATGCTGAGTGCGCTGTTGGCGGGCGTGAACAGGGCGTATCCCTACACCAGCACCGGGGACGACAAAGTGAGAGAGCAGATGGACACACTCTTCAAAGTGGTTCATCTGGTGAAGTTCAACACAGCCGTGCAGGCGCTCATGCTACTGTTCCAGGTGATGGACTCCCAGCAGAGCATCTCGGACCGGTACTATGTGGCTCTGTACAGGTAAGGAAAACCTTGCCTGGCAGCTTGTTTGTGGGCTCTAAACAGACAACATTCAGGTGTTTACTTTCTCCACCTGTGTTGCAGGAAGCTGCTGGACCCCGGGCTGTCGTCGTCCTCCCGCCCGAACATGTTCCTGAACCTGCTGTACAAATCCATGAAGGCTGACGTGGCGCTGAGGCGGGTCAAAGCCTTTGTCAAACGGCTGCTGCAGATCAGCGCCGAGCAGAGCGCCAGCTTCGCCTGTGGGGCGCTCTTCTTGGTGTCGGAGGTCATGAGGGCCAAACCGGGCCTGAAGATACTGCTGCAGGAGGCGGAGGGGGTAAGAAATCTCAGAGGGTGTAAAACTGATGCTTTAGATTTTCCTTTTGGACAAAAATGCTCTCAAAGATGAACTGCTTTAAACTTTTGAATTATGGCTTCATTCAGAATGAGGAAGAGGAGGCGTTCAAAGACCTCGCTGCAGATGATGATGATGAAGAGGAGCGATTCGTGGATGCTGACAAACTAGAGGAACAAACAAACACAGAGGCAGAGGAGGTCAAACCTGCAGCATCATGGGTACATCACCAGAACCTGGAAGGTCTGTGAAACGCAAAGATTAGGGCTGACGTTCTCTGTTTGAAAACTGTTGTTGAAGGATGGGTTTAATCTAACATAACCGCCAGTGCCCCTGGTACTTTCCACCATTTCCACCCACTGTCTTCCTGGGAGGCTATTGTTTAATAGCTAGTTGTTTTGTTTTAGCTTCATGAAACTAATTGCAGATTTTTTTTATTTGCCTGAATCAGGAAAAACTTTTAGATCATGTTGTAATCTCTATTCCAGCTAATTTTGTGTGTTTGTTGCACCTGGCTGATTAAAATAAAGCAGGACAGTAAATAAGAAGACGAGCTTCATCATGTTTGTTTCTCCGTCCTGTTTTCTTTCAGGAATGAAGAGTGTTCAGAGCTACGACCCGCTGCACAGAAACCCGTTATTCTGCGGTGCAGATCGCTCGACTTTATGGGAGCTGCAGAAGGTAAAAAAATCTGTCCTAATAAACACAAAGTTCGTAACCAGAGCTTGTGTTCACAAGCTGCTGTGTATAACCTAATGTCTGATGTTCTCTGCAGCTCGCTCTGCACTTCCATCCGTCAGTGTCGCTGTTTGCAAAAACCATTCTGCAGGTAAAAGCCCCGCCCCTTTCCACATGCTCAGGAGCTCTGTAGTCGTCATGATTGTTGCTGTTAATGTTTGATATGATTTTATTTCCACAGGGAGACTTCATCCAGTACTCTGGGGACCCTCTGCAGGACTTCACCCTCATCCGCTTCCTCGATCGATTTGTCTTCAGAAACCCCAAACAGCTCAAAGCAGAACGTAAGACAAACAAGCACCGAATTCTATTGGATGCATTTTGTAAAATGGATCAAAAATGATGCAACATAAACACAGATGGATACAAAATGATCACATGTAGATGGGAAAATGACGAAAACTGGTGTCAAATGTTCACATTTGTGAAATAGTTCAATAAATAGTTCAAATAATTCAAAAAAGAAAGGATGATTAAAACAAACGGACTTAAAAGAGGAACAAAAACAATGAAGAGGGGATGAAATAAAATACAAAAAACGCACAAAGCTGCAAAACAGCAGCAACCTGCAGAGAAACAAGAGACAGTGGACGGTAAAGACAATCTAAATAAGTCTTTACAAGCTAAAAACGACAGAAAAATAAAAAAATTCAAACTCAGAAAGATGGAAAACGATAAAAAACATCCTGAAGAGTTGTTATTATTAGTCTGTGGTTTCATTGCTGTCTCGGCTCAAAACAGATTTAATCACGCTGACTTCACACATTGTGACAGTTTATTGACGGTTTTAATGAACTAATATTAATAATTTTAAGTGTAAACTTTCGTTTTTTTAATATTTTTTATTCTTTAGAAAACACCGACGCTGCTGTGATGAAGCCCAAACACAGATTACCTGTCAGCTTGCTACCAGGTAACTTTAAACAAATTTCACACTTTCTATGTTTGTTTTTTTTCCTTCACCTGCTCTGATGTCAGATGAAGTGTGGATCCTTTAAATTATTTGTGTGTGTCAGTGAACAGCGCAGAGTTTCTGTCCAAAGAAGAAAGTCAGGTTCCTGTTGATGAGATCTTCTTCCATCGGTGCGTCCCAGCAAAGTCACCTGACATATTTCCACTGTTTTTTGATTGTATTCTGTTTAATGAGTTTTGTTTCTTTGTTTCATTCGTCAGCTTCTTCAAGAAACGACAGCAGGAGAAGCAGCAACGCCGGCCACGAGGTGACGATGACGACGAGAGCCTGGAGGATGTGGACGATGATGAGTTTGAGAAACTTCTTGGTAAATAAACCATCGTCTCTAATTTAATGCTCAGTATCTCCTCATGAAAACATCACAGATCCTTGGTTAATGGCTTCAGTCGAGACACTTGTACAGTTAAATTTATAAACACGGATTACATAAAACACTGACATTTCGACGTAAACAGAACTGCATTTAAAATCTTTTATATTTCAAATAAAAGGTAAAAATTTAAATCGCAGGCTGATCCAGTCTGAGTGTAGTTTGGCTCACTGTGAGTTTGGCCCACACGTGCCTGATAACACCTGGGCGTGATCCTGATGATGGGAGGATCTTCCTGATGAGGAATCGGTGAACTCCTGGCCAGTCTGAGGTGCTGTTTGCTGCTGCCCTTCAACAGTTAAACATTTGGCACGTGTGCTCAGTGTCAACCTGCTCTCATCCGTGAAGAGACCAGGCCGTTAGTGGTCGACCTGCCGGTTCTGGTGTTCGCGGGGGAATGCTCGGCTCTGGGCTGTGACAGGGTTCCCGCTAAAGGACAAGCAGCCCACCGGAGGCTGGCTGTGCTCCTCCTGTTCTTCCTCCTTTGCTTGTAGTATAACTTAAAGTTCTCTGGCTGAGTAACTGTTTGTTTGTTTTTTGGCAGACACCTTTGAAGGTGATTCGTACTTTACCGACCTCGGCAGTGATAATCTGGACTTTGCAGGGTGAGTTTTCAGGTTTACTCTTGGGTTTTATTTCCATTCATTTATTGATTTACTTTGTCATTCTTAAATTTATTTTCCTTCTGTTTACAGTATTATTGTTTTATTTATTTCTGTATTACTGTTGCTACACATGGGAAAGCAAATACAGGAAATACTAGGAAGAGCATTATGTTGGTATTTATTTAGTCTTAAAAACAGAATAATCTGATTGGCTGTGAGACTCGAACACGATTTTGGTTTTGTTTTAAAAAAACAAATAAAGACTTTAAAGACTTTTACACACTGACTGAACCATCCTCTTCCTCACAACGTTTTTTGTTTTTCTGTCAGTAATGTAAAGAGTAAAAAAGATAAGAAATCAGGAGACGACTCTGAGTCGGACGTGGACAACTCGGACATGGACGACCTGGACGATGAGGAGGTGTCTCTGGGCAGCATGGACGAGGAAGACTTCGGAGACGAACTGGAGGAAGAAGGAGGGATGTTCATGGACCCTGATGGAGACGAAGAGGGTGATGATGATGATGATGATGAAGGTAAAAAAATATGACAAAGTACGAAAACTTATTTTAATCCAGCTTTGTTTCGAGTGCCAGTTCAATATTCTCTGTTTTTAAATTAATACACCAATACCTTTATTTTTTTCTGCCTGTATAAATGTCTTTTTTGTCATTATTTGACTTGAGATTATATTGATGTTCATATATTCAAGTCCACGCTGTTATGAGTTAAAGGACAGAATCGACCTGAGCTCTTACAGACACCTGATCCTTCTCCTCTTCTTTCAGTTCCTGAGCTGGAGGATGAAGATGCTGCATTTGGAGGTCAGTACCTTTAGAAATCCTAACCACTGTTTTTTACATACTGAAGAGGGAACACAGTGCATCATGGGATATCTGAGCCAATAATCTGTAAGCCTATTTTAGATGAGCACCCCATAATTCAAAGAAAACTACTAAACATTTACATTTAAGGTTCTGGAACCAGTGAAGTTTAATCATTATAAAAATACAGATTAATAAATTCAGTCAACTCATCTGTTAAAGCAGCACCTAATTAAAATATAATATCTTACAGTTAACTTAAAAACATTTAATAAATGAATGCAAAATTTGGGGTTCTATGCTAAATTATGAAAGATGGCTGGAATTTATCCTTCTGCTAATGTGGAATTATTCTGCTTATTTTCAGCTCCTTATTTTCATTCTTGGACTCTTGTAGAGCAGCTTTGCATGATTCACATTTCAGAATAATCCTTCCCTATCTTATACTGAGTCCATGCTCTGTCTGAAATGAGCAGTTATAGCTCCTCCTCATTGGCTGCCCCTCACAGAAGACTTGTCAGTGGGGCGTTTATTCCTGTGATGGCCATATTCAGAATATTTGCTCTTTGTGACATCATAAAGATCCAGGAGGAGGAAAATCAGTGTGAAACTGAGTGTTTAGAGCAGTCTGAGGCTGAAAGGATTAGCTGTGCACGTACTAAGCTCCTTATTTGAACTTGGGCCGTGTTGAATATGAACGTCCATCACTGGAACAGAAGATATGAGAGAAAATAATTCTTTTCAAATGTAATATTGAAACTGGGAAAAACCTTTTCCACTGTATAGATTCAGAAGACGATGAGATGGAAGCTCCAGACATCACCCCACAGACCAAGAAGGGAAAGAGAAAATCCTCCGAGGAACTCGACTTCTCCGGATCTTTAGGTTAATGCTGGATCTGTAGCTCAAAGAATTATTAACATAATTTAATGTGTCAGTTTGTTTTGGCTGTGTATAGAAAACTCAGTCAGCGACTCTGGAGGTTATTTTATTGATCACTGTTCAATGTTTCAGGTTCCAAACAGAAGAAGAAGAAGGAAAAGAAAGATGCAGCCATGTTTGCTTCTGCTGAAGAGGTCAGTTTGACTTCAGAGAATTCATGGAAACAAGCACAACAGGATTATGGAATCATAAATATTTCAAAGGTCTTATAACATCATTATTGTTCTTTTTTTATTTTATTTTATTTATTTTTGTCAGTTTGGCTGCCTGCTGGACGAGAATGCCGGCTCCAAGTTTGACAACATCGGGCTGAACGCCATGGCCAATCGAGACAAAGCAGGTGAGATCACAGAGCTTCACCTTGAACAGCTCATACTACTGCAGGAGCAAGCCCAGTGGCCACCTGAAGGCTGAGGATAGGATTTTGTGCTGCGATGCCTTTTAAAAATATGACCTCTAGGTCATCGTTATGGTTTCTATTATAATTACAGCACCTGAAATGTTCTGTATAACTAAAATGTTCATTAGTAAGTTAGTTTTATTCCTTATATTGACCCAACAGCCATCTCTGTTATTACAGTGATGTCATTTAATGGACCTTGAAACTAAGAATGATTACATTCAGACTGACATGTGAGAGCTGAAGGATGCTGAGGCTGTTTCAGGTTATAACAGGGTTAAAAACAAACAGACGAGATGAAGGCCGGTGTCTCACGTTTCATAACTTCTCCACACAGTGAAAGTGCTGTCAGTCCCACTCAGCTGCGCTGCACAGATAAACCAAATGTGTTTTCTTTTCTAACACTTCCTGTGTGCAGGTCTGAAGCAGCTGAAGTGGGAAGCTCAGCGCGACGACTGGATCCACGGCCGTGACGCCAAGACGCTGCGCAAGAAGAAGACCACGTTCAACAAGAAGAAGATGGGGTTCGGCCAAGCCAGGACGGGAAGCGGGACGTTTGGGAGCAAGAAGAAGAGGAAGTAGATGACGAGGATGCTGAAGATGTTGGCCTAAAGCTGAGGGACACCTTCGGTGACCACGCCTTCCTCGTCTGTCTCCCGGACGCTGTAGATTCCCGGACACTCAGCGGTCTCATCGTAAACCGGGAGGACGCGGACATAAAACGGTGTTTACAGATTCAATCTGGGGGCTGGTGAAGAGGAGCCACATTTAGCTTGTTTTATTTTTTTGTAAAATCAAAGACTTTGTGCTGAACATTTTGCTGCAAATCTCATCTGGATCATTCCATCTCAGTCCATCATGTTTAAAATAAACTTTGGTTTTAAAATGCATGAATGAATACTTCATGGGATGAAAGCAGGGCTGTTTCATGATGTTTTTGAGGGAACATTTGTGTTTTAAGGTAAATATCTGGTCCTGTGCCTCTATGAAAATGGACTCTGAACGAATGAAGGATGCTTGAAGTTGCTGAAATATTTAGATGTCTACAGCCTGTAGAAACTTTTGCTTCTCACACAATGTTGTTTACACAGAATTGTCTTAAAACAGTCTAAAAGTGAATCGTTACACTCGTTAAAGCTTAAATGTTGGGGGAAAAGTTCACTGTGATATTTCCAGGTATGACGCAATATACAAAGTCCAAGTAAATTTATTAAATCCAAAATTTGTTACGCTCTTCTCTCACATATAACTCATAATTATGTAGAGAAGGGAAATATTGCTTTGTTTTTAGTTCCAGCCTCATGGCCCAAATTTCTCTGGCCAATGAGAGGGTGTGTGCCGCTGTGCCGTTTTCTTGGTTTGTTTTTCACCTTCGGACTGTTTTCAAGAATATCCCGTGTCTTGTATGTGAGAAGCTCTAAATAAAATCTACTGTGGTTTCTACAAGTCTCCAAATCCGCTGTCGGAGATCACACATTTAAATATTTTAGGGACTTCAAACGCCCGTTTTACGTTAACTGGAGCTGCACTGCTGACGCTCCACATTCATATTTACTCTAACACATTTGAAGCTCTGGGAGTTTTCTAGATATTGGAATTTTAAAGTGCTCCCTCAAAAAAAGGATTTCAGAGTGATCTGTAAAAACATCCCGACCTTCATCCTCAGCTGTGAGAGGCTGAAGTCTATGAGTGCGATAATTCAAGCACAACCTCAAGAACTTCAAATTGAGACTGCTGGTGTGTCTACCAGGAGGCTGGTTATTTTTGAGAAATCTCATGATTCGTTCCTTTTAAGAAGTCAGAATTTTCTTTCAGGCAAATCTGAGCTGACATGGGATGAGCCTGTTTGACACATAAGCAGCAGATTTCCTTGTGTCTTAACAAATCAATTCACATACAACCTGTGTTTGTGTGAGACAAACATTTAAGTGTTTCATGATCCTGTTCAGTGTGTTTACAGGTTTAATGATTGTTTCTGTTTGAACATACTGATCATAATGTGCCATTTGTAGAACGGTCTGCACCATTTCAAGGTTTTGTTGTTTTACATTTACAAATTTAAATTGGTTCAGGTTTTTTGTTGGTGAGGTATTAACCATTAAAACTTATTAAGTATCAACTGGGATAGGCTCCGGCTCCTGCCCGCAACCTGAATTGAATAAGCAAAAGAAGATGGATGAATGGATAAAATGATAAAATATAGCAGTTAACATTAAACCATTTTAAATGTAATTTAATATCAAGCAATACTATTTTTCTGATTTTCTGTCGCTGTTTCACAAATTCCTAACTTTTAATAGACCAAATGATTAATCTAGAAAGTATTTTGCAACTGAACTGATGGGAGATTATTAGGTACACTTGCTCAATAAATGTGGTCATTTTAAATTAGTTTACAAATTGCTGTAAATTAGTTTACAGCAAGGCAGCACGGTGGTTAGCACTGTTGCCGCACAGCAAGAAGGTCCTGAGTTCAATTCCAACATCAGGCCGGGGTCTTTCTGTGTGGAGTTTGCATGTTCTCCCCGTGTTTGCGTGGGTTCCCTCCGGGTACTCCGGCTTCCTCCCACCGTCCAAAGACATGCACTTAGTGGGGATAGGTTAATTGGATAACCCAAATTGTCACTAGGTGTGAATGTGCGAATGAAAGTGAGTGCGAATGGTTGTCTGTCCCTGTATGTTGGCCCTGCGACAGACTGGCGACCTGTCCAGGGTGTACCCCGCCTCTCGCCCTATGACAGCTGGGATAGGCTCCAGCGCCCCCCGCGACCCTGAAAAAGGATAAGCGGAAGCGAATGGATGGATGGATGGATAGTTTACAGCAGTAATGATATAATTAATGTTATCAACAGACAAAAAGAAAAACTAACTGATTTTGTACAACAGCTATAACACCTCTTGTGGCTGTTGTTAGTTTACAGCTATTATATCAAACTAAAGTAATAGGAAGTGCAAGAATGTAATGCTAAAGGTCAGCAAAGAAAAAGCGGGAGTAACAGGGACATCAAGAAAGTTCATGAATACACACACACACCTCTACATATATATGTATATCCATTGATCAATAGCATAGTGGTAACACCACTCGCCTTTGGAAGTTCAGGTGAGTGGTTTGACTCCCGACCAGGGTGTCTACAAATGCTCTCGCAAGAGGGAACCAGGATGTCAGGTCAGGGGGAAGGGGGTGGCTATAGCTCAGGTGGTAGAGCAGGTCATCTACTGGAAGGTTGGTGGTTCGATCCCAGGCTGCATGCCAAATATCCTTAGGCAAGATACTAACCCCATGTTGCTCTCCGATGCATCCATCAGAGTGTGAATGTGTATGAATGTTAGACAGTAAGCACTTAACAGTTAGAAAAAGTGGTTGTGTGATTGGGTGAATGAATTAGTTGTATAAAGCGCTTTGACTGCTCATATAGAGTAGAAAAGCGCTACATAAGAACCAGTCCATTTACCATATCATCACCCCCACTTGAGATTGTACTTGGGTACCAAGTGTGAGACAAAAACCCCCAAAAAGAGGTTTTTGGGTTTGGCTGCTTCATACAGCAGCAAATATATACAAATAACAACAAAGGCAGGATATCCTTGACTGGGCTGGATACCAGCCACATTTAATAACTTCTCCACAGAGAAAAGACAATTCCTGTATAAATGAATGAGGTCTGATGAGTCTTTACAGGAAGTAATGTCTTTTTTCCTAATGTGCAGTGCTGAAGCAGCCGGGAGGCTCCAGACTCAGATGCCAAGGCGCTGCACGTGATAATGACGTTGACGTCGATGGACACCTTCAATCCTGTTTGGCTGACCAGGCCTCCTGGTCTCTCTCTCGGATGCCGTAGATCCCCGCCCACTCGTTGGACTTGTAGTAAACTGGGAGGAAGCGGACGTCACAAAATTAATTTTGTTGTGTTGGAAATTTGTGGGTTGAGAGACTGGCAGCAGAGCTGTGCAGCTGATTAACTTACAGAAATTATGATATGATGTTCACATAAAGCAGAAGGAAGGTTTATAAACATGTTGTTTATTTTATGGCTCAAAAAAATCAGGTTGTTCTGCAGTAAATGTGTACCTAATATACTTTTACACATTACTTGATTTAATGTATATTGTCTTTATTTGGTGCTATGTTGGTATCTTCAGATGAACTTCAAAAAAACTTTGTTGTTCTGCTGAAATTGCACTAATCATTTTTATTTTCATATGAATTGATTTATTTCACCAACTTGGGTTTTAATTGATTTAAATATGACCTCATTTTCATCTGTTGTATGTACATTTCAACGTTATCTGTGCTCTGACATTTTTATTTTCATACGTTGTGCAGGTGTGTTTCTGATTTTCTAATTTAGTAATGATTTTAAATCTGGACCACACTATATAAACAGTAATTATTATTATGAAAGAAGCCAGTGTCCATGTTAGAGTTGAAAAACACCTTCTGCTAAGCCCCAGTTTGAACCTGGAGATTCTTCTTACCTTCTAGGATGGATGGGAACCTCCTGTTCATAGTGTTCCTGAAATCTGCAGGTGGTGCAGGATATAAAACATGAAATTTAGGATGATATAAAGCCAGACCTATTTCAGATCCATTTAACATCATAATTTCATACCTCGACTGGTGTCCATTGTGTGAAACAGACCGTAAGCCCCGAGGACGCCCAGCAGCTCCAGAGCAATCACGCCCTTCATGAGCTTCTTAGCCAGCGGCTCCAGAGGTTTCGGAGACATCTGAGGGGAGACCAACAAATACAAACAACTTTATTTACAAAGACAGGGATAGACAGCGTGTTCTCTTCTTTCATTTTGCCTCCATTATGAAGGTCACATTAATTCATTACACTGCATCTAACTTTCCTGATAGAATATTTTTATTTCACTGCTACACAGAGGTACTCAGCTCTGCACCTCTAGTACAGATAACAGACAGCAGACCTCGCTCTTCAGTGAAAGTTAAAATAATGTCTGCACATATTTTAGATTAGAATGAGAATACCTTATTTTATTGTGATTATATGTAATTTTGTACATTTAAAACCTATAACAAAAACAACAGATCGTCAATATTTTATATTAAATTCAGACAGAAGAAAAAGGCTGTAACTTTATTTTGAAAATAGTTTGCTACTCATCCAAAATAAAAATCCGAGTTGGATTTTCAACCTTAACGCGTTTGTTTAATGACAGCATGACACAACAAGCCGGGCACTCAGGAAACATCAATATGTTAGCAAACGGTCGCTTATTTCTTCGTTTTGAACTGAAGGCGTTTTATTTAACGCCTTTGTTACGTCTGAACTTACCTTATATTAGATTTGTGGTACTTGAGATAAATGAATAACTGCTTTAAATCTAAATCAGAGCACTATAAATTATATCAGTAGAGTAAACTGCTTGCAAAAACAAATCTTCTGCCCTTGTAACAACCACAGCAAACTACTAACACGCTGCTTCCGGTGTACGGAAGCTCGGTAGGGACATATCGACTTTTTTTTGGCGTCCTTACCTCATTAAAACCATTAAAACCGCTGTTTACCGTAAATAGAAAGGCAGCGACTTTTAGTGATAACACGGCTAAAAGAGGCTCCTTTACATTTGATAATTCTCTTTTTTATTCAATAAAATAGTAATTTGATAAATGAATTAAGACTAATTATTAAATTATTTTCTATTAATTTTTTTTCATCAAATCAATATAATCACTAGTAAAGAACAATCACGTAACAACTCCTTGCTATAATAATTTATAATAATTTTTCTTGACTATTTTATTGTATTTATTTATTTATTTATTTATTTATTGACAAACTAGATATCACAATACATAAATGAAATTTAACCAAACGCAAAGCAAAACAGAAAATTAAAAATAAAAATGAATGCACAGTTTGAATAAAAACTATTTAGCTGAATTCCCTGTGAAAAGATGAAAAATCTGAAATTTTAAATTTTACATACTCAATAAAAAAAGAAAAAAAGACCTTACAAGAAAAGCTGAATGTTGGCCTCACCCATCTTACCGGTTGTCCGGTCACCTAAGGGGTTAATTGCATGAATAAATAAATAACTGATTAAAAGGACTAAGTACGAGTGCCTTGTTTTTAGAAATACAAAAACTGTCTTAGATAATGTCACCGTTTCTCACTCTCTCTCCCCCCTGTGATAATAAAACAACAACAACAACATAGAATCAACTCTTGAATCGTCTGCTCTAAAAGCGTCTTTTATTACTGTTTTTGCTATATATATTTTCTTTTAATTATCATAACAACAAAATTTCGGTCAGCTGAAATTCTGATGTTGAATTGTGATTTAATCATTGTAGTTATGGGATGTTACCAGGAGGTGTCAGCGTTGTGGCAAGATGAACAAAACAAGATGACAGCTCCTGTCATAAAAACAAGGGGTACGTCTAATAAAACACCTGATGCACCTGATGAAAGTCTGAATAATTGTTTTTAATTTTTAGTTGTGAAGCAGTCATAAGGAAAGAATTCACTTTCATGAGCAGATTCCACTGAAGACACCTGCAATTTCTGGGGTTTTTTTTGTTTTTGTTTTTTTTGAGGAAATAAAATCTAATGTCATTTCGTTTTTATATTCTTAGCTGAATGAGCACCAGCTGCAGGTTAGATTCCCAGTTTTCCCAGAGGCTGCCTCGGTTTTACAGCTGCTATTCCTGCAGGAATCTCAGCAAAGCAGCAGCCAAACGGGTTTAGACTAAGAGACAATATTTGCTCACCTGGGTCACAAAAACCTCACTTTACAGCATGATTAGGTGCAGAAATAGGAGCTAGAAAAGAGTCCTCTGCAGGGCTGGAAACTCATTAAAAGCTACTGCACTCAGAGGGCATCAGAGGTCTTCAACAAATGTGTTTAATTTCTAAAATTATTTACTACTTTCTCCCACATACAGTTTCCTTTTGTCCATTCTTAAGTCACATATGTCTCATAACAAATCTATAATCAGGCATGATGGTGGAATCTATTCTATGTTGCTGTGAAAAATACTTTAAAAGTCAAATTTCAGCTGGTGAAACAGCACAAATGTTGCTAAACACATAACCACAGAGGATTTTTACAGTAATTACAGTATCTACCACCATTTTGCTTTAATTTTTAGTGTTTCTAATTTAATCTCCACAAACAGCTTGTTACTGTTAAATATAAATACATGTCCTCATCCTGACCGACTCACACGAACATTCAAACAACGGAAACAGCAAAATATATCCTCAGCATGCAAAACAACTGAAATAACCATGGCAACACTTAATAATTTGTGATTTTTGAATGTACAATGCAAATACCGCATTTTACTGTAAATATGTGTAGTGGGTTGCTGTTAATAAAGTTGTGAGTATTTATTTATTTTTTAAATTTTGAATGAAACAAAAGGTTGTTTTTTTTAAACAAAAAACAAAAAACAAAAAGCAAAAAACCTTTAGGCAATTTATGCGATCAACAAAATAAATAAAATAAATAAAAAATACAGCCTTACAGCTGCTGACATCCATCTCAAATACTGCCATCTATGATATGTGTATTGTATGTACAGCACACACCATTTATACAGTCTAAAAAAATACATGTGTATTCTCATTATTACTTCCACTGCACTTTCTGTACATGTAAACAATCACAGTGTATACGATTCATTTTTTCATTTTTTCTATTATATCTCTAATTCACTTTCTCTTCCTATCGCTTCTTCCTCTGCTGCTGTAACAAGGGAATTTCCATAATGTGGGATCCATACAGTTTATATAAATTGTATGTCCACACTTTCAAAGAATGGCTAATCAAACAGTTGATTTCTTGCAAACACGATGGCCCATGAAGCACAACAGGAAGAACAATCACCACAGCACCTCCTCTGTCAACTGCACATCCTCGATTCCTTTCTTTAACTCCTCTCTGAGCATCTCCTCAAACTAGTTCATGCATTTATTACTTCTTGGCTGGACTACTGTAGTTCATTGTTATCAGGATGTCCTAAAAACTCCCTGAAAAGGCTTCAATTGATCCAAAACGCTGCAGCCAGCAAGAGTCCTGACAGGGACTAGAAAGAGAGAGCATATTTCTCCTGTATTGGCTGTCCTTCATTGGCTTCCTGTTAAATCCAGAATTTAATTTAAAATCCTGCTCCTCACATACAAGGTCTTAAATAATCAGCCCCCATCTTATCTTAATGACCTTGTAGTACCATATCACCCTATTAGAGCACTTCGCTCTCACGCTGCAGGCCTACTTGTTGATCCTAGAGTATTTAAAAGTAGACTCAACCTCTCTGGGTACATCTCAGGCCCTCTAAAGTACGGAGGCCTATCTCCCCTCACCACACTCCCTGCCGGTGGCTGATGCCCTCAGACGTTGGTGTTTTGGTGGTTCTTGTCGACCTGGGCTGGGTGCTCATGTATGTACTGGCTCACTCCTGGTGGCCGATTGGTGGGGCCTGGCGCCTGTGGCCCGGCTGGGCCCCTTCCGGGGGGTGGGGTGCCCTTAGGCCTCTGGGCCTGAAGCTCGGTCCTCTCTGGCACAGCTGGCTGCCGGCAGAGCCCGCGGGCACGCCACTGCAACCCCCTCTGGCTTCTGCTCCGTAGCTGCTGGGTGACCTCTTGTTTGGGGCTCTACTCAGCTCTTCCCAGGAGGGTGGCACGGTTCACCCCCTTTTGGTGGTCCTCCTCGGGTCCTCGTACTCTGGGGCCTCTGAATGTCTGGGGCCTGGATCTCCTCCATACCTGCTTCATGCCCTGGGGGACGGGGCTATGGCTCCCCACACTCCCTAGCAGATCGTTACATGGAGAAACCTTTGGAATACAAGCATGCTGATCCACACAGGTGTACACACGGGTGTACACACGGGTGTTCACAGACGTGGACTACACCTTTCTTGGCTGCTGCCTCAAAGCACATTGTGCGCTGTCTATCTTGCGTGCTGCACAATATCGTTTATTACTTAGTATCTACTGATATCTACTGCTAGCTAGTTTATTGTGATGGTGTTGTATTTATGATGTTGCTCTTTTTGGTTTGCTTTCTCTTCTGTTTTTTTTTCTCCATACAGGTGATCCAGGTGTTTTGTTTTTCTTTCTTTCTTCCCCCCCTTTCTCACCGTCTCTTCTCCCCTGTTTTTCTTTCTTTCTCTCCCTCTTTCTTTCATTCTTTCTCCCTGTCCTATCCCCCAGTCATGTCTGTCCCATTTGTGGCAACCGAAAATAAAATAGATACATAATTATAATACAGGTCAATCAAATGGACCAATATGGCAAGGCCATGATGATCCACTTGGTAAAATAAATCTGCTTGGCATCTTTCTTGGCCTTAAGACAACAATTCTGATGGCTAAAGATCCAAATGGGACAAAAAAAAAAAAAAAAAAAAAGTAGAATGGGAGGGAGAGCCTTCAGTTTTCAGGCCCCTCTTCAGTGGAACCAGCTCCCAGTTTGGATTCAGGACACAGAAACTGTCCTCCTTAGTTACTATTAATCTCTGGCTCTCTTCCACAGAGTGTCTTTGTTCTGTAAAAATGAAACGTCTCCATGTTGGAGCCTCATTTTAAAGTCATGTCAGTTAAATATGATGTGAAATTTTTTCATTATACTGATGTGATCATAACATTTTTTCCATAGGACTTCTGTTATTTAAATTCACTACATGGCACAATGTGAGAAGATTAAAAAAAAAACTTTTGTAATCACAGGCACACAGACAAATGCTGGAAGGCAGTTTCAAATGTTTGAATATGAAGGACAAGTTGTTTAAAGACTCCTCCTCTCTCCGTGGTTCGTATATCTCAGTTGTGGTTATGATTTAGTGATACTTAAAGGTAAAAACACTTTTGGAAAGGACACACTTTCCCCAGTTATAGCTCCTCCTGGAGTCTTCTCTCTTTGCTGCCCTCGTGATGCATTTTAGGAGCTGATGTGTCCTTCAACACAGAGCACAGACTGGCAGGAGGACAGAGACCTGCTGAACTCATGCACACAAATAAACACAGAGTGTTCATGGATAATGTTTGGGAGCTGGGTGTAGTCAGAAGAAGTAAAGAATAATCTGTTTCTATCTGTTTTGTCGCTGAATTTATAGCAGGGTCAGGAGGTGATGCCAATTTAAAAAAAAAATCACAACATTCGGATTATTGTTATATGTATGGTGGGTAATGAAGAGCCGATCAAGCACACAACATCTCTGTTTGTTTCCTGTGTCAAGAATTTGGAGGCTGTGGATGCAGAGTAAGGAGTATTATCATTTTTAGCTGATGAAAATAAAATATTTATAACAAATCAATAAATCACAGCTATTTTTCATCATTTATTCCCCATGAGGATCTCTAGACAGGTGGTAGTTCCATGTTCTCCCCATACTTGCCCATCTTAACTCAGGATGCAAAATAAAAAAATATCTTTCACGCTCAATCATCCAGGTAGGGAAATCCCAAAACGCTGACTGTGTTCATGTGGAGGTGAAGTTTTCAGTGAGAGAAAAATTAAAAAACTGGGACATTTTAAAGGTTCGTACCTGTAAAGAATCTTGTGTGTGTTTTTCTTATTTTATGATAATGTATAAAGTGACTTTTAGTAAGGTAACTCTCGATTTTCAATGAGACTACCTGTTTAAATAAAAGATCTAAAGCTAATAATAAAGATTTTGCAAATTTTTACAGGAAGAGCTCTTTCCTGGCCACAGATTCCATATTCATCCTTCATGCCCACTGATTCTTCGTTAAGTCTTCCTGTGTTGTATCTGAAGCCTCTTTAAAGTCTTCAGTCAATGTTTAATCCATAACTTATGACTTGTAAATACTTTTCGTGATCCTGTGCAGGTGAGGGAAGCCCTTCGTTGTGTCACAGCTTTGATAAACACTTCGACCCCCTCTCGGTCTTCATGTGCAACCGACAAATGAAGGGAAATATTTGATGGCCACAGAAGATAAAACAGCGGCTGTGTGCAGAGAGCATGGTGGTCCAGCTTCTCTTGTTCCTTCACCTCGGCTGTGTGTGCCGGCTATCCTTTCAGATTCACTGGCAGGTAAACACACACTGTCAGCGCACAAACAGTGAACCCTGCAGCTGAAAAGGAAGGAGGAGATCCCGGTCTGCCGGGAACTAAACACTTTCACACAAAGGGAAAGGTTCATATTTCACGGTTATATAAAGACATTAAAGATCAGCCTCTCTAGAACCAGCATGTTTTGTGTTTTATCACTCCTACAGCTTTTTGAGCTTCATAAACTACATTTGAGACATGCATTATTCTTAAAATGAAAGAAAAATGTGTATTTCCACTCTGCGTATAGGTGGGCCAAGATTTTGTGAGAACCTCAAGCTTCATGATTCTGGATTCATAGAGGCCTGATCTGGTCCCTCGGCCTTGAATTGTAAACATGAGGATTATGATATTAACTGGCATCGTTTTGGTATTTAAAACCACTGTATGTAAATCTAAATTCTTGAGGATTCTTAGTTGAAATTATACATACTAAACAAACTACCACATCCTTTATATCATAAAGACAGAAAAATGTCTTTTGGTCAGACCACCTTCACAAGAAAAGCTTCCATCCAGTGCTTATACAATACAGTGACCCCTGGTTTTCCTCTGCATGTACCAGAGATGGCCTCATGCTTTACTGCCCTGCACCCGAGTTCCCTGCTCTCATTTTTTGCCCCTTTGGATTTGTTATATGCATCTGTAATGTAACTCCTATATCTTAATACTTCAACAATGTTAATACTCTGTGCTTAGATGCTGCTAACTTTATGCTAGCTTATCACTCTGTTGAAAGAGACGTTTTAAATGTTTTAAATGAAATTTGAAATGTTTACAAAAAAATAAAAATACAGAACGTAACACAAACTAATTTTATGGCAAAATGTAACCAAACAAAAGTTGAAGATGAGACTGAAAAAGAAAACACACATAGGTGTAAAACAGAAAAAAGGTGTAATAGTGATCATTTTGATGCATGAAATGAGTTACAGAAGGTAAGAAAAATCTTTAAAGCTATCGAATCTGTGGATCTGATTCTGTCCATTTCGTTGCTTGACTGTGCGGCAGATTTGGTGCCATTTTTCTTTAATTCTTTTCACTTTTAATTATTTTTTGAGAGTCAAAATTAAACCTGAATCTGCTGTGAGCCTCCTACAGGGGCCAGCTGAGCATACGTACCAACCCCCCTCGGGGTGTTTATTACCCGGCCCTGGGATGCAGGCGGCTGATTGGACAGCGGCTGCGCAGCAGCGAGCAGCAGGTGTCGCAGACGCTCAGTGCGCACAAACCGTCCGTCGGCCACAGTGCGCGCACAGGTGAGAGGCAGCAGCTCCGGTCATAAACAGACAGGGGGGATTCAGCGGCCCGGTACCGGCTGCCAGCTGAGGACAGGTGGGGTTCACGTGGTTGTTTTCCAGCCTTGCGTGGAGCTGTTTGGATGAATCTGGAGCTGGAGCGTGCACGATGCTGAGCGCCGTTAAAATGGAGGGACACGAGCATCCGGACTGGAGCAGCAGCTACTACTACGCAGAGCCCGAGGTCCGTGAATTTCACCCGTGGGTGTTATCAGTCAGTGGGGACGTTGGCTTATTGGTTAAATATCGATCAGAGGCAGAGGTTTCCCAGAGGAGGCAGATAAAACCCGATCACGGGCCGGAAAATCTCAGTGATGGAAAAACGATAACTGAGGGTCACTTACAGGATCTGAGCTGGAATCTGAGAGGCTCAGCTGTACCGAGCCTACACAATTTACCCCAGACGTTTACGCACAGTTTGAATGTTTCATATAAAAGTATAACCAGTTATTAGTATTACTGAGTGTAGGCTAAAGTTTAGTTTAATAAAATTAGAGATTAAAGAGTTTTTAAAGTCGTTTTAGAGCATGTTAAGTTTGTCAAAGGAACCACTCTTCGGCTGGATTTCAAGTAAAAACAAGGAGCCATGTTTTTCATTTTAAGTAAACTAAGTAAATATTTGCAGTAGAATTTGTTAAACTGGGATCTAGTTTGTTCTTAGAAATCCAGGTAATTAAAGCGAAAATCGGAAGGCTGTTTGACCTTCAGTACTCGGCTGTGTCAAATAATCTAAACTGTAACTAACACTTAAAAACGATGCCTGCTTTAAATTCGATCATAACTGCAAAACAAACACCGAGCAATAGAAAAATGGCTGCAGCTGCCAGCGAGGACACACACGGGCAACAAAATGTACGTTTTTACGCGATTAAACGTCACCTTTATTTTTCTGCAGGATTTACGAAATTTCACACAAGCTTTTCATTCTTGAGGGACAGATTTTAACAAGCGCTTTGACTTCCTGTTAAAACTCTGTGTAACTGATTTTAATTCACAAAGAATTTGGGTTAATAAAACAAAAGCGTTAAAATCAGTTAACAAGAGAATAAAATAAGAAAAATAAATGTGGAATATTTATCTAAAAATGTATTTTTTAAAAAAAAAAAGAAAAAAAAGATTTTATTCTAGTTAGAAAAATAATTTCCTTGGACGTTTTTGCTGAATAAAATGTTTATACATCTAAAGTGAAAAACCTTCTTTTTAAAAATTGTAGTTCTCGTGATAATTTTGTTCTATTCAAATAAAACTGTCCCCTCTAAAAGTTGCATTAGTGATTTATTTAACATCACCAGTAGTCCCCACACCCTGCGCGTGAGCTCGGGTCTATTTTAAAAAAAATAAAATAAAAATAAAGTATAAAGACGTCACAGACAGGTAAAGTGGAAGATTTGGACTTCACCTTCAGCAAGAAAACCACAGAGTGAAAGCAGCCTTTACAAGGATGTGCGTGCTTATAGATTTAAAGACATGGACGGACTCGGATTATAGCAAATACAGCTCAATTAATATCTTTAATAACAGGAGTTATGGATGAATTAGACAGAGGAATACAGGTGTATTAGAAACCCTAAAAACATGGATACTGTTAAACTGGGTGATTGGAAAATCAAACAGAAAGTTAGTCTTAGTCTTTATTATAATAATCAGAATCTCGTGGTGAGCAGTTTTCACTGTTTTAAATAACTTCCGATCAGTTATTTGAAACTAATCAGAAGCTTTGGTGTATTTTTATCTCTGCGCCTGTGACGCTTTATTGGAGTTTTTATGTGTATTTCCAGCCTGTGTGTTTCCAGCCTCCTTTTTTTCACTCATTTCACTATTTTTAGACTTTACGATCAGTGACAGAACACTGATCGTAGCACGGATCAAGAACGAATTATTCCGCTCTTTTTTGGCCTGTTTTGGTCTTTTCTGACTCTGATCTTTGTGTCAGGCTGAAATAAATCCGCTGGGTTTATTATTGTGTATTTATGCGACATTATCAGGCTGTTAACTTTAAATTAAATTAAATTATTTAGGGATTAAACTCAGTGTGTGTGTGTGTGTGTGTGTGTGTGTAGGTGTGTGTGTGTGTGTGTGTGTGTGTGTGTCCTCGTGCATTAATTAATGTTAATTGGCTTTCTCTGTGTCGCAGTGTTACCCCCCAGCGGCCAACATGAACTCCATGAGCACCTACATGGGCACGCCTGGCATGACGGCCACCGGCCACATGAACGCGCATTACGTGAGCCACCCGGTGGGGGTGAGCGGCTCTTCGGTGGCCTCCGGAATGACGCAGAGCGCCGGGGCCGCCGCGCTGCCGCCCAGTATGAGCCCCATGAGCCCGCCGCCGTACGGGAACGTGCCGGTGATGAGCCAGGTGTACGGGCAGGCCTGCGCCATCAGACCACGGGAGTCCAAGGCCTACCGGCGCAGCTACACGCACGCCAAGCCGCCGTACTCGTACATCTCCCTGATCACCATGGCGATCCAGCAGTCCGGCAGCAAGATGCTGACGCTCAACGAGATCTACCAGTGGATCATGGACCTGTTCCCGTTCTACCGTCAGAACCAGCAGCGCTGGCAGAACTCCATCCGCCACTCGCTCTCCTTCAACGACTGCTTCATCAAGGTGCCGCGCGCGCCTGACAAGCCGGGGAAGGGCTCGTTCTGGACGCTGCACCCGGATTCCGGGAACATGTTCGAGAACGGCTGCTACCTGCGGCGGCAGAAGCGCTTTAAGTGCGGGAAGAAGGCGGACAGCGAGCCGGGCTGTGAGGCCGGAGCGCCAGGCAGAGGCTCGGACTCCCCGCCCTCCTCCTCCTCATCGTCACCTCAGTCATCTGACGGAAAGGGCGCCGACCTCAAACCCCACCGAGGAGAACCGCCAGCCTCAAGCCCCGTGCGCGTGCCCTCCCCGCCCACACACACGCAGCACCTGCTCTCGCACCACCCGCACCCGCTGCTGCTGCACGAGGCCGCGCACCTGAAAACGGACCCCTACCACACCCACTACTCCTTCAACCACCCATTCTCCATCAACAACCTCATGTCGGAGCCGCAGCACCACAAGCTGGAGCCGGTGGTGCAGTACGGAGGTTACGGCTGCCCGGTGTCCGGGGCTCTGATGGCGGCCAAACCCGGCCTGGAGCCCGTGCACAGCGACAGCGGGTACTATCACGGCGTGTACGGCAGGCCCATAATGAACTCCTCCTGAGGCCCGCCGGAGTCCCCACTGCAAAAACTCTGATCTGTACATTTGTAAATGTGATAAAGGGCAATTCCCCTGTTTTTCATCCATCTGATAAAAAGCTTCATATGAAATCTTTGTTGTGTCGTTTTTATTCAGCTGAAAGTTCACAAAGGTTAAACCGGACAGGACAACGGGGCCCACTCAAGCAGCCAAAAAAATTACTTATAAGGTTTGTTTTCCCTTAAATTTGACTTCTTTGTGTGTATACATATATCTAAGCACAACAGAATAACACAATTAACAGAGAGGAAGGAGACCAGAGGTGTGCCAGGACTCTATTCAACAGAATTTTTAAAAACCTCCCACCCATGTAACATCAGATACTTTCAAGCTATTCTGAGGATGACTTTAGGAAAACCTCTCCATATGAATCCATCTTTCTCACTTTGAGGACTCTTTAAGGAACATTTATGTGGAGAATATTAGGAGCTCACAACATCCTGGAAGATCCTTTGTAAATGCTAGTGGAGGCCTGCACACATGCATTTATATTTTCCTGCAATGAGGTTGTGTATTTTTCCACAATTCTCCATTTATGACTTACAATTGCATAATTCTTCGTCATTAGTCCAAAATATTATTTAAAAATCTCAGTATTTACATAAAATTGAGAATAAATGAATGTTCTACAGGTTCTGGAAGACAAAGCAGGATCTCAGTGTTCCTGCTTTGGCAGACAAAGTCGTTTTGAAAGGTAAAAAAAGATTCTCGAGATTCTTGTTTCACATGAGTGTCTTCCTGAAGATGTTGGCTCTGGCTCATCAAACATTTGTGCTCAGAAGTCTGTAACAGATGATCCCAGCATACCAGCAAATATAACATACACAAATGTACTCCTCAGGGGTGTGTAACATCTTAGGTTTTCTCTAAAATGTGCTGCTGTTTCAGGAGTGGTGATGCCAGCATGGCTACACAGGTGTGAAAATTAAAAGTAAAGATTCACAGTGGAGCTTCTTTTAATTCCAAAAAGTATGAGTGGGAATGATTTGTCCTTTTGTAGCTCCAGAGTTAAAGAAGAGAAAGATTTCAGGTTGTTTTGCTTTTTGGTAAAATACAATTATTATGTATTTACAGATATAAAACTGGAGTGTGACCAAAATGATTTTAACAATTGTTTTCGGTTAGATTATTGGACCTCAAGGTGATTATGTGCACCTTTTTGAGGACTAAAATGATGCACACACTTTCCCAAGCAGTAAAATATGCATATTTTTTCTTAATTTTTAAGGTGGAATGTCAGGATGTAGCCCGTGTTTGTCCAAATACAAAACCAAATTAGGTGAAATATCAATTCTACACCGTCAAATCTTCCTCGGGTCTTTGTTCTCCCTTTCTTCTTCTTCTCTGTGTTCTTCGGCTTCTTCCTACAATACAAACACATGCGTCTGAGGTTATGTTTGGTTTCTCTAAGGAAGCTTCAGGTTCAGATGTGAGGCATATAAAGCATTAAGGAGTCAATAATACTAGAAAAAAATCTGCACAAATGCCAGCCCATCTCCAAATAACCTATATAATTAAACACGCTTTACAGACAAGCACAAGCAGAATATTAAACTCAAACAGAAAACTACACATTAGCCTAAAAATGAAACAGAATAAGATAAAATGTTTAATTTAATGCAAAAAAAGTACAGTAGATTTAAACACTAATGCATAAATAATTTTTAAAAAGTTAAAGTGATCAAAGTAAGTCTATTAAAGTCTGCTTTTAGAAGTAAATCAATAAATACTTTTGAGGTGTTTATTAAATTAATGCAACTTTTTTATGTCAGTTTTTGTATATCAAGACACTAAATTATAAAGGATACAGATATCTTCTGCCTAACAGGAATACCACAGAGGGGGAGCTGAGCTGCAGTATCCTTAAAGGTGCAAAACGTGTTACTGAGATAAAGACTGCGAGTAAACTCTGAGGCAGCATTAGCACTAAATGGCTTGATTGACACCCGCAGGGTCACAGATAACATAAAAGCAGATAACAACTGGAACAATAGCCCATGAAAAGGTGACAAGCTCTCCTCTTAAAGCACATTAATGTCACACAGAAGTGATGTTGAACTGCAGATAACAGGCTGCACGGGTCACATGGTCACAGTCAAGAAAACAGTTATTCAGCACAAAGACATTCTGGCTCAAATAAGCCGAATGCTTTAAATAAATTGAACGCACATGTTTATACATGAAATTTAAAAAACTACAACAGGTTAAGCACTGATGTGAAAACATATGGCAGAGTAGGAGTGACGACATTCAGTGAGGGTTTTTCATTTTCTGTATTCTGGTGAATTTTTATGCATCACTTTGCACATTTTCAGCTTGTTTGTATGGTGTGCGTAGAGAGGGAGGCTCCTCTACTGTCTTTAAATAATCTTGTTTCCTATTGTTCCTGCTGATCCAACACACATATTCACGCTTCACTCTGCGGTCCTCTGTCATGTTTGCTTCGCTCCTGATGTGAGAGGCAGAGTGTAAAGAGCCAGTTCAGCTCTGTTTAATATCAGGATGATGTTTTGTCTTTTGTTTGGGTAATAATCTGTTTTAATGTGCACATCACACCCGCTCAAATGGTGAAGTCATTTGTTTTCATGTATAAACTCCTGGAATTTAACCCTGTGATGTCTCAATTATCCTAACCCCAAATTACACATCAGAGTGTTTAAAATTATGTCACAAGGTTTTGGCAATCAAGGAAAAAAAGATCCAACTGACTCTAATAAAAAAACTATACAATAACCCCGAGGTTTAGGATTAGGGTTTGGAGGTGTAATGCAAATTGAGGCAGACTGACAACAAAAAGGTCAGGTGACTTCTTCCTAAAATTAGTAAGCAAACTAACAAGATTAGAAAAATAAGTCATTTTTACTTAAAAAAAATGTTCTAATAAACCTTTAGATGTTTTTTGGGAAAAACCCTGTGTAAGGAAAAGACCTTCACATATTGGAGACGTTGTTGTTGTTATTGTTTACTGTTGTTGTGCTTATAAAAACTCAGCTTCTTCTTTTTTTAAATTTTCTAGGTGTTCCCTGCATCTCCACTGAGATCTAAATCTTCTGTTTGACATTTTCTTTTCGTTTTTAATTGTTTATCTTCTGTACATAGCACAAACAACATAATAAAATCCATTAAAAATGAATATTATTGCGGTATCATTGGTCACATATATTCACATTCATACTCACTGGAAACCAGGCTGCAGCTGTTTTGGTAATTAATAAATCACCCGAGTTTATGAAATTTAACCCTAACCCAGGTTCCAGAACTCCAGCCAAAAAATAGAACACAAACAAGAAACCAGTGCTGATTATTTTCTTGATCAACAATTTTAATCAGTTTATTAAATGTTGTAAAAATATGGAAAATATTCCTCAATGTCTCTATGGTCTGATTTTACTGTCCAAACACTCCAAAAGCCACAAAAGGACGAGTTTGCTGACAGTAACAGAGCTTCAGTAATATTTCAGCTGATGCAGAAGGACGCTCCACAGTGTAAATGGATCATCTCCACAAACAAACAACAAAACAAACAAACAAACAAACCCAACCCTGTAGACTGTGTACATTTTCTTCTTTAGTTATCGAGTTCCTTTTAGAAAAAAAAAAATCAATTTTCTTCCAGTCAGCACATTAATTATCCTTTTTATTTTTTTTAATGTCAGCATTTTGTCTCTGTGTACTTTATACTCATATCAATTTGAACTTAGCTTGCAAAGAGAAGGAGATCAGTTTTCCCTCATTAATATGAAAATATATGCAGAACGATGCTTCGCCATCTCCAAATAAAGACGCTGTGGTGTGCGGGGTGTGATGTATGCTTTATATCATTTATGAGTTACAAGCATCAGGATGAGTCAGTTCATCAGTTTTAGTGGTCTTTTCAATTGTTTTTATAGATAGTTTGGATAAAGAGCCCATGGCGGTGTCCTCCAAGGTTTATTTTACCAGCCGAATACTTCAGAAATAAGAATGTACACAAGAGGAACTCAGTCTTCTGTCTAATAGATTAACTAGAACTGTTGTAGCTTTCATTTTGGACGAAACCCCCAAAGCACATTTGTACCACTTGTCCTGCTGCACCAAAGCTTCCTTTTGTAGTCACCTATAGTCTTTTCAAATGATAGGCTATCTGTTTCCGAGAGCTGCGTCTCTGGTGGGCATCGAGCCACTGCAGACATCCAGGGGAAACATGTGGAGTGAAGCTGTGGCTAATAAATGTAATTAATGAACAGAAATATAACAAACTTTGCTTTTTGTGTAATGAATTTTTTTTATTTTATTAAAAAATTAATCTGGATCCTTTTCTTATTGGCAATGATTAGAAATGGACTGTGGCAAAAAAAAAAAAAAAAAGTCTGAAAACAGCTCCAAGTATTTTTAAAGAACCGATTGAATCTGTGACTGAAAGCTCTTTAAAAGCTCCGTATGAATGTGGTTCATTTACAGTTTAAAATCCTGCAGCTTCACTCTGTGCACAAAGCCATGAGTAAACAATATCTTCAAAGACTAAAGCGGGCCATTTTGCATGACTTACAGCTTCAAACAAGGTCAAGACTCCATCCGTGTGCATTGAATATTTGACACGGAAATCAGTGTGTTTGTTTAATTGTGCGCCGGTGTGACTGGTGCCTGCCTCTACCTGCTGTAAGAGTTTAGTTGTTGCGAAATCAAACAAAGCTGACCTGAGCAATATAGGTTAGTCTTTAAAAAAAATAGCTTGCCGCACCTCTGGGCCAATCATATCGACTCTGATTGTAAAACACAGGTTGTGTGCTGGAAGAGGGACACACCAGGCTGTCTCTGAAGGTGGAGGTGTCAGAAGAAAAGAGTGAAACGACACCGGCGAGGTTTTCATGAGCTGTCTGCAAAGGTTTAGGAGAAAAGCCGTCTACAGACACTGCAGGTTGCTTATTAACTTCACACGGGATTGGTGCCTGCTGATCCTGCGTGAAGTTTCATTTTTAAGACAAAGCTCTTTACATTTCTGGTGACACAGTTTCAGCTTCAGTATCTGGTCGTAAAACTTTAATATGAATCTTTAAAGCATCATCAGTGAAGCACAAAGGAGAGAAAAACAGTGTTTAGGTATAACATTTTTAAGGTGTGTGCAAAGCTACGCCATGAAAAATACCCTCCCCAAAACCACCAATAAATTAACATGAAGAACACAAACTCTTTAATTAAGACTATGGATCAGGGAGATGAATTAATCCAGTAAACCTGTAAACATCCAGACTGGGATTCTTTTTATTAATCCATAAATTAATCAATAATCTATAAATAACTGCAGTAATCAATATCTGGGGCGATCTTGGCTCAGGGGGTTGGGAATCGCATCTGTAACCGGAAGGTCGCCGGTTCGATCCCTGGGCTCTCTGTCCTGGTCGTTGTGTCCTTGGGCAAGACACTTTACCCTACTGTTGGCCAGAGGGGCCGATGGCGCGATATGGCAGCCTCGCTTCTGTCAGTCTGCCCTAGGGCACCTGTGGCTACAACTGTAGCTTGCCTCCACCAGTGTGTGAATGAATAGTGGTATTGAAAAGCGCTATATAAATCCAATCCATTATTATCTGTTTTGTATTCTTGGCTTGAACGATATCAGCTCAGATACACAACTGTGAGCACAAAAGTCCCGCCCACCTGATTTTTAACAGCGCTGTTAGTGAGGGGCAGCCAATCAGATCAAAATTAGTTCAAAAGGGGAGGAGCTAAAAGAGACAGGATCAACTAAGGGGCAGCACCAAGGCCAAGTATAAGATAGGAAGGATTATTTTGAGCTTTACAGGGGCAGCTTTGCATGATTTTAAAGGTGCAAATGAGCAGAATATGTCCACTTTGATGTGCTTGAAACCAAAACCACAATCTTATTCTCAAACTCACCAAATAACAACCCAGAAAACAACTGGATGCTGAATAAACTGTTGACTGGAAGTCTTTTCTTGACATCTAATCACAATAATTCCACAATGAAAAGTTGTATCGAAAGCTTAGGGTCAGATTTAATCAGCAGATGTCAAAGGTTGTTTTTTCCCTGATGGCAGAAAAGGTAAAGGAAAAACATGCAGATCCAAATGGAAATTCAGCGTCACTGGAAATTTAAAGGGAAAACGATGGTCACTTCTCATAAACAAAGGCTGCTGCTGAGGTGTGATGAGGTGTTATGGGATGTGATGAGGGGCTTCATCAGACTCGCCGCCTTGCTGAGCATCTCTGTTTGCGTAAGAAAAGCAATCAGCGCGTTATGAATAATAATGACCTCTTTCTGACCAGGAATAATGGGAAGGCTGCATGCCGAGCGCCTCGAGGTCAGAGCTTAGCCAGCGATGCTGTGTTTGGACAAGGAGCGTTTACCACCCATACACACACATGCATACATATAAGGGATGTCCTAACGTAAGCTCTGTATGCACAATTATTCCTACAGTCCTGAGCAAACGCTCCAAGACATAAATGCAGGGGCTTTTTTGGTACCAAATATTACACTCATTTACAAAAAATAGCAAATATTTAATGAATAAAATCATTTGACCTTTATTTTCAAACATTTTAAGCTTCTGCTTTTGACAAACAAATCTATGGGACAGTATTTGCTGGGAGGGATTGTGTTCACATTGACGGACAGGTGACAGCTGCCTGTCACCTGCCAGTATCTGTTAGACCTTACCTCCATGAATTAATGAAATAACAGAAATGTCTTGAGCCAGCCCCTATTTCTTTATATTTAGTTTCCGAGGAGCCAATCTTTCTTGTAATTTTGTAAAAGCGGTTTGGAGGAAGAGTTCTTCAGGTTTTCTGAAGGTCAGTGAAAGATTTTCTCTGTCAGGCTGCTTCTTCACTCATTTTCATTCTAGTCCTCGTACCTTTCAGATCAATGCTTTTGTTTGTTAAGCCACTTAACACTGACCTGTGAATCATTCAAGCGTAACAAAGGCACCAAACTCACTGGACCAACCAGTCTTGTGTCAACACATAGCAGAAAACTTAACAAAGAATATTAAATAATTTAAAATGCATCTTCAGACACATAACTGAGATAACATAATGAGAAATCTCAAAGCTGACTCAGTTTGACAGAATAAAAAATATATTTTTGTACCCACAGGAAAAGGAGGAGGTCGGGAAAGAGATCCACCAGTGAGAGTCTGTAGTCATCTGGAAAAAAAAAGTAGAGGCTCTGTGACGATTTGAGCTGTATTTCAGTCGGCAGTGTGGAAGATCAAGTCAAAACTTCTGGAACTATGAACACAGAAATGTGCAGTTATGTGCAATACTATCTGGAAAACATGTGATTGGCAACAGTTTAATTTTTCAGCATGACAACCATCCCAAACACACTGCCAATGCAGTAAAAGCATACCTGGATAGAAAAATGTTTCAATGAATCGCTGCCCATATTTCCCATTTTTCCTCTAAAATGTAAAGATGTGAAGGGTGGCTCAGCACTTTTGCACAGTACTGTATTAATTTATGGCTTTCTGTGAGGTACAGACCTTTTAAGTATTTAGCACTCCACCTCTGGCTCAGAAAAAAGAAAAAAAAAGGGTAATGACCAAAACATCCACAAATCAGTGGTCACAGGCATGTGCATCTTTTATATACAGTATCTGATTTCTTAGAGTGTGTCGAGTCCGTTTGCAGCACTTTAAGGCTGTTAATCCACTAAAAGGGATTAGCTCTTGTGAAAAACCCCTTAACTTCATTTAACAACACCTTGTTTCAGAACAAAATTGTTTAATATTTGTTTTTTGTTTTTTTGTGGTCCCTTTAAATCCATTTATCTTCTTTTTACAGTCCTACAAAGCACTCCTGCAGAAGTCATTCCTCTACATCCTGACAGTTTTCAGCGTTGATGGCGATCTGGAGGGAAATTTAAAGACTCGTGTGCTGCTTCTTTGTTTCTGAGTTTGGGTTCATTTGCCCAAATTCAGAGCCTGGTTTCATCTCTTTGTCTCCTTTGCCTCCTCGGACCGCTGCTTCTCGGCCGAGCCTCTTCTGCTGTTGTCTGAGCATGTGTACACTGAGCAAACCTCCACATCTTCCTCATATTTGCGCTCAGCTTTATCGGGCCTGCGACCGGCTTCCAAAACACACTCAGGAGAAAAACACTACAGACGGGGTGAAGACCAGCAGACACGTCTCTTCTAAAAGTTCGGGGACAGATTTATTTGGTTTATTAAGGGTGTCTGAGCATGTGAGGTGGAGGGACATGATGCTGTGCTGCTGGCGGTCAGTGTGAGGTCGTGTGGTGTCAGTTGTTGTTAGATATCAATTAAAAACGGTGAAAATTCCCTCACTTAATGCACAATCTGATATCTCTGTGTATGAAACTTTGAAAACCGGTAAAATGTGGAGATGGAGGCAAAATAGGCAATGCAGCAGATGCACTGTGTTTGGCATAATCTTCCCCAAGCATATGAGACTTTAACCTTTACAATCCATAACAAATCAAACCAAACTGCAACTGAAAATATTACATATTAAAATAATTATATAAGTAAACCAGGTCTAGAAATAATAAGCACTGACTTCTGGCTTTACACAGGACACAAACCTCAGTCTTCTGTGTGAAATGGAGCTATTTATCCACCACAATCTGCTCCTTGTACTGCTTATTTCAGCACACCTGACTTCTGAAAGTTTTTCTGATTGAAAATGTTTCTGCCAGAAAGTCTAAAAGCCAAACCTTTCTGACAACTTGTCACAAGTGGTGGTGCAGACCAGAAGTATGCAGGGGTGGGCTAAAGCGCGAAAGAAAAATGAGATTTAACTGGCAAAATGAAAGAAAAACAACAAAAGCTAAAGGTGTAAAACTAAACAGAAAGTCCTGCTGCAGAGCATGAGTCTGTGACATCACATCACAGTTAGTTGCTCTGATGGAACAACACTAAGATGGCGATATCACATTAGGTGTCGGACCAAAAGTGAACGAGAGCGCAAATAGACTGTATATAAAAGGTGGACCAAGCTTTCAGGTTTGAAAAGGGAGCGCAGCGTGGAAGCTGAGTTTTTGAAAAACATACTTTAAATGGGTGCCACACACCAAATGTGCGAATAAAACCAGGATTGCAGGAGTGAAGTGTCAAATAAAGGACTTGAAGAAACAAAGGACACTTTTCAACAAGAAAAGACAGATCTCAATTTTGTCCACCGTCCCTGACTTCCAGCCACCTGTATTTGCTCGGCGGGTTCCTCTCGCCTCAGCAGAGAGCACGGCAACAGCCGGATCACCCGAGGCTGCGTCCGTCTACAAAAGGCAGCAGGTTTTTAAGACGGTTAATCGTGATCTTTGCTCTGCTTTGCTCAGCGGCTCAACATAGGCGACGAGGATCTGCAGGGTCTCATGTTGGCTTCAGGGGTCAAAAGCCCAAAGCTGTCATGTTGACTGTGATCTGATGCGATGTATGCGGTGGCCTTCCAGGACAAAGCACATACAAGAGTGAAAGACGTTACAGGAAATGCTCCAAATGCTGCGTGAAAACACAGAGAGCTGCAGGCCAATTTATGCTTCCTGCAGAAGCTTCAACAACAGAAAACCCACGTTTCTTCTTTGCAGTTTAAAACAGACTTTGTTATTTTCTTTTTGGATATTTTTTTACTTGGCTTATTTATTTTATGTGTTTTATTTTGAACTATCATCTATTGTTTCAGCCTCTGAAACATCTGTTTCTAAATGTGCAAATGACTTCAGTTCAGTACTAGAATCAGGGGTGTAGTGCAGTTCCTCCAATGTCCGCTTTACGCTGGCTCCAACAGTGACTTGCGAGTCATTCCCCACAGACGCCTGTGTCAAAATGTCAAATAAACACGTTTACAGCCTGCTATAAAAACGAAACAAAAACAAAATGTAGCATATTTCTGGGTCTCCGTGGGCAGCTTCTTTTTCAGCCCAACAGGCTTAAAATTTTGGGATCATGGCTGCTTGGATTGATAGACATCAACACTGGAGTATATTTCTTCCAGTGCCTATTGGAACATTTTAACATAATTATGTGACAGATAATGTGCGTGTGGTGCAGTAATGAATATCAAAAAGTTTTTGGTTCAGCTTTGATGTTTTATTAGACTGTTACTTTGGACTAATTAGGAGGAATCTGTGTCTGTGGGTGCAAACTTAGGAGTCCACCCGCCACCATCCAAATGTTGTAAACAATGGCAAAGAAGTGTGAAGAAGGTGGAAGGTGTTTGAACATGTAGGCCAGTCTTTAAAGGCTTAAATGTTCAGGTGATCTGCTTTACCAAAACCTCCCATGACAGTCAGAGTACGAGATGATAACAGGAATGAGAGACACCCACTGTCTCCTGTCACCAGCTATAGATGGCTAAGAGAGTATATTTAAAAATTGAAATATACTAAAATATATAAAAAAAACATTTTTTAATGTTAATCACGAGGTTCATGAAGGCATTCTTCCCTCTTTGAGAAGTTTATATGGCAGAGTTACAAAGATGGACTGTAGTTTATTTGCATCGATTTGTTAAGCTTGTTTCCAATGTTTAGGAACAACTGAAATCAAATTTATCAAAAATTATTTGTCTTTATTACATTTTGTTTGTTTCAGCTCTGCAGAATGACTCAAAGGGGAAGGAGAAATCAGATTTTTTGATCAGATTTAAATAAACTCAGAGGATATGTTCACATATGAACTGGCCTTGAGTTAGTTTCAGCTGCCCAAGCTCTCCTGAAGCCAGACACTCAGGTCAGACTGCTGGATGCTGTCCGTAAAGTTTTGCCAAGTGCTGCTTTAAAGGGCCATTTCTCATCTTTGATCTCAGTATGAAAATAGTCGCCTGCTCTGATGAGAACTGTGAATTTGTGGTCTTGCGTTGGTGGAACGTCTTTGAAAAAAAGGGTCCATCTTAGATAAACAGCAGTTTGCCATTCATGGAGATCTACAATGACGCTTTCTTAAGGCGAAAAAGAGCTTAAGCGTCAATCTGGGTGCCTTTCAGACCTCCAGCACGGCCACCCAGAGAGCTCCGAGTCTGGGCGTTTGGGTTGGGGATGGAAATTGGCAGGGCAACGGTCAACTATGGCTAAACGTCAGAGTTATTGGTCTAAACGTCATCTTCATTCTCACAACTTTGAAGTGCGAAAACACTCGATGAGAAACGAATATTTAGAGCTGAACTGCGGTGCCACGTGCAGAGCAGAGCTCAGCCAACCGCCTGGATGCCGACCAGCCTGATAAAGTAAGCAAGAGCAGGTCACCTGATGGTACAGTTTCACTGAGAAAAGGCTTTAAGTGACATGAAACCAGTTATATGTAGTGCTGTTTAATAGCTGGCGACGGAGACCCGCCGCAACAAAAAGGCGCCTGAGACGGCGCCTTGATTCATGGGAACGCTGTGGCTCTGCCTTTGTGGCGGCTCCTCCACTAAGCAAATACTCCAAACTGTTCATTCCCCGCCGGCCCTTTCTCTACTCCGGCACATTGTTTGTGCCCTCGCATTTCATTCAGGCTGGGGGAAGATTGCTCTCAGAGCCACTGAGCAAACAGTGGAGAAAAGAGTCTGCCATCTTTACTCTGTTCCCAGGAGAACTTGGCTTTTTTATTTTTTTATTTGAGCTCCAAGCTGTCACGCTGAGCTCAGAGTTTGATGTCAGAAAGCTGAATTAATTGCTTTAAGCCAAAGGGGCGGGCCACCCATCACCAAACGCTCCCTGAAATGTTTTATTGGAGATTATTAAAGCTTTCTCGATACACAAGGTGCACAAATATTGGGCAGCAGGGAGAGTCCAACTCTGTTTTCAGCCCTTTGTTTCTAGTTTTGAATCATTTCAAAGTAAAAATGTGAATGCTTTGCTCGCTCATGGTCAACAGTTTTTAAGGATTATGTCTAAAGATTATTTTAGCTGTGCCTTTTCCTCCAGAGACC
The DNA here is from genome assembly GCF_057381915.1 of Diplotaxodon limnothrissa. Taxonomy (NCBI): domain Eukaryota; kingdom Metazoa; phylum Chordata; class Actinopteri; order Cichliformes; family Cichlidae; genus Diplotaxodon; species Diplotaxodon limnothrissa. Next base: position 44,776,719 of record NC_140610.1, read on the forward strand.
GCCAGGTACACGAGGAGCTGAACATAGCTGGCAAAGGATCATACCGAAGTCTGAGCATGGAGGAGCAACAAATCAGTGGCGAAGGCTCCCAGATTAAAGTTTCACAGCATTTCAGAACTTTTACTAGATAGCTTTTATTTAACCACATAGACAACTTCTAAAGTTTGAAAATCTCTTTTTCAGGAACCTGATTTTACAGAAAATCACTAAAAGAAAAGTTTAATAACTTGGTAAAAGAATTACACACAGGGTGGAGTCAAAGGTAATCCATGCAAACAAAGACCTGTACTACTAACCAGTAACTATTTTTCTGGCAGATCTTTTCTCCACAGCTCTTGCTCCCACAAACACATTTTAACACCACAGCCACCAATTTAAATCATGCTTAGCCTATTTGTATTCAATTTATCTAATAATTCAGGGTTACATAGAAAGTACATTGTTTAGGTCCTCAAATCACCATTTTATTTCAGTATATAGTAAAATCCATATTAACATGTCTTATACCTGCATTCTTTGCATTGAACAGCAGGGGGTGAGTTGTCGACGAGCCAATAGGAAAAAAGGCCTTTGCTACTTTGCTCTGTGGCCTCTACTTTTGGGCCTTATTGGATAAAAGTTAATTTTGTAGATTATGAACATGAAAAACCCCCCCAGAAAGATGGATTACCTGGAGTAAACTGATCCATGTGGTCACAGTCCACACCTCGCCATGTTACTTCGAACACCAAGATGGTTAAAAAGTGCTCAGTTTGAGGCTATGCTAACTTTACTAACCAAAAGGAGCATGGCACGGTGGCTATGTCCATCTTTTAATTACAGTCTATGATTTCACCCTACAACATCATGTTTTTCAAAACAAACAAGAAAGTAAAAATGAAATGAATCTCAGGTGTGAATGGTGGACACATCCCATCTCCCTTCACTTCGTGTACATGGCTATCAGTCAGCAGATGATCATTATTTTATATCAGACTGATGAAAAATACATAGGTTAAGTCTCGCATATCAAATAAAAAGTAAATCAGGCAGGTTTGTTGTATTTTCATGGAGACTAGGTTGGCTGTCAGAGACGAGACAGAGACCACACATTTATAAAGTTTATGCAGCTTTTTCTTTAAGGTCATTGAAGCTTTGACATTAGACAGCTCATTCGTCCAGTGAAGACGAAAGTCCTCTAAAGGTCAAGAACCACAAAGTTTTAGGTTACCGCTGTAGATTTATCTACACAGAGCTCTCAGATCAAAAAATGCTTCAATGCATTTTAATTTGGAGAACAAAACTAATAAAGTGGATTTTTTCCCCCTAAATGGGACTCGTCAAAAGTTTCAACAGCCACAAATAAAGAGCTCATTTTGCATACAAAGATCTATCTTTCTCTAAACTCCCTGCTGCCTCGTTCCTGACCTCCACTTAAAAACCACGAGCAGGTCATTCAAAGTAAAGCACACAGTGGAGTGATAAACACATCTGGTGCTCTGTGCTATCAGCACATTAGTGGCTCTTTGTTAAGGAGGCCGCAAACGCTGAGCAAGCTATGAAAAGCCTTGAACAAAGAATGCCAGAGCACAGAGAATAAAGCTGCGTCCTCTGGGGTTAAATATTAAAGAAACCCATTTGTTTGTGTCCTTAAAGAACAGGAAAAATAATATTTGATTGACATTCAAGAATATAAGTTTTGTGTAGCTGATAAATCTGACGGACTCTGTTGCACTGTTTCTATAAATGAGCTACTTTTGCTAAGATAAACCAAAAACGACCGTCTTTTAAATGGACTCTGGTGGCGATTTTGCATGTGGGTTCGTCAAGGCAAAACCTAAAGAGAAAAAAGACGTCTTTGTGTTTAAGCTCACAGGATGATCATGGAAATAAAAAGCTTGTTCTGCATCTCCTCAGGTTTAACCTGGAAAATCTTAAAATCTTCTGAGGATCATGGAGGGAAGATTCCTTCCAGCTGTGGTTTTAAATGACAGGACGCCAGCTGTGGCTGCAGAATATCCCAAAAGATGTCAATAATTCAAGCAGATTACACATCTATAAGACTCCAGATGATGCTTTGCTAACTGTAAGGTTGGTTGTGGGAGAGCAGGGGCTAATATTATCAGCCTATTTTGGTTATCTTGCAATGCAGCAAACAAAATAAATATATCAAACTGTCCTCAGTTAGTTCAAGTTCAATTTGAGAGAAGAAGAGGAAGAGGAGTGAAAGTCCAGATGAGCGGCGGCTCGTTGAGCCACAACAAACAGTCTGTTTATCTGCTGCTGCTGGAACTCATTCAGAGCTAACAGAGCTCAAATGCGACTCAGATACGTTCACTTTATTTCATTTCAGGGACATTTGGAGTTTCTGTTATATCAACTTGGATCGTTTCGGTTGTGATTGATAGAAATTGCGATGTTCATAGTGTGGTGTGGAGCATGATGGAGAAAGTTTGAGAAACACTGCTGCCTAACCCTTCCAGTCTAAAGCTCCCTGAATCTTAGACCAAGTCTTTGCCCAAAGGTTTAATGATTTAAATTATAGAGATTTGTTTTTGTGACGGTGCAAACCCCATTTATCCGAAGTAAGGTAGGCCAAATCCAGCTTGGTTGGTCTGATAATAAAATATGGACAGCTCAGTTTAAGCTGCAGTCTGTAAAGCAGTGCTCGGCATGTAAAGCCATACTGAACAGACAGGTGTAAGCTGATGCTGAAGGCATCTCAGGTGACAGAATGAGCAGTCCATGTGTGATTTCAGCTTTTAAATAACATATTCTGTGTCATAATGATGATCACGTTTGCATTCTCACACACACGCATTCACATGAACAGAGAACACTGTGAAGAGGCATGTAACTGCAGTAAAATATGTTTCTGTAATACAAATCTCAACATGACGGAGCTGTAAAGGCAGCTTTTATTTTTATGTAGAGCCAGTTTGACTGCAAAAGGTCAGATTGTGTGTTAGAGGTAAACTGTCTACACAAACGCTGATTTATCTGATTTATTATGCTGAGGCCTGTAAAAACAGGTCTAGCAAGACTGACATAGACACACGTGGTTAAGGAGCAGAACTAATTCTTTACTTGAATTTGACATCAGCATGCACATGGTTTTACTAAATAACCCTGAGTTCATGAGCAGCCACATGAAGATCTGGAAAAAAAGAGTTTTTGTTGTTGCTGCTGAACTGACATCGTAACATATTAATAACTTAGATTTAGCTGGTGTTGTTGAGCATATTAAAAATCAGTCACCAGGGAGACTCAGCTGGTTATAGTTTTATTTAAATTGTGGGGACAGAGGAGTCTTAACTTATATTTCTGTAGCGTTTACAAGAATTCTTGTTTTTATGGTCAATGTCATCAAATTGCTTGAATTACAGTAAATATTATACAATATACATATAATTTAAAAAGGACAGGTGGAAATAAAGAAGTACTTATTTTATTTTCTCCTCTCTATTTCTAAATTGAGACATATTCAGGTGCATTAATTATTTATTCTCTTTATTATAGTTTCCTGTTATGCTATCAGCTTCTTTTATGAATGTTTAAGACTCAGAATGTTTTTTTTTCACTTCTTTATTTTTGGAGCGCAGTGGAACGAGGAGCAGCGCAGGGGCACCATCTGCTGGCCAAAGTGCAGAAGCACCAGTGGACAGCTGTGTTTCTGCAGAAATCAACACTGAAGTTCTGTTCAGTTGTTTTTGTTTTTACCCTGACATTACAGGAGACATGCTGCTCGATGTTTTTTAAATTAGACATTAATAAGAACTGCTGAGCAGAAACTGTTTCGTGTTTTGACATCTTTGGATAAAGAGGATGGATGTGACAGAAAGAATGAATGGACAGAAATGGAGCATTTGTTGGGGGTTGGAGCATCCTCTAGCTACCAATCATGAGATACAAAAAGATGTGTGACAAGAGGTCCATATGTGGACGAGCTTCAGGCTTTACATTCAGCCCAACTCGCTGTTTAAGCTTCTGATGGTACAAATTCATCCACACGTGCTGGACTCCTTCAGCTTAATGAAGGAACCTCTGTAAGCTTTAATGAGATGACGCATTTTAGGGTTTTCACTTTAAAACAGTGAAAATAATCCATGTTAGGAAGCACACAAGGACTCTGGTGGTAGAAAGTATTAGGCTTAGTATGTGATTGCTCTCCTGATGGAGGTATGCAGTTTTGCTCAGGTCCTGATTTCACTAAATGTGTACAACAAAAGTGAAAAATGCAAAATTATCCCAGCCAGTAAAGCTGCTTGTAGAGTTTACCAAATTTATTGCTCCACTGAAGTCAAGCAAAGTTGGGAGAATGTTTTTGGTGCCGTTTGTTTGGTGTGTTGTTGAGATTTTGCAAAAACTTCCAGGTTAAATTTCAGAGAAATGGAAGATAATCTGAAGATGTAATGCAAAATCAGGTCACTAGGGAATTATATGTTAGGACACTGGCCTTGGTAGGAAAACTTCAAGGAAACTTGGAGGGCTCCAAGGGATGACATGTGGCTCAAGAAGTAGATTCAGTTGTCTACTGATTGGAAGGTTGGTGATTTGATCCCCAGCTCCTCCATTCTGCAGGTTGAAGTATCCTTGGGCAAGATACTGAATCCCAAGTTGCCCGTGAGGCATCCATCAGTGCATCGATCCAACATAGCAAGCGTGTTTAGTTAAAAGTACATGTATGAGTAAATGAGGCTAGCAGTAAAAAAGGACTTTGAATGCTCAAATTCAATAGAAAAGCGGCCCAAACACACCACGGCTGCCCTTTAGTTCCTCTCTTGCAGTTTTATAATGAATCTTTTCTCATTTGAAAGGGATAAAAAGATCTTGTCATCATTCTGAGGTTTCCTGTCGTCTCATTCTGCATTCAGCAGCACGATGCAGCTGTCTGCCTTCCAAATGGGAATCTGGGGGAGAAATCCCTTTAAGTCAGAAACCCTGAGAAGTGATCGTGGGTGAGATGGCTCGTTACAGCGACCAGCTGCTGTGTCAGACTTCCAAATCGAGTCTTAATGTTCAAAAGCCTGAGAGTCATTTTCTGCCAGGGAGCGCAAAGCTTCTGTAAAGCCATCAGCCTCGGCTCTGCTCGCCACAATAAGCTGCCATGACCATATGTGCAGCGCCAACATACTAAAGATGGAAAGATGGAGGCTGACATCAGCAGCACTGGCACGTTTTTTTTACCTGAGTCACCTGTAAAGTTTAGATTAGGTTCTTCAGATAGGAAAAACAAACTATCAAAGCTATCGCTAGCAGACAATAACTTCACAAAGATCATTAGAAAGACAATTTTGTATAATTATCAGTCTTATACGTGTCAGGAAAACATTTGTTCTTTTGGGAGCGACATTCAAGCAAGAGGTTAAAGATGATGATGAACACACCAACGAGCTGTGATGGTTTGCCTTTGATCAGGAGCATGTGAAGTCGTCAAAGGTTTACAAAGCTTAACATTTACTTTTGAACAAATACAATGAGAAATGAAATGAGAAAAAAGAAACTTCATTTTTTGTTTTCATTTCCACCTAAGAAAATGCTACAGTAGGGCTGTGCAATGGTTACCACTGTAGCTAACCCCATGTTTTATGGATGTGTTTGATGATTCATTATTTTACTCCTTTTTTCTTAACCAGGTTTGCTGCCTTTTTAAGTACTTACAATTAAAACTTTCCCTCTGTCTCTGGACACTTGTGTGCTAATGCCGATATTCCTGGACACAGTTACATTATAGGCACTAATTAAAGACATCAGATGTCTTTAATTAGAACATATTTCTACTTAAAGTCAGTTTAAACGAGTCACTATTGGTGTGGCTCATTTTAACTGTGGTGACTTTGTTGCTCAGTTTGGATAAAAGGATGTGAATGAATATGCCTCTACTCACATCAGGTCTCATTATGTTTTAAAGACTTCAGTATAACACAGTGGCCCCGCCAAAAAACAAAACAAAACAGGAAAACACTGTATCCCAGCTGTCATACAGAAAGTGGCAGGGTACAGTCTGGACAGATCACCAGTCTGTAGACAGAAAACCATTCACATGTACAGCCAATTTAGAATTAGAATTGCCAGTTAACCTAACCTATGCATGTCTTTGGACTGTGGGAAGAAGCTGAAGTACATACAAGCACACGGAGAACATAAGTTTCTAGAAAGACACCAGCCAGCAGGGAGATTTAAATCTAGGACCTACCACCATGGCCAGCCCAGTGGTACAGAGGTTAGTTGAATTAAAAACTCAGGCAGTGCTAACGGGATATTGCTAGCATCTTTTTTTATCTTTTCATAGGAAGAAGTTCTTGAGCTTGAACCTGCCGGTTGGCTGAGGTCTTTCTGTGAGGAGCTCGTATGTTCTCCCTGTGTATGAATGGGTTCTCTCCAGCTTCCCCAAACAATCCAGACATGCTTGTTAGCTGATCTGGGTGTAGGTGTGAAAGTCCAGGGTGGACTGTGTAACACGTAGGATAGACTCCAACACCCCCACCCCTGCTGCAACCCTGAATTTAAAAAGTTGGAGGAAAATAGATGGACTTATTCTGATAAAGCATGACAGCATCCCATCAACGTTTGTCTTTTCTCTTTTGTAGTTTGTTATTAAGGAATCTGTTCACCTATCATTTCCCCCCCCCCCCCCCCCCCATTTAATTACCACCATCGATAACTCCACAGTTTTCCCTTCTCCTCAGGTTAAGAGCCCCTGTGTCATCCGAGGCTCTTAACCTGATCATCCGATCATAAAGTATGATCGCCTGAATGTTTGAGGTAAACAAAGAATTCTTTTTTTTAAGGTTAATTTATTTAAAATACAGTTAAACACAGGTCCTAATACAGATTTCTACAGAAATAAAAGTAATGTATGGGTGCGTGCATGACGCTATATTAAATGTTGAGTCTATTAGCTCAGATTTTTTTTGCATTTTTACATAATATCTCTTTCTATAGATAACTTCAAGTTGCTAACTAATTGCTTAAAGACTGCTGCTAATGACTGTACAAATGAAACAAACATTGATTCACAACATTGTATGAGATTATAAGAGTAATTGTGATACTTAAAATACATTTTGCTTGTAACATACTACTACAGCTAGATACTAGATTGACTATGAAGGTCAGAACATCAGTAGGTTTTAATTTGATTAAATGAGCATGATCACTTAACTGCACAGTTAACAGCATTAAAATCAGCCAGTTTTGTTAAAAAGCCTATTATCAAAGAAGATTTAAAACTACGCATACACATCATTATAATAGTAAACAGAATATTTTACAGACTTAAAATACAACATTTTTATCCATTGGTAGAGACACAGGAGTATTTTCTTTGAGAAAATCTGCCCAACTTTGGGTAGAAATCCTCTTTAGAAAACAAGCGTGGATTGCCCGATCCTGGTTCTGTGCAGCAGCCACCCTTTCTTCATGTCCTGAACATCTGGGTAAAGTGTTCAGGTTTCTCCTTAGCCTCGTTAACATCTCCATCAGTGCACGAAGGACATGCACCCCTCATTTCCTCTTTCCTGTTGGAAAAAACAAACAAACAAACAAAAACATGATAAAACTGATTATTATCAATTATGTGGCATGATGGACATCAGTGTCTGGGTCAAATCCTGATTCATGGAGATCCATTCCTGCCTCATTAGAGCTCCTAGATGATCACAGTTTGTGACTTTCAGCTTTTTAAGGACTGACCAAACGGAACAAATCTGTATTTTCCAACATCACACAGGATCATTACATAAGGTAAAAGTGATGATTAAGTGGCTCAGATTAACATTTTGAAGCCATGAACAGAAAACTTTCCAGATCTCAGTCCTCAATGGTCAGTCTTTACACTTAAACTCCCAGAGAGCAGCCATTTGGCTTTTCTACCTATAAAACCCGGAGAGCAGCCAAATGGCTGGTAGGCTTTTAGCTAAGCTTTAGCTTCAGCCAAGTGGAAGCTAAATTGGCTAGTCATTCATATGTATATTAGGTTGTTACCTGGGAATTCTGGAGGGAGGGGAGTGGGGGTGTGTGATTGAGGGGGTGGGGGAGCTGCTAAAAGCTGTGCACTTCCTTTTGTGTTTCATCTTGATGCATTCTCAATCATCCAGGGAAATAAATCTCCAAAAGTCACCAACTTGGAGTGTTTCAGTTTGCCATCTTAGGGAGAAATCAACACACATGGGTGTATGTCCTTTGTTGCTGCGATTTATTGATAAAAACAGTACAAAAAACCATGCAACACCTACGCTTTAGCGTGATGTCTTGGAAGCGGTTTCGTGCCATAGTTCCAATTATCTGTGGGTTTCCCAGGTTTGCTGACCAGCAGTCATTTAGAGATGGAACCCTGTTAACCCCCCGCAAGATGACAATTGCAATAAATGCCATTAGTTCAGGGAGGTCCATGAACCAATGAACATGCTCCATGCACCACTCAGCAGGCCATTTGTAAATATGTGTACAAATGGTTGGTTTTTTGTACTGTTTTTTGTAAGCAGGTGGATCTGACCCCTCATATAAAACATATATGCAGGTATTTCCTGGATAATCCTCCTTTTAGTATTAAGTATAACACAAAGCGAGTGACTGAGCTCATGAACTCATCAGACTTCTAGAAGGCCAAAAATCTTTTTTTGCGGTCAGGGCAGTCACCCCCTGGTGACAGGATTTTTCATCAACGTCTTTAACAAAGAGAGACAGTTAATGTACTCGTGTAAGGAATATTGCTGGTGAATAATTTTCTAGCTGTTTAAGCAGGAGGGGGAAAAAAGTACAAAAACACTCTGAAAACATTAAAATATAATCAGTCTGTGTAACGGAGGAGGTTAAATACGGTTCTTAAAGTAATCAGTGTCCAAAAGATATAGTGAATTTCTTCAATGGTAAAAGTTTATTTTAAATATTCCTGAAATGTATGGTTGGTTTGCTTTCTTATCCCCCCCCCACTTCACACCTGTGAGATATCAGGTGGTTTAATGTGAGTTTACAACCACTTATTTTCTTTGTCCAAAATTTCCTGCCAAAGCCCCAACTAGTGACGGGTGACATCATAAATCTGAGAAACAACAATTTACTGGCCTCGTACATTGATAAAATAGTAATAATTTGTTCAAGTAAGTAGTGTTTCTGGGCTGGCTGTCTAGTTCCCTAAAAAAAAACAACAAAACAAACAAACAAAAAAAAAAATACCTCAAGGCAAACAAACTAAGCAGCATGCTGCCAACAGGTCATTCACCTTGGATGTATCTATAAGGCTGGGAAAGACAGGGAAGCTCCATATTGATGGCTCATGCCAAAACTCCATGTGACGATCTAAAACACAAAATCACAAACAGAAAACTTTGAGAAACAGTTTGGCCTGGTTACCTGCAGCAGTGAGTGATGGAGATATAAAGAACATCACTGAAGTAAAAAGATGAATGGAACTACAGCAGAATTTGGCTGTGAAGTCAGTTTTCATCATAGCAAAGTTTGTTTGAAGTTGTATGTTTTCCAGATGGTTTTAGCAGCAGGAGGAATGTGTGGTACAGCTAAACGAATTAAGTCATTGAATTGATGGTTCAGGCCTGTGAAGCTTTCACTTTGAGATGCGTGGAAATCTGTGCAAGAACTAAAAGACTCATTTTCAGGCTTGTGAAACATATTGTTGTTGGTTGGCTGTATGGCTGCCTTTGTGTAATCAGGAAGCATTACTGATTAAGCTGTTTGCTGAATAAGCACCTTTTTGTTGACAGTTTGTGATCTGTACATGTACAAGAGAAAACTGTTAGATTAAAGCCTGTCAATGAACTACACACGTGTCTTGAGGTGGTTTCTTCTTAAGGAGTTTAAATTTGAAACCTCTGCTTTAAGAGAAACTAATGTTAACTGCTTAACTGTCTTCAGATTAGCGTGCCAGTGTGACTTCAGTTAAACAGTATTTACCTTTCAGTAGATCACTCCAGACTGCTATTTCTGATGGTGTCTTCAGTTGTGAGGCTGGTAGGGACACTTTTAGCCTCACGCTGATTGAGCACGCTGGTCTGTAGTCAAGGACAAGATCCATTCAGTCACACTTCAGGACATCAGGTAATTTTTGATGAGGAGCTTCAAACATGTGTAGTCCTGTTGCATCTCCAAACTTTTCTCCAAAATGACCATGAAGTTGAGTCGACGTGGCATTTTTACATCTTCTTGATGATTTTTTTGTCTGCAACCCAGCTAAATTTCTTCTGGAGTGTCATCAGCCAGCAAAGCCTTCTTCTCTCTTAATGAATCCTATTCTTGCTTCTGTTGATCTTGTACTTTTTCTTGCTAGTGTTGGTCATATTACAGCCAGGTTTACAAAAAAAAGAGAAAAATAAAAAGCACGTGCCGTTTTCAACAGCCATCTCTTCTGAGTAAAATGTTTTCCATTGCTGCCCATATGTGTATGAACAAAATGACAAAATTAACAACTTCATTTTCATTAAAAAAAAAAAAAAAAAAAAAAGTAAAAATGTTTGCAATATCCTCCAGTAGGACTCTACTGGAAACACAAATGACTTTCTTCATTAGAAAGCAATTTCTTGAAAAACTTCAGAAGAGCAAAAAGTGACAAAGCTCCACGAAAGAAAGAAAAATGTCAACATGGAAAAGCAGGTAATTCAACTTGATATCAATTAGCGTTAGTGGAAGGGACAGTTTAAAAGCTGACTTTTGAAAGATAAAGTCATAACAAACATTTCATTTTACTTCCTTTTCTTGGATTTTTGCTCTTGCTTTGGTGTCTGTTTACATAACTCTCAGCTGAGCACCGTCACAATTTAACCGACTCAGAAGGAACAAGCTTGTGTGCTGATTGGTTGAAGACATAGACGGGAAAGGGACCAATTGCCATTATGCACAGTACAAAGTGAAACAGTAACAACATTTTAATTATATTTTGATTATCAAAGGAAAGTTGGAAGAAAGTTGGAAGAAATTATTTTAAATTAATATAATATGGACCCCAAAGCGCTTTACACTACATTTAGTCATCCACCCATTCACACACACACACACCTTCACACACTGGTGATGGCAAGCTACATTGTAGCCACAGCTGCCCTGGGGCGCACTGACAGAGGCGAGGCTGCTGGCTGCTGGCCCTCTGACCACCACCATTAGGGAACGGGTGAAGTGTCTTGCCCAAGGACACAACGATCGAGACTGTCAGAGCTGGGGCTCGAACCGGCAACCTTCCGATTACAAGACGAATTGCCAACTCTTGAGCCACCTGAGTAATTGTATTCAGTTGTGCTGCACATGGAAAAGTTTCTGGACACCAACCCTCGAGGACTGGAGTCTGTTACCTGTGCTCTAAAAGATCAAGATAGTGAGCACAATTCCCACCAAATAAATCTGGATGACTGAGTTTAACTCATTACTCACAGTTTTCTGGGAACTGTTATAAATAGTCTGGCTTCAGAGAGGGACCACCAGACCTCTGGGGAAAATTAGTTAAAAAACGGGCACTGTCACTTTTGTTTCTTAAATTTGAATTTAGTTGTGTGTTAGAAATTCTAATCTTTTTGAAGCTGCACACAAGCGAGTCCTGTAACCTCAGCACTGGTAGATTTTTATCAAGTCATCCTTTCTGTGAAGACTGAGAGCAATGCAAACAGACACACGGCGGCAGTATTTGGTCTTCAGTCCAACACATCCATCCTCGCTTCCTCCCATCCCAGGTTCAGATAGGAAATGAATTCTGCTCTTCAGTCATGACCTTTGTTAAAAAAAATTGTGTACTTTTCTATATTACCCCTTGAGAATTACAAGAAGGTCTTTTATAGATACAAATTCCAGCCGTTACTGCAACTGCAACTACAACTGCAACTGCAACAGCAATAATCACCCCTTCTCCAACATACAGGGCCACTTTCAGTCCATCGATCCTCTCGCCAGGTTTTTGGCCTGCAGACAGAGGTGTATGATTGGACTTTTGTTAGATATCATCTTATAGAAAAGTGCCCTCTGCAACATCTTTATAACAAAATTTATCTTATTTATCTTTATAAACTCACCAGAGTGAGCGACTTTCAGGTTGACAATGCTGACGACAAGAATTTCTCTCTTCATGCGGCTTGGTCCACTCTGAAAGGCTCGGCACTCGTATATCCCTGTGTCATTAGTTGTTACATTCGTCATAATCAAAGACAAATCCCCATGTGTCATATTTCTGTCCTTCACATCCACTCGGTTGATAAAAGATGGATCTTGGTCTTCTGAATCAAGTTGTTCATCGCGATAGCTGAGCACATACTGACTACTGTTAGCTCTGTGCCACTCTAAAACCTTGACTGGAATATTTTTAGGATTTCTGCAAGGGAGAATGACAGTCTCTCCAGGTTCAGCTGTGACATTTTCCTGTACTGAAGGAGCAGAATCATCCCCCACCTTCAGCTGATCCATTTCAGGGTCATTGGTTGTGCTGGAACCTGTCACAGCTTTCAAAGGACAACGGTTTCAATACTTTGAATAATGCCAAACGTACAACAAACGCACTTGATAAATAGCAAAGAGAGATAAAAGCATATCCTTTTAAAAGAGTACGTGTTCACCAGCTGAGATTTTATGAATCTGAGACCTACTAATGTCAGTCCAGATATACCTGTGAAGGAACGTGAGATATCTAGCAGCAAGCAGGATGTGAGAGCTTCATCGGGTATATCTGCATGTTATTAAGAATAATGGAAAAGTGACGTGTGAGACAGATAGCTGATGCTGCACCAGTCTACCTGTGATATAGCAGAATGTTCTGGTAAATAGCGAGCTGAAGGAGAAACTGATTTAACAAGCAGTCAGTTTTCCAGATCACACTTATTGCGTCTATATTTGAGTGTTAATTCATCAGAAGGCTAAAAGATTGAATGTAGAGGATTTTAATGCAGCCCTGCACCAATTTAAACTCCTGGAGACACATTGATACAGTGGGATGCAAAAGTTTGGGCAACTTTGTTAATAGTCATTATTTTCCTGTATAAATCATTGGTTGTTACAATAAAAAATGTCAGTTAAATATATATATTATAGGAGACACACAGTGATAGTTGAGAAGTGAAATGAAGTTTATTGGATTTACAGAAAGTGTGCAATAATTGTTTAAAAATCAGGCCGGTGCATAAATTTGGGCACTGTTGCCATTTTATTGATTCCAAAACCTTTAGAACTAATTACTGGAACTCAAATTGGCTTGGTAAGCTCAGTGACCCCTGACCTACATACACAGGTGAATCCAATAATGAGAAAGAGTATTTAAGGGGGCCAATTGTAAGTTTCCCTCCTCTTTTAATTTTCTCTGAAGAGTAGCAATGGGGGTCTCAAAACAACCTTCAATTGACCTGAAGACAAAGATTGTTCACCATCATGGTTTAGGGCAGAGCTTCCCAAAGTGTGGGGCCCGCCCCTTAGGGGGGAGCGGGGGGGGGGGGGGGGGGGGTATGAAAAGCGGGGGGGGACGACGACAAAAAACGCTTGGACACTGCTAGCACGGGGCTCCCACACAAACACAAAGCAGGAGATGAAGCATCGCTGAATATGTTTCCAAACCAACTTCATTCTAAGCCAAAGACTAGAAAATATGGTGACGCATATCTGCCCTTTGGCTTCACCTGCACAAGTGCCGAGGTAGGTCTCCCCTGCAGAATTGGTTTTCCCTGCGTCGGGAGCAGCGCTGGGCTATTCAAAAAAACGGACAAACGGTATCCCACATTCTTGATTTTTAGTTCACAAACACTTGTTGTAATGATTAACTACTCCTGACATTTTGGAGATGTTAGCTCTTTATACAGTAAAGTTACAGCGGGATAAAAATAATATCAGGCTGATCCTGCAATGATTTGTCCCCCGGTTCAAATCACGGACAAACAGCATCCCACAGTTGTTTATATTTTTAAACCCATTTTGCACAGAGAGGCATTTTTTGAAAAATGTATTGATAGCAATGTTGAAAATTATTACACAGGAAAAAAACAACTACACGTAAAATAATCACACCGTGACGCCTCTGCCTTTCTAAATAGAGGGACAGTAATTGCGTGTTTATATGCAAGCGTGTAAAACCTGCAGATAGAGATAAAATACTGTTAATCTGACTATCTGCCATTCTGCAAGTCATCTCATGTAAACAACGTGGTGCACAGCGTGACGTGAAAAAAGGCACATACCTTTGACGTTGCGTGACGAACTCTGTATTCCTCGTCCACACGTAAACGCAAAAAAGGAGTTTTAAAAAATCTCAGTTTTCTGTGATTAGAAATGCTGTTTACGTGTGGACGAAAGGCCCAAACGCATAGAAACAGCTGCGTTTTCAAAAATACCCGTGTAGGTGTGGATGTAGCGTAAAAGAGTTAGTAGTTTATTTTATTATACCTGTAATTTATTGCAGATTACTTGTATTTGCTTAATTGTTTACTAAATGTTTGAGGTGTGAAATAAACCGCAATGGAGCAAAATATGGGTGTGTGTTGTTGGAGGATGTGTTTGTGCGCACGCATGGGGGGAGGGCGCAAACATTTTCTTGTAAAACAAAGGGGGACCTAACAAAAAAAAAAAGTTTGGGAACCACTGGTTTAGGGGAAGGATACAGAAAGCTGTCTCAGAGATTTAAGCTGTCTGTTTCCACAGTTAGGAACATATTGAGAAAATGGAAGGCCACAGGCTCAGTTTTCAGCTTATGTTTTGACTCGTAGTGCCGTCTTAAATTAAACCCCTTAATTACAGCCACATTAGCTCCACAAATAAGATACAGGTTTACCAGCAATGTTTGTAAACATATATTCAGTCTCCTGCCGCCGGTGCTGAAAGGCTCTGTTTTCAGAATCAACTTTTCTCTTCGCCATTGTGAGGGGCTAGCTAACAGAAGTTTGACCTGATTGACGGGGGAATGTTCCCAGGTAGCCTAGCGTTCTGCAAGGAGGCTGCAGCGCTGCATAATGGGATCTGTAGTTTGTGTGTTATTAGCGCCTCATATCGCCGGGTCATGCATAACAATAATAATAAATCTATATAAAATGATCTCGCGGGGCGGATATAAATGTACGCTGGTCCGGCTGTGGCCCGCGGGCCTCGACTTTGACACATGTGGTTTAGAGGCTGTAATTTCTGCAAAAGGCGGATCTACTAAATATTGATTTCATTTCTTTTTTTGTGGTGCACAAATTTATGCACCTGCCTGATTTGGTTTAAACAATTATTGCACACTTTCTGTAAATCCAATAAACTTAATTTCACTTCTCAAATATCACTGTGTGTGTCTCCCATGTGATATATTTAACTGACATTTTTTATTGTAACAACCACCGACTTATACAGGAAAATGATGACTATTAACAAGGTTGCCCAAACTTTTGCATCCCACTGTATGTGTCTGTAGTATTTATTAAATAACTGTGTCCAGATCTGACAAGGTGTGAGCGGTTTTACAATGATTTACAGAACAAACTCACCATGATGCTCACCTGCCAACACAGACACCGCCAGAATCGGGATTATCAGATAGTGCTTAACAGCCATTTTCACAAACTGAAATGACAAGAACAAACACTCCCGATTTTCAGCCAATGGGCATTTTTGTTTTTTGCATCACTGTATAAAATATAATTCTCTATGAGAAAAAAAAAAAGTTCAGCAAGATATTCCACCATGCTTTTTCATGTCAGAAAGCTGCAAATAAAGCTATAAAAGAATAATGTTCCACGCGTGAAAGGGTTTGCAATATTTTACCAAGTGCTTAAACGTAAATATCACAAAAATAGTATGTATTGCAAGCAAAAGTAATTAAGTTACTAAGCTTAAAAAAGGATAACTTGTTGGTCTATAATATGTGAAGCACATGTCAAATGTATCCCTCATGAATGATGTCAAGTCATTTTAAGCCACAAACAACATTCCGATAGGTAGAAGCTGCAATCAGTTTTTGGCAGTGACTTGTGAAAATGTCGCAGCTGAACGCAGCTTGATAACAAATTATCAACTGTAATAAAGAAGTAAAACTTTTAATACAATCCTTTTTTCGCACGCACGAGATCGGGGTAGGATCAAATAATAGGCGTGATGAATACCGGAAACAGCCGTTCTGAGTTATTAGCTAGCGGTTTGGTTAAAACTCAAAATTGACAGTTCGATAAAAAAGGCGAACAGACACTTACTAGCAAAAAATATTCTGCGGGTCAGACAATGCCCGACATAGGTCTATTTATGTGTTTTATGCTGTTTAAATCGTGAAAATGTAGCATTAAACTAAAACGTGCCGAGTCATTCAGCGAGCACACTGCGAATCAATGAAAAGGTTAACTTAAAAGTTTATCTGACGTCTTAGACTTGAAAACTTGTTTTGGGGGTAAATACCTGTTTGCGTAGCATTCAAGTTGTATGTAAATGCATAAAATCATCCAGCTTTCCAAATTACCTTGGCTGTATGTGCCCGTTTGAAGCTGAAGCAAGCACCGGGACAGCCAACAGGAAATGTGCGATCGCATGGGCTGCGGAAGACGATTAGTGCCACTGGAAAGAAAAAAAAAGTGGGCACGTCTTATGTTTTTTCTTTTTTCAAAACTCTGAGATTAAAGTCAGAATTGTGAGTAAAAAAAGCTCACAAGTCTGGAAAAGGAAAAAAAAAAGACTTGCCCACTTTTTTTGCCAGATGTCACCAAAGATGACTGTGTTAAAAAGCTTCTAGTAATGAACCGCTTTTCATACAAGGTCCTTTGCTTCAATCTGAAAAATGTAGACAGGTTGTGAATGCTGCCTAAACCTTGACAGAAAGCTGTGGAGGACAGGAGGACCATGACACTCAACTGAATATCACTTTTACAGTCCCATACAAACATCAGGATCGATTACACTAATGTTAATGTGAGTTTGTTTATTGTGGTGCCTAAGCAGGTTTTGTTTGGTGGTGTCAAGTCAAACGTATGTTTATTTTAAGGAGAAAGTTAAAGTATGTAAGTATCAGCAGCAGAATGCACCTGAAAATAAATGCCATCATTTTGGATTAATAATACTGCTGTGTTTGTTGCATCATGATTTATATATTCTGAGGTTAGTTGGACTATAGCAGGGTCTATAACCGGCCCTCGAGGCCTGGAGTTGCCCACCCCTGGTGTACAGGGCCGTGCAGAGAGGTTTAAAGGGGCGGGTGCTCAAAGTTAAAAAGGGGCACATTGAACCAGGCTGAATAACAACAACACACATTCATCAAGAATCTAATATGGGAAGGGCAGGGCTGTGTTGATCTGAGACTGTAGACATTAAAAAGTCCATAGGAGAGATGGTAGCTGATTAAACAAGTGTCATGAGATAATAACAAAATGCAAAGATTGGTGACAGCGCTTGGAACCATAAGGCAACAAAACACTGTGAGAAATAATTTAGGCTCTGCTTGTGAATCACTCTTTGCTTCTCTTCTTCCTTCCATCATTTCATATATCCCTCTCCACTTGAGAACAAGGCACAACTTGCTATTGCAATAAACTATAATCTAATTATCCACACCTAACAACTCTTGCACTTAATCTATAATAAAATGATGACAGAAAAATGTTATAGCACTGCATTTAGTAGCCTCACACAGCTCCTGCTGTTTCCTCCTCATGTCCTTACCAGGCATGTCTGGACAATGTTATATCATGAGTAATATTTTTTTTTTAAATCCATCTAAATAAAACACACACATGCACACACAGTGACATTTTAGACCTTCTTCAGAATACCGTATATACTATGGGCATTAGAGCAGGGCGATATGGCCAAAAATATTTATCACGATATATATTTGAAAATTTGCAATAACGATATAACTGACGATATAATTGATGCGAGACAAAATACAACTCCACAACATTACTAGCGCAAACAGACAACCTTCCATTTATTTTCACTTAAACAAGAAGCTGGTTTTTATGTACATTAAAGCTTTATAAAAATGTAACAGTGCAAATGCAAATTCCTTGCTGAAAGTTTAACCAAAAGGCATTTCCAGTAGAAATAGGCTGACATATACTGAGCATAACCATGTATAATATCCACTGAAGTTAAAAAGAGGTGCTTTGCAACATTAAACTGCAGTGTGCAGTACGTATTTTTCGGACCATAAGGTGCACGGGATTATAAGGCACATTAGCAGTCAGATAAATCAAACTTTATTAAACTCATTCTTCTTGCTTCCTCCACTTCTGTACCATTGATTCATTAATGTTGAATTCTCTGGCAGCGGCTCTATTCCCATGTTGCTGCAGTATATTAATGACTAACCTCGTATTGTGGATGGATTATCTCAGTTGTTCTCCTGACTGAAGATTGGTCCTTTTACAGCATCCTGCCATGCGATTGCATTTGTCTCTAACCATGAGGAACCTTAACGTTAACTTTTATAAGTGGAAAAGTGTTAGTGTTCGTCCTTCAGCTTCACTGTTTATGTTATGCTAACATAGCTGTGTCGCTAGCGATCACGTAGCACATCATTATATACCAGCTAGCCCAACTTCAGTAACCCTACAAACGTCACTGCTGTTTAGTTTCCTGTCTTCATTTATGTTGGAAGTGATAGCAGAGCTGTACGTTTGATTTTTTTCAGAAATCTCTCAGTCAGAACATGCTATATCATGCTTAGGTAACTAGCGAAACTAGCGAGCTAACTTCCGCTAGCTTCCTGCTAGCTTCTAACTCCGTTAAATGTAATACATTTTGTTTTCATGGATGCCTGGAAGTTAAACTTTATAGTTACACCTGGTAAAGCAGCAACGCTGATCGTTTTTATTAAAGATGAAAGAATTTAGACAGTTTTTAACTCTCAGTGATGCTGCAGTTTTCGTTTGACCTGAAGTATATGGAGTTTAGGACCCAGATTACTCCCAGATTTAAGGGCATCTTAGTCCGACGGCCGCTTGCATGTTCTGCAAAAAAATGTGCTTTGTCGTGTATCTGACAGACAAACACCAAACCAGTTCCACATCACTGAAGTTGCACCATTTTTACAAACCAATTCTGGTTCATCTGTTTCACTCAACAATCGGCCATGTGCGTATGAAAACAAAGGCACTGCGCATGCGTGTTTTACTCATATTCTATCGCGATATTTCATTTTCCTATCGTTGCCTAACATTATACCGGTATTACCGTGAACGGTATAATATGGCCCAGCCCTAATGGGCATCATGGTGCTGATCCAGAATCCTTACATTATTATTTATTACTAGAGCTACAATAATAAAGCAATGAGGAGGGGGAAGTAATAAATATGAAATAATGTATTTATGATGATTCCATTTGTTTCACTATCCACTCTGTGCAGGGGCAAAGCTTATTACATTTTTAAACTGTAGAGATACAATAAATTTTACTGCTGTAAAATCCAAATTTTGTCTTATTTAAAATATAAATCTAATATAATCTGCTTCTTAATGTATGTTCTTTAAAATACAGCTTGTGTTTTTTTAATATATTCTAATTATAATAATTATTATGTGGACATGCATATTAGATCGTTTTTAGTAAAATATAATCCCTCCAGAAAGGCAGGAAAAGCCCGGAAACTTACTTTAAAACTAAATATGTTCCCTAAAACGGTGACAGAGCTACAGACCCATGACAGCCTTACACAGGTAGCCAGCAGCTATGACTAGCACTACCTGTGCAGTTAATAAAAGGACAGGTAATGTTTGTCGCGCTGTTGCACACACAGCACGCTCGTTTGTTTCAGTGCGTCAGTTGCAACAAGACAACTTACCAACGTGTACGTAATAAGCTAATACTCCTGGGTGCTACACACTACAGTGTACGCTGTACACCTACTTACTGGTTTTGTCGCATCAGTCTGTGTCTCTGAGTTAACTTGTGTTTCTCCTACAGCTCCGGACCGCTAAAAATGCGCGTGCTCTTTGTGAGCTCGTTCCCGGCTGGTAACCAGCGCGTTCTTCCGTCAAGGGCGATCATTGGTTAAATGTGATCATGTGACTGATGCAAGCCAGATCCTTTTATTTAGCAAAACTGTGATTAATAGTTCAATATTATTGTTGAGGGGCACACGCACACACACATAAAAAATAATAATAATTTTTTTTTTTTTTAAAGTTGGCTCAACAAAAGGGCACTTTGGGCACCCATCAGGAAAGGGGCGGGTGCTCAAGCCCCTATAGCCCCCCCCCCCCCCCCCCCCCCCTCTGCACGTGCCTGCTGGTCTATAGTGTTACATCATATTTTATAAGGATTTTATGTGTATCATTTCTGCCCAGTTTGACCCATTTAGCAAACGTCAGCCTGTTTTTCCTCTGATATCTATTCTATATGAATTAAGACAGTTATGACTGACAGGTCTGATTTTCTCCCCCAATAAAATAATATTTAATATATTACTCTACTTATTTTATTACATTTTTTACATCTTGGGATTTTCTTTTTACCCATATCGTATAAGTAAGCTTTCATTTTCAGACAATATTTAGAAAAACAATATTTATCTATTTGATAGATAATGCATCATTATATACAGTGTAAGAGACATTTGCCTTTGAGATAAAAAAGATATAAAGTGATATGAAATAATTTCACATTCAATGTTTGCTGAAGCTCAGTATTTAAAACATTTGACAAGTTAAAAGGTCAGAGGTCTCCCTCCCCCTCTCTCTGCTTTTCCCTGCTGTGTGTGCCTGTGTCCAGATTCAGATAAAGACAGTTCTCCCCAAATGTGCCAGCATCACTGCTGATATCACTAAAAGGCTCACATGAATACTAATGAAAAATGTAATTTTGAGTGTCATGTTTGTCAACAATGTGTTGTTATACTTTTCTCATGTTAGCTGATTTTTGGGATAATGTCAACTAATATGATCATAATAAAATAATAATAAAAGCACTAAATGACATTTTAGTGTCTTTAATTGTCCTTAACAAAAAGCACAACAATAAAAACAAATGACTGGAGTCTTTGTATACAGTCTCCAAATTTGATCCTATTACTGAAAACACTTTATTATTATTATTATTATTATTATTATTATTATTATTATTAATAATAATAATAATAATAATAATAATAATATATAGCTATGGGTGTGGGTGCTTTAGGGGCTACAGGTCCCTAGATATTGCTGCCAGTGCTTTTGATCCTCTTTGGATGTTGGCTGCCTTTTGTTCTATTCTCTGTTAACATTTTCTGTTGGTGTTCCATTGGTTGTGTTGCTTTCCTTTTGAATATGGTATACACTACTTTTTGTGTCATTGATGTCCCAGTGCTTCTGCCCTATTTTTTTGTGTCTGATCATTTATGATTCGTTTTACCACAGCTTTATTTAATGATATCTGAAAATCAAATATCTGCAATTTTACTGATCAGTAAATCAGTCAATCTTTATTGACAGACTTTGCATCCATAGTGAAAAAACAACAACACCCCCAAAACAAAACAAAAAAAACAACACAACATGTAAGACTGCACTTAAAATGAAGAGTGATAAGTCTGTGTGTTTGGCAGTTTTTGACCAGCAGGTGGCGAGGGAGGTCTGTGTGCACATAAAGCCTGAGGATTAAACTCTTTTGCAATCAAATTGGCTGAAAGACTTCATGAAGCTTCATTTAGCTGTCACTAGCTCGAGCTGGTCCTTAAATACTGGATGCCTGATGAGTAAACAGGAGTGACAGGTTAAGTGGGAACCTGAGGACTCCACCCAGTGGGTGGGTCTGGACAGGACCTGCCCAACATTTTCAGAAACAGCAGGTGAAGAGAACACAAAAACAGACAACATCCTTAACCAGCCGGGGCCCATGAGACACTGTTTTACAGCTATAGCTGTCATACTTTCTGCGCTTTGGATCTTTACTATTGTCTGAGCCAAAACTCCCACCTTGTCTTTATTACTGACTGCAATTCAAGAAACTCCAAACAGAGGCCAATACTGAAAAATATAAATCAATGACTGAAAACAGAAAAACACACAAACCACGAGAGAGCTGATGGTTAACTTAAGGTTGTGGTCCAATCAAATCTCTTACTATGTAATTTTTCTGCTTCTATGGAATGGAAAAGGGTCTTTCGTTATATTCAGACAAAGAAACCACAAAGGGAGGGGACGCGAGTTTCATTTTACTGTAAACTGAGTGAAGTGTCATTATTAAGTCTCAGTCAAATATGACCAATTGAAAGAATGAAGGGTGCATATGTCCTGTGGCTGCTGTGTAAGTACACCACATATTCTTTTGTCAGATTATTGTGAAACTTAAACTAACTGAGTGTTATTCTATTTAGGGTTGATCTCCCTGCTGTGTGGCTCAACAAATCAAGGTTAGTTCACTTTGTTTTATTCTACCAGGAAACCCCACTTTATACAATTACATGTTTAAATACAACATGGTGTACAAAAAACAAACGAATGTTTTAAGATATGCTTTCACTTACCAGAACATATAATTTCACAGGCCTCCGTAGTTTTCCCATGAATTATTTCCATGTAGCTCGTAACTGAGCTGAGACAAAAAAAGGTACAGAGATAAGCTAAAGGTTTAAGTATCAAGGTTAATACAATAAAAATAAAATAAAAGGTAATTTCTGGTGGCAGTTTCAGTGGAAAGTGATTCAGAGACATAAATATAGATATGCATCTAAATCTGGATTTTTTTAAATGAAGGCTTCATAACAAAGATGTAGTCAAATACATAAAAGTTGCTTCAACAAGGTACTCTTGGTTTATATGCTCTCTGTGTATCTGTGAACTACAGACTACAACCAATCATTAATTAATGGTTAAAAAGCGTAAGGCTAGAAGGATATGTGCTCGCTGAATGTGCATGCATGATTATGTGTTTTTTTAAATCGTGGTTTACTGCTATATACTTTATGGTGAAGTGACTGATTCACAGGAAACCAAAGACAAAGAAGCCTAAATCCAGTCATGTCCAGTTGTCTTTGTACAAACTAGTTTACATTTTAGGAATTCAAAGTGACGAAGGATTTTTTCCCCTCACACCCTTTCAAAGGCCTATTTAAGGGGTTAAGACTTGGTTTTAGGCGTAACAGGTTTGGCAAAGCATTAATAAGAGTAAATGTCCTCACAAATATAGCCAAACATACATGCCTGTGTGTGTATTGTATAACACTTCATGTATACACAGCAGGCAGCAGCTGTCGTGGAGGAAGCAGCGGTAACAGAGGAACCTTTCGTCCAAATAACCTCAAACTCAAAATGGAACTTGCTCACGTCCACAAAATACCCCGACAGTTTTGTAGTGAATCTGATGAAGGGTCGTTGAGCTGAGCAAGGAAAAGATGCAATTAGAGACAGATTTCTCAAATCATTAGATGATATCCAGCTAAAAGGAAGTATTTAAAAAAAGCTTCAGCAATTTTGCCCAACGTAGTAATCCAGTGGTGTTGATACTGAAGTTTTGTATTTACACATAAAAGTACTGTCTCCACGTTCATTTGAATTTCATTTTGAGGCTGAGCTGCTGGGGGGGGGGGGGGGGGGGGGCAGTGGTGTGCATTGAATGCTTTGCTGTGGCCAAGAAACCCTCTTAAATGCATGCACAAGATAGCAGTCACCACAGTTCAGGTTGGTTAGCTCCTCACTGATGATATGACCCGAGTTTATAATGCACAACCTCGTGAATGTTGAAACTCGTCAGCTTCGGACTTCGACTGCAAACTTAAACTTATAGCTACTGTTCGGTCGGTGGGTTGTGGTTGGAGACCCAGCTTTCATCAGCAGTGATTAGTCTTGACAAAAAAGGTCACATTAGATGTGAACGTGGGTCATTCAGTAGTAAAATAATTAAAGCTCTGCAACATTTTACCTTTTATACTATGAATATTTTCTAGTTAAGAGGGCTCTGAAATTCTGCCTCATTTTATTTTTTTTTCCAGCATTTCAGAGCCTTCTTAACAATGTCTGCATAAACGGACTGGCAGACTGACTCCATAACAACAAGAAAAGAGAATTCACATAACCTTTTTCGACCTGCAGAAAGAAAGGTGATCACCATTGCACCTTCTGCAACAGCTGTTGCTCACTTACCCACAACATCCTGTTCAGCTTGATGACATACACTGTTTCCTGATTTTGAAGCATTTAGATAAGTAAACTGGGCATCTCTCATCTCAGAAAACATCCTGTGTAGATGGTGTGCTCTGCGCCTTGAATCTTGACCTAACCTGCTGCTCACCATCACCACAAACTATATATAAACTTTCCATTCCAAATAAAAAGTGAACATATTTAGACTTGACAATTGAGTGATAAATGAATGCTAGCATGCTTGGTTAGAAACCCGCATTCACAAACTGGATACACTGCAAAGACACTTATGTTTTAATTGATACTAAGTAACATACCAATCCAATTCCTACAACTTCAGTTATTAAAACTGAAAAATCAACGGTCTGCACCACACAGGAGGCTCAATAACATAATTTAAATGCTTCAAATAGAGCCAGCAGCTCAATCATGCTTCAGAGGTTCAGTTGAGTGACTTTGATTAACTGAGGTAAAGCCGTACAGATTTTGGCATCTATAGCAGCCGATATCACCATCCAACTATCAGTCTAACGTGCCACACCTGGCCAATCCTCAACAAAATCCAAGTGGATTAGTTAAATAAAAGAATTTATGTTATGAAAACAAGGGAAACTACCCAAAAAACCCAAACATTGCTTTGTAGCAGGCTGTTAACATTTGTTTTTCTGCTCTTGCTCTTGACGAAGGCGGTCGCACTTTTCTCCTCTCCTCCTCCTCCTCTCCCTTAGCTTCCCTGCTTAGCCTCTTATGTCCTTGTCTAGTCTCGTGTTTTTTGTATTACTTTTCCCTGGAACACTCTCTCACAGTCTGTTCTCTAAAACCTAAAAGAGGAATTATGGATTGGATCAACTGGTCCCTGAATGCAATTGACACCCCTCTCTCAACGAGAAGTTTGAGCTTGGGTGAGCTTGAGTGCTGAAGACATCTACCTATTCGGAATCATGATAACAGGGTTCTGGCGGATCGGAGCTGACTTGGCCCTGACTTATTGAAGAATTAAGAAAGCGGAACCGGCTGTTCAAACCCCCACAAGGCTGCCCGCTGGGATTGAAACGATGGGAGAGGCATGAGTTTCTCAAAATGGGCTCATTGAGTGCAGCACGGATAAGATCTTGGAGAAGCTACGGCTGCTGTGAATACTCAGAATAAGATCTCTGACTGCAGACTGGATACATCTCGGAAGGGCTAGCTCGGAATAACATCTCTGGGCGCAAATTGGATGACATCTCGGGGGAGGCACACTGCCGTGAGTTCTCAGAATCCTTGAGTACATGAAATGACAACATCACAGAACGCAAGTATGGCGAAGCTCGCGGCTCTCCAACGGGAGATTGAGAGACCAGTGTTGGACTGTAGAACTGCTTTGAAATTCATATGAGCTGTTCGCACTAAAGTAAAAAGCGCCATCACTTCATGCGGATACCCCTTTGGCGCCAGCTGCGGTCTCAAGGCTGGAGCTGAACAAAAACACCCTGATAACGACTGTGTTTAGACTGTTCCTTCCCATTCCATGCAAGGCCACTTGGGTTGGCTGGAAGACTGTTTACTTAGCCTAGCAGGGCGAAGGACACTGTCTCAGCTGAACTCTGGACACGCACAGACATATACACTGATATGCACACACTCATCCCCCCTCCCTTTCCAAACGCCTTCGACGCTTATTCCCTTCCGATGCTGCACCCTTTACCCACCCCTGTTGCTTTTCATGTGTTTCTTTGGTGTATTAAAAGTTTTTTCATGTTTTATGTGCAGAGGTGTTTTTTTCTGTTCTCAAACTGATCTCCCTGTTGGAGCTCAGTGTGGGGGGAGTTATTTTTTTCTCCTTATCCTTTCTCATGTGGTGCATTTTCCATTGTTATACCTCTCTGACCTGTCTTCCCCATGTGATGTTTTGTGTAATGTATGTATAGTCGGAGGGTAAGATGGCGCAGCCATTGCGTGCAATAGGTCAGCAGCCTTATGAAATTTCCCCTTGTGGGACTAATAAAGGTATATCAATTCAATTCAATTAACATGTTTATTTCTGCTTTAAAGTTGAACATTTTAACATGTGAATGGCCCACTTTTGGAGCCAGTCTCAGGTGGACATTAAAGGAACTGCAGCATTTGGCGGTTTCATTTCTCTGTTCTGAAGGATTCCACTTCACTGACATTCCATTTGGTGTGGATTTCTTTTTTAACCTTTAGCAACAATCACTCTGCACTATGAATCTTCTGCAATTAACTGCAATCACCCGAGTAACAAAGACTATAAAATGCCCCACAATGTCCTCAGGTTTCAACTGTGAAACTAAGGGCTGCACTACTCTATGACAAACCTATTATTCATTATAGCTTTACTACATGTTTTGGTAATCATTCTGACAACTTCAGATCTCAAATTCAAAGATAATTGGCATACTTCCTCCAGGAGATATTTGAAGAGACTGATGGGTATCCTTAATGAAGATTATAAACTGATGTCCTCAGGAAAAGCTACAGGTTACCAAATTATTAGTTAAATAGGCACAAAATATCTTAAGTGCTTTTATCAATCAAACTGACAGATGAAATTGTGAATGAGCGTTTGTATGTTTTATCTCATATGATGAGATTCCAAGACCCAGGGGATATAAGAAATTCCAGTCTAACCTAATGTAATCTAATCCTGAATAACTGTGGTTGCATGGAGTTTAACCATACCCTAGATAAACCTGGATAAATGGGAGTGATCCCAAACAACTACTGCCCTTAAAAACCACCTTCCATACTTAAATGTTGGTGTTTGTGGATGGTTCTGTGTGCATTAATTGTTTCACTGTAATTCTCAGAGACAATCTGATGGCTGCCTCAGGGTTTTGTAAATGTGCATAATCCATATCTTCCCCACAGCTCGTCTGACTGTGAGCCCCAGCAGCTCTCAGCTGTTTGAAGGTGACTTTTTGTCTCTGAGCTGTGAGGCTGAGGACTGCCCTGCTGGATGGACTGTGAGGAGGAACACGCCCAAACGACAAAGGAGTCGGTGTGGAGATGGGTGGGGAAAACAAGTCGGTTCGTGTTGTACCATCACCTACATCTTCAGAAGGGACAGTGGTGTTTACTGGTGTGAGTGCGGAGAGGGAATAAGCAGTAACACCGTCAACATCACTGTGACTGGTAAGAATATTGTGTGTAGTTAGTGTTGGTGAAGCTGTGTGTCAGTGGATGAAATGCTGTAGTTTGTGTCTGTGTGGAGGTGGCCGAGTGATCCTGCAGAGTCCTGTGCTTCCTGTGATGGAGGGAGACAGCATCACGCTGCTCTGTAAATCAAAGCCCCCACATTCAAACCTCTCAGCTGTTTTCTATAAAGATGGCTCCGTCATCAGGACTGAGTCGACAGGTCACATGACCATTCCTCATGTTTCCCTGTCTGACGAAGGCCTCTACAAATGTCACATCAGTCAACATGGGGAGTCTCCACCCAGCTGGATCACTGTCACAGGTAATTTTCAGTATGATCAACATTTATTTCATCCATAGATGGACATAGATAGCATGAGGTCACCCATTAGTCAGTGAAGTCCCAATATGAGACCTCAGGCTTTTTAGCTATCACCACTTCGATGTTTTCAAACCTGCAGGTCGGATCCAACCAAAGACTTTAATTGGCTAAAGACTTCTTATGTGTTCTGTTTAACCTGAAACTACCCAATAAAGTAATCAGGAAGGTGCTTAGTGAGGTCGCAGAGTGAGGAAGCTGAGTTTCCCATAGACCTCTACACCATCCAAAGGTTTTTTTTCCTACCACAGGAGTTGCCCCCTGGTGGCCAATGGATAGCGTCACTTTTCAGACGAGATCTGAAAGTTGCGTCCATCTAAGATTACCATCTTAGATTTCATCCATGAATCACCTGAACAGTGCCATTCTCTTTACAGGTAAACCTACAACTACAGCCCTGCCTTCCACATTATCCCCACCCTCTACATCAACCCTGTCTTCTGCCTCAACTTTGCTTTCTGTCTCAACCCCAATGACCACACCGATCCAATCCACTGCCATGGCGTCTCCTTCTGCCACAGCTCTGCCTACTGATTCAGCTCCACCAGCTGTCTCCATTCACCGACCACTTGTCTTGAGAGTGGTCTGCCACCTGGTGGTGTTCTGTCCATATGTCATCACAACTGTCCTAATGGTGTCTTTATATCGACAAAGACCCACAGGTAACTTTCACTGTCAGATGATCAATCTATTAAAGGGGATCTGTTGTGTTTTTGTTTATTTTCTGTCATAATTGTATGCATGCAGCTACGGTGGTGGACTTTGCCATATATAAAGACTATTAGAGGCCTGAAACGGCCAAAGTTAGAACAATTAATGAAGAGAGGACACAAAAACAGAACAGAGAAGACCTGTTAAAAAAATCCAAAATCTAAATCTTTATTTAAAAATTGTAGGCAGTTTGGCACAGATAGGCAGTCTGCATAGTATATAGTATAAAGAAAACAAACTGAGAAACAAGCATGGGATCATACATGGAAACACTGAAACTAGCTAACACACTGGGAATGTCGGGAGAGCCTCGAAATCCGAGATACTGTAAGAACAAAGACAATCTGATCTATCAATCAATTCTCAGGTGTAAGTAAGACAAATTGAGCACAGGTGAAGCTGTGTTGATTACTTTGAAGTGTAAATCATGCAAAGCAACTTTAGAAGGGCCTTAGAAGAAAAATACAGATGTGGAAATGGGTCCCCTTAAATTCTGATTGTTTTTCTCACTTATTATTACCTCATTATGACTGAACTCTTTGTCTCCATAGCAACAGCGCCACACCCCCACCCTGAGCAGAAACTGACAGAGGACTTTGACATCATGGAGGTCACCATCGAGCATCATTTCTAAACTGCACAGAACAGAGAAATATTTTTGTCATGTAAAAGTAATAAATATTAGATTAAATAGATCTGATATTTTATGGCAGCACAAAGTCATGTATAACGTTGGAGGTAAACAAAGTGCAGTTTTTTGACTGCATATTCATATCTACAAGCCCAGTTTATTACCAAAGACTGCTGCCAGTGATTGTACAAATGAGAGAAACAAACATTTAAAAACACTCTATGTGAGACTATAAAAGATTACTCTTACTGGTGTTTTTATCTGATGGTGGGTGCACCAGTTTTTGAGAAGTATCTGTCCATCTGTGGTGAGAATTCTACTTTAGAAAACAAGGGTGGATTGCTTGGTCCCTCTTCTTTGCACCAGGATCCTTTTCCTCATGTCCTGAACATCTGGGCTCAGGGTATAAATAAATCCTCATTTGTCTCCATCAGTGTATGAAGAACATGCACCTGTCATTTGCTCTTTCCTGTTGAACAAAAACCAAAACATATAATAAAACAAATGATCAGAGACTTAGAACCTGTGTCAGAGGTGACAGACTTCTATAGGAGCAAAAGTCATTTCGCAGCCAATGTAGTCTCCCCCTAGTGGCCTTTAAACAGAATGCAGGTTTAAGGAAAACATTTTTGAACAGATTGAAAGATCATGACTACGTCAGGAAATGCCATGAGTGCCATGAAGCACTAAAGGAACCACTGAAGCACCTTTCCTCAGTCTGTTGACACTCTGAACAGCTCTTATTGTTGCTGCCAGTCACATAGATCAGGGTCGTGCCGCTCAGTGAGCATTTAAACAGCTTCTCCTGTTGAACATTTCCACCTTCTGTGCTGTTTTGATTTCCTAATAAAAAAAATGGCTGAATTAAGCTCCAGGGAAAAATGTTTCACATGTATGAAGCACTTTTCTTCTGTTACAAGCTGCTACAAATTTATATATTACAATAAGTCATCTTTTTTCAGTTGAATTAAACTAGCTTTTTTGTGGCTCAAAATTGGCTGAGGGACTGAATTTTTGCCCTTCGATGAACAAAAAAAATACTCTGAAACTGTTGAACCTGCCATGAAGAAAACTTGTTAAAAGCACACTCCTGTGCTTACTTACGGCAGGTAAGAAAAAAATGTGACTTTAACCAAACCTATAATTGTGTGCTAGCAAAAATAAATACATACAAAATGTCCTTAACATTTTTTAAATCAAACTGATCCATTTTATCATTAGGCTAGTATATATGTGTATCGTCACACCTATCTTCCATTTGACAGTCCTCATATTCTCAATTAAAAACTAAAACAGACATTGAAAATAACAAAAGCTAAACATTTAAAGAGGAAACAAAAATGTAAACTAATAAAAAAAAATAAAACGCAAATTCTGCTCTACATTATCTTTATGTGAACCATAAAGACTCAACAAGAGCAGCACACTCAAGTGAAAGAATAAATAGATCTTTATTGGTCTCAGGGTCATGATTGTACAGAGCATGTGCAGAACATACAAAAGAAACGATGGCACTTGGAATGTTCCATTGTAAAAATGTTTTTAAAAAAAGCACAGTTCATAGCAATATACAGACTCACAAAGTAAGAACAAATATTCAAAGTTTGTTTCAAGGCTTTAGTGTCATCATGTCATCATCACAGTAAAAAGTATGGATGCTTTGCCCTTTGTAAAATACTAAACCCAAACTTTTTTGGACCAAGGAAATAAAAACAAACACAATGTTAAATAGTGTAACATAGGAAAGCACATTGAAAGACATGAAACTGTCGCTATAAATATAATGATAGGGCCACTTATCATTACCCTTTTGTTAGAGATACCAAGGAAATTTCATTAACCAGGTAAAAATGTGATCATGTACCTGAAAACATCCATTTCAACAGTTAAAGAGCAGTTATTATTGCTACAAAAATGTATACTCTGTATGTGCCTAATGCATTTCTTGGGGAGTCAAAAAACATACAGTATGGTCCCACAAATTCACTGTAATCAGGCCATGAAGCAGAAAACGACAGAAGATAAAAACGTAAGGCATGAATCACCTTTCTTTCCTTTAGTGATAAGCAGCTGGTAGCCAATGTCCCACAGCCCTCTGACTATGATCCTTCACATTCAACTTTCAACATTTGATAAAGTATCTAATAAAGTGCCCTAATGCTTAATGGGCACATTGTCTACCATACAGTATCACATAATACATAACCACATCTGGAATGCTACTCAAAGTTAAAGACTTCTATTATTCAGTATAATGCAGTGCTTTAGTGAAAATACAATAATGCTTAAATACTTGAACAGCTTGGGGTCGACTGGCGATTTACTTTGTGAACTCTGTAAACATCTCCCAGATGAGTTCATGCTGTCAGCCACCTTTTTCTAGTCTTATGAGATAAACATGATGCTCACTTTCTAAACCATGATCCCCATGAGAGTCATAAGGGAGATGAAGCAGGGTAATACCTTAAGCGTGTGGGTACCCTGTAAGTAAACTCAGTTTTTCAGAGAGATCCATCCCTCATTGTCATGTCCAGTTCGAAAACATCAAGACGGTGTCAGTAAAAATCCCTCATAATTTAAATCTTACTAAACAATTTACGGGACTTTTCCCTCTTAGCACCACAACACTGTTGTTTTTGGCAGCTAGAACAACCTAAAGACAAAACGGATCTGCAAACATGAAAACATTTTACTGGCAGAAAGTAACTTCAATAAAAACATGTTTCTCTTTTCAGGAAATTTGTGCTTGGATGTAAAACACACAAAATTCTGTCGGGAAAACGTAGGACCTTTTTTCATTTAGGAGTTTTAAAAGCACCTTTATACTAAAAACCAAATAAATAAATAAGAAAAAGTTTCAGTGCATTATAATAAATACTTTTGCATAAGGTTTACACATTTAGTGTATGACTTGTTAAGGTTCATGTTGTGAAGTAAAGCTTTGAAAGAAACTTAATTTGGACTCGTTCCAAATTTGGTGCATGAACTTGTTGTGCGCCATAATGTTTGCTCTGTTGACTTCGTTATGAAATATAAATTCTTTCGGTAATTTTTTTAAAATCAAAGTTAAAATTTCATTCTCGATGGGCTCCAGAGCGCTCTTAGTGGTAAACAGTGCAAACAGCCCTTTGAATGTTGGCAAGTATGAACCGTCTGCTCGGTGTTTCCTAAAACGTTAAAGCACGTTTGGCTTCACACTGACAAACAGACCCAGCTTCGGCACAAACCTAAACTAATATGACACCGGAGCGGAAAGGCTGATTATGTTTCCAAGATGGTTTGTGTTTTTTAAAAGGAAGGAAACCTTCCTCAAAGCGGGCAGAGCAGTGGAGCCGCCGAGGGAAAAGCACACGATACAAAAACTGTAGAATTAAAAATATAATTTATTATGTTTAAATAGTTAAAAATATAAAATGAATTAAAACAACCTTGGCCAAGGGAAGACACAATAAAAATCAATAACACACAACATTAGAAGTCCAGTGGAATCCACCACGGCCTAAAAGTCACAGAAAACTAAGAGGTCCAGCGTAGTATTAAAAGAGGGAAACCCAGCGGAGTCCTCGCCTTCCTCCCCGCATTCCACGTCCTGGTGCACTGAAGAAAGGGAGGGAGCGGCAGTCACTATTCCTTTGGCAGTTTACTTTATAAAAAGGATAAGTCAAAGACTTACCCGGGTGGGCAGAGCTCTCAACTCCGCCCGCCGCTTCCTCAAACTGCAATCGGCACCGCGGTCTCACTGCTTCTGTTCTCCCGCAGTGCACGAGCTGGCTCTTGTCGTTATTGCCACCAGACTGCCGCTACGCGTCCCTAGTCGCTGGTCATCTGCCTTTTTTTCCTCTGATCGTTTCCCCTTTCCAGTCGCTGGTAATCTCTCTTCCCAGTCGCTGGTCGTCTGCTCCATCTGATCATCTCTACTCTCTGATCGTCTCTCGCTCTCCCCTCTGATCGTCTGTGTCTTTCCTCTGTCTGTCTCGCATTCTCCGTGTTACATTTTTGTTGAACACCGGCTCCAAACCTCTTATGTGTCCTTGAGCACTCTGTAAATTACCTTTTCTTTTCTCTCAGGTGTGTCCAATTAGTAAAAACGGGGGAAAAGGCGGAGTCTC
This sequence comes from Diplotaxodon limnothrissa, assembly GCF_057381915.1. NCBI lineage: Eukaryota > Metazoa > Chordata > Actinopteri > Cichliformes > Cichlidae > Diplotaxodon > Diplotaxodon limnothrissa. The sequence goes on from NC_140610.1 coordinate 44,809,659, forward strand.
TCCAGGACAATTTGCCGGCAACTAAAAACATGCAAACTAAATAAAACACTGCACAAAATACATGCAATATAAAAAATAAATATATACACTTCACATAAAAATACAGCACAGCAAAACAACGTCCGTCTTCCCTGGATGACACCAACTAACCGACCAAAGAGCCGCGTTAAGTGGCGATATCACTAACGTCACGTAACTTAGCCGAAGGTTAGCTAAATTTGACTTTGTAAGACTTTTTCATTACGCTAACATTTGTGATATGACTGCACTATGCTGCTGTTGTTGACTCCACTTAATTCTACAATTCTTTCATTATGCTAACATGTGTCCTGGTGTATATATGAAGTGGGATAAAAACCCAGAACTAACTTTTAAGAGTTTATTTCTTCTCCGCTTCGACCGTCGGCCATTTCCCCAAAACGTCCTCCAACCTATGATTCCAATGAATCCTGGTGGGTCAGGAACTGCTTTTAAGCATCTTGTAATCGTCGTTCCAACACAGCGTGTTTGTTTTGATTCGTAGACCCCGAAAATGGTGCCGGGCTCCCACAATGCATTGCGGCGTGCCGTCAACTCCAAAGCGTCATTCAAATCTGTGAGCGCGCAAGGAACGCCGCCTCTCCGCGTGCGTTTCTTGTGACGTCACTGGCAGATCAAAGGCGTTCGCGCTGGTCTGTCAGTAACGTCACAGACAACCGAGCCTATAAATAACGGCTCTCAGACAGAAAAATCAGAACTCGATGCTCATCTGTTTGCAAAACGTTCAGCAGTCGGCGCTCTGTAATACAAGAAAATTCTCACACGCTCAAACGGAGAAAATCTAATTTGTGACACAACAATGGAAACCATCAACGAAAATTCAATCGTGGTCACACCAGACCAGATTATCCCGCCAATCAACAGGTGCTTTGAAAGGCTCTCTGAAGTTCAGTGGAGCATTATAGAAAATGGAAAATGCGACTCCAGCGTCCATGCCGTGCTCGCTGATATGATTTCTGAAATCATTCAGATCGCCTCTGCCAGCATCCTGAGGATTGCCCTTTCTGTTATTCAGGAACCCATGATAAGGGAAGAGTTTATGGATGAGGGGAAAATAAGGGTGTCCCTCGGAGACTCGATCTCAGCTGCCATCGCCGGCGCTCTTAATGTCTCAAAACAGCAAGATAAGAGCGCTGACAAGCTGACGCTGATGGTTGAGGAAGAGATCTCAGAAAAGGTCAGCTCAACCATTGCACTGATTGAAAAAAGCCCCGATTTCCCAGTAGACCCTGCCGTTTATGTTAGCGGCAAATTTAGTAGTATTAAGAAACTACACCGCATGGTTTGTTGCGCTGCCTCATGCCTGAAAAGGTATGCAGCATGTAAGCTGCGCTGCCAGTGTGGGACAAATGGGTCTCATTCCAGTACAGAACGTACTGGTTCAAAAATATCAGTGAAATCAGCAATCGCAGAGATTTCTGTTATTCTGTCAACAAGGAGCTCAGATGGAGAGATGACAGGAAAAGATAAAGATGAGCTCCCAGAAGAATCACAAAGCCATATAAAACCCACTGCAGAAACACAAAGTATCCAGGCTCCAACCCCAGTAGAAATGGTTGCAGTTGACATCGTAGGTGAGATACTTGCTAACATGGATTCAAGCAGTGAAGAGCTCTGTGAGAAATGTAACTTACCCAAACCTGCCTTTAATGCAGGCTTAATTATCCACAAGGTGAGACACTTCTTCTCCAAATGTGTGCCATCCACCTCACACGCCAGGCTCAAAGCACGCAAACACAACTTTTCCATGTTTGCAAAAAAACAATTTGAAAAAATGAAAACAGAGCTGAAAAAAAGAATAAAGGCAAACAGGAAACATTTTGTTTGTCTACAAAACATTTGCAATCACCCCAAGAAGGAAACTGCGCCCTCCAATGAAAGTATAGTTTTCATTCTCCCAGGGTCAGTACCTGAAACGGCTGCTCCCCAGAGTACAGAGGCTCATCGCTCCCCTTCTCCACATACGGCAAGCCTGGGAACCGCAATTAAACGTTCTTCTTCAGTCGACTTTAACGTCATTAGATCAGACGTTAATCAGTTATTTGACAAATTAACAAAGAAAGAAGAACTCTTCCTCATCGATAAGACCTTGGGGGACTTTAAAAATAGTGGGCATATCAGGAATTTTACGGAGGACTTAGTGGCAAACCTGTTTGATCTACTTACGGTGGATCGAGGCTATCAAATCCCCATACCTCTAATGGGTAGGTCCCTCTCAGACACGGTCATCTCCAGGACTCCGAAATCAGTACAGGGCTCAAAGCGTCGCATTTCTGCTGAAGTCCTCTATGTCCTCATAGATGACACAGTAGAAAGGTTTTTGCAGAAGCTTTTACTCTTCTGCAATGAAGAGAAAGATCAAATGATTCAAATGGACAAGATTTCTGGGGCCCTGGAAGACATCCACAACTTTATTAAAAGAGCACAGACCACAACACAGGAAAAAAGCCCTGATTCAGATGGCAGAGGAAAAGAATCTGGTGCATCACTTCCAACACCAAAACCTGGGAGCATTTCTCCAGATAAATGCTCTGTGGCATCTGACAAGTCACCTCGAACGCCACAACCTGGGAGCATTTCTCCAGATAAATGCTCTGTGGCATCTGACAAGTCACCTCGAACGCCACAACCTCGGAGCATTTCTCCAGATAAATCATCTGGAGCCTTGAGCCTGAAACACTCTCTCAAAGATTCCTCCAAAATATCAGAGATGGATTCTGTGTCAGGTTCATCTTCTGATGTTGAGAAAATTTCCAATGACCTTGCGTTGCTCCTTATCATGAGAGTCATCTATAAATCTAAACCTGAGACCCAAAAGTTTGCTGCTCGGATCGCAACTACTACAAAAGAAATAGACACGGTCATCAACCGTCTGAGCAATCTAATGCAGCCTGAACTCAGCAGCACAGCGTCTGCCACAAGTCTGACAAATGACAAGACAAAGTTCATCAAGAAAATAGCCAAACGCCTCATCAAGGAGTTTGGCTCCCCAGACAATGTCTTAAAGGCTTTGATGGCAAATGATTCATCTTTTGATGAGGCTCTGATTAGACATCTAAAAATCACTCTCGGAGTCATCCCGGGTCCCCCAAAGACGTCCAAAATATCCAGGTTTTTTTCTGCGGTGGGAAAAACATTGCTAAAACCCTTCAGGTGGTTCACTAAAGCCAGAGATCATTAAAATGACCATTTTGGCTTTTCCCACTGCCCTGCTTCTTTTAAAATCTTGAAGCAGACTTTTAGCACCAAATCCTTTTTTTAAAAACATCACCATAAAATTTTGGGATCAGCCCTCAAATCCAAATTTTAGAACTGTAGTTCACGCCATCTCGTCTCCTTTTGATTTCCATCCCCCCAACCGGTCGCAGCGGATGGCCGTCCCTTCTGAGCCCGGTTCCGTTGGAAGTTTCTTCCTGTTAAAGGGAGTTTTTCTTCCCCACAGTCGCCTCGTGCTTGCTCAGAGGGGGATCATTTGATTGTTGGGGTTCTCTGTAGTACAGTAGGGCTTTGACCTTACAGTACAAACAGGGAGGAGACTTTGGCTTGATTTTTAAAATATCTAATTCGGCATGAAATAAAAAAAATCCAAATTAAAAATGCATTCCAAGTTTGTTTGTGTTTTTCTTCTGTTGTCAAATATGTAGAAAGTGTTACACGTGTGATTTTAGTCATTTTGCATCAGTTTGTAGCCGACGTGTCTGTTTGTGATCATCCTGCATCTGTTTTTGTCTGATTCGTGTCTTAGTTTGGTCAATTTACATCACTTTTGTGGCCCAATTTAGTTGTTTTGCATGTATTTGTGGCAAAATGTGTGGACGCTGTTTGACGTTGCTATGTTTTGTCTTAATGCTTCACTTTGGCTGTTTATGTATGTGCTCATTTTGATTCTAGATGTAGACCTGACATCTGAAAATTAGCACCTAGTCCACTTCGAACATTTTTTTTAGTCCAAATAAAAAAATTTGGACTAATAAAAGTCCAAATTAAAAAATGTTAATACATTTTTTTTTATTTCGCCAACCTTGTAGAGCAGTGGTTCCCAAACCTTTTTTGCTAGGCCCCCCTTTGTTTTACAAGAAAAATGTTCGCTAAAAAATATTATTAGCCAAAGCTTTCACTGGAAGTCAGTTACTGGTGTCAGGCCAGCTCCCACTTCTTCTTTTGTGTTACTTCTGCATATAAGTATACACAAAGAGACATTGAGACCTGAATCACAAATAAAAGCCACCTTCAAGATTAACAAACACTGTTTAAAGAGCTCCGTATAAACTTCTGTGTGCAACAAGGCCTCTGTAGCATCCAGACCACACTGATCTAGGTCTTCTTGGTAGAAGAAGGTGTTTCCTTTTTCCAGATGTTTAAATGCCAGCCTCCCCAGATTCAGAAGAAATTTCCTTTCAGCCATCTCACTTGTTTCATGTCCCCCCACATGTTTGTTCCCCTTCTTCATCTGAACCAACAAGAAGTGTGAGTACATGTCAGTCAGGGTCTTGGGCAGCTCTCCTCTCTGCTCTGTAGTCAACATGTGCTCCAGAACTGTAGCAGTGATCCAGCAGAAGACTGGGATTCTACACATGATGTGGAGGCTCCTGGATGTCTTCATGTGGGAGATGATTCTGGACAGCTCTTCATCACTGAATCTCCTCCTGAAGTACTCCTCCTTCTGGGCATCAGTGAAGCCTCGTACTTCTGTTACCCTGTCAACACGTCTAGGAGGGATCTGATTGGCTGCTGCAGGTCGGGGAGTTATCCAGACGAGAGCCGAGGGAAGCAGATTCCCCTGGATGAGGTTTGTCAGCAGCTGGCTGACTGATGACTTCTCTGTGACATCAGACAGCAGCTTCCCGTTGGTGAAATCCAATGATCCAAGTCTGCTTTCATCCAGGCCGTCAAAGATGAACAAAAGTTTACAGACAGCGAGCTTCTCTGCTGTGACCTTCTGTAATGTTGGATGGAAAACATGGAGCAGCTCCAGAAGACTGTACTGCTCGTCTCTGATCAGCGACGCTGTTGGTCAGAACCACTCTGATGGGTCTCTGTTGGTCAGGTAAGGCTTTAAAGGTGTCGTGACACCTGACTGTAATGTCATCAAGAGCCTCCATCTTGGAAGCTGTCTCCAGCTGCATCACCTCATGTTGGTTATGAACGTCTTCATTCTGTCCCTCTGTGATGTAGAGCTCAGTGTAGATCCTGTTCGGGAGGGTTCCACTTCCTGTATTATCAGTTTCTTCAGTCACACTTTCAAACCTCCTCCTCAGACTGATCTTATATTCTTCTAAAACCTCTTCCAGACTCGCATCTGCTGATTGACAACAAGAAACCAAAAAGAATGAAATGTCTTTAGTAGGAGGTAGGAGGCCCCAGGGCAAACTGAGGGCTCGGTGGAGAGATTACATTTCACAGTTGGCTTGGAAATAATTCAGTTTTCCCCCAGATGAGCTGGAAGCAGTGGCTGGCAAAAGGCAAAAGTTTCTCTCCTTAGATTGACCAAACCCATGACCTTGAACCTGGATATATAGGACAGGGAGGATAAATAAAAGGATGTTACATTAAACCAGTGGTTCCCAAACCTTTTTTTTTTTTTTTGCTAGGCCCCTGTTTGTTTTACAAGAAAATCTTCGCAGCCCCCCGGCACAAACACATCCTCAAACCACACACAGCCATTTCAAACTCCACTGCAGTTTCTTTTACACCTCAAACCTTTAAAAAACCAAAAGCAAACAAATAAAAGTAAACTACAATAAATTACAGGTTGGAACAAAATAAACTAATACCATCTTTATTTTAAGTGTAGTTGTTTCATTCCCCCTTTGTAAGAATAATTTTTCAAAACATGCCTCTATGTGCAAAGTGGGTTTAAAAACATAAAACGTGATTTGGACAGGGGAAATGGGTTTTGGTTTAGACACAAATACATATGATTTTAAAAAAATCGTCTTGTGATCGCACATACTTCTTTTTGTGCCTCTAAAACATCCTTGTTTGTCTTTCCAGAACAGACATATGATGTCATAACTGTCGGAGCACCGGCCTCTCACTGCCAGGGTTTCTAAAAATGGCGTTCTGAGGAAGCTCATCCAGAAGTTTGAGGAAGCAAAGAAACAGTAAGTTGAGAGTAAAGTCGGGCGTCACATTAGGGCTGGGCGATATGGCCTAAAATCCATATCGCGGTATAATTTGAAGCACGTGCGGTAAAGATATATATCGCGAAATATTCTTTTCTTCTGTATAACATATTTTCCACACTATATGACACACTTAATTAATTTTCTCAAAAATCGAAAGTGTGCCTATGAATTCTGGTTGTGCTTATCTGACCTCGAACCGATTTTGGCGTGCAGAAATCTGTTAAAAAATGTTTTAGTACAACTTTGGTAAGCTGCACTGCTTGATGGATTGTCAGAGCATTACGGCTGCCGTAGTGAGGAGCTTCACGGAGTAATCTGGGTCCAAAACTCCGTGGGCTTCAGCTCCCAAAGTCAAACGAACACTGAGAGTTAAAAACGGTCTAAATTCTTTCATCTTTAATAAAAATATCAACCTTTCTGCTTTACCAGGTGTAACAATTAAGTTTAACATCCATGCATCAATGAAAACAGAATTTATTAAATTTAACGGAGTTACAAGTTAACAGGAAGTTAGCTTGCTAGTTTCCACCTAAACATTTCATACCATGTTCTGACTGAGAGATTTTTTAAACTAATTAAAACGTACAGCTCTGCTACCACTTCCAACATAAATGAAGACAGAAAACTAAACAGCAGTGGCGTTTGCAGGGTTACTGAAGTTGGACTACCTGGTATATAATGTTGTGCTACGTGATTGCTAGCGACACAGCTTTGTTAGCATAACATTAGCACAGTGAAGCTGGAGGATGAACGCCAGCTTCACTTTTTTCCACTTGATAAAAGTTAACCATACCTCAAACACATGTACCCCTACCTTAAACAAAAGCGCTGCTTTGCACCCCAGTACCAATTATGCAACACACCTACTCCCTCATGCAACACACATGGTCCTGCATGCTACACTCTATTTCATACATAAGACACTTCGCTCACAAAATGAAATCTCAGGGTGCCATTCGGAAAACACATGTATCCAAAATACAAAACACATCGGGTAATTGCAACCACTCAAATACACACCTGAAGGCACCTACTTGCAAAACCGAACACCAATTAGCCAACTACAAAAAGCCCTCAGCGTAGCCATTCCAAGAACTTTGCAAGCATGGATGGAGGGAGAGCAAGAGGATATTTACCCCGGTGCCTAGCGGGAGAGGACATTGCTTGCGATGTTGATGAGGTCCTGTGGCCAGACCCCAACAGACGGCGGGATCCATGAGCCCACTTATGCACAATTGTCATGGTTTTTTGTGTTTACAGTATAGTGTTTTTTCTATTGCAGTACTATTGTGTTGTTGTTTTATTTGCTGTACCTGTATTCATGGTACTGCAATGTACAGTATTGAGTAGGTCTATTTGCGTTTATGGTTGTTTGGAAATGTGTCTCCTGTAAATGTGCCTTCTGAATAAACAATGGGAATCAAGGACTGCAGTGTTTTATGTACAGCAGACTAGTGTGTTCCCCCTGATCTGTGAGTGTTTGCATATGTTGCAGGTATGTGTCATTTTGTCAACAGAGTTACATTTTGACAAAGGAATGTTAGGTTTTGACAGCAGAGTTTAGGTTTTGGGAGTAGAGTTCCAATTTGGCACAGATGTGAATGGTATATTTCCCAGTGTTGTGTCATGTGTACTTGTGTGTACAGTTTTGGCACAGCGAGCGGGGTTTTGCAAAATGTGTTCAAGCAGTGGGCAAAAACTGTAATATAAGTAAAATCACATCAAACATTTACTTAAATATTTCAAGTGTGAAAGTAGAATATTGTTTCTCATGTTTACATCAGATGAGAAACATGAAAAACTTTTGTGCTTTTACTTTTTCATTTATTCAGGTGACACAAAAACAACAAAGAATCCAGCCAGAAAAACTGAAATAAGCACAAAATCAGAAACAACCCCAACAATGAAGAGTCCTTCAAAAGCAGGACTGAAGATTAAGCTGGTTGCATAAATATCTGTTTATTTTAAATTTATTTGAGCTTTTGAAATGATATGCAAATGAAAACTCACTTTAACTTTGTATATAAATACTTTTAAATACAAATCATATCACAGAAATTTGCACATTTATTAATAAAATGCTGTTACATTTTTAAAAGAAAGGAATTTACACAGAACAGAAAACTGCAACCAAATAATTTTAATAATCACATTTTTTGTGTTTGACAGATTTTTTGTTTCTTTGAGGTTCATTGTTGTCTCTGTGGGATTAGCAGCGCTTTTAATAACTGCTGCAACAGTCAATATAAGGACAAGACATAAAGGTACATTTAAGATTGAATGATTTTGAATTTTAAAACAAAACTGAAATTGACTTTCTTCTCTCATTTTAGGGAACAAAACTCAGATGGATGAAACCACAGTAAGTACAAATCTCAATAATCCTAAGGTTGTTATTCTGATCTTGTTATTTGATATTGTCATTGACCCATAACTGTGGATGATGATGTAGAAGTGTCTTTGGATAATGGGATTAAATAAACATGAACCAGCTGTCCCTCTCTGAGGGAGTGTTAACAAAAACAAAACTGCCTTCACAGAGACAGTTTTCATCCAGATATAACTGGACTGTGTCTGTTTTCCAGGGACTGAGTTTAAACCCTGCAGAGACTCAGTCTGCTCCTCAAACCAGCTGGGACTCGGTGTGATCACACACTTCACCCAGAGTTTAGACTACTTGTCAAAGTGTGCTCTGTAAATACAAATGTGTGTGACTCACTGTGAGAGCAGACGAGAGATAAGAAAGTTGGACAATGCAAAAATGTGTTTTAGTGCAACTGCAATTTTGTATTTACAGCTCACTTGTTTCAAAATTCCATTTTTTGAATAAATTGTTTGGATGATTGATGTTTGTTTTTTTTAAATAGCCTCATATTTAAATTTGTTTATTGATCTGAAACTTTCACATGTGAAAAACATACAAAAAAAGGAAATAAGGAAGAAGCCAAAGACTTTTTCACTCCACTGTAAATCAAGTAGTTGTAATCTTGAAGGAAGATTTCATGAATGCTGTTTCAGGGTGAAGAGAGTGTCCGTCATTATCACGAGTTTGAAGCTGGAAATCAAATGGATTATGTTGAAAGTTGTCAGTTTGTCGGCCCCGAAGGAAAAGACTATTTGTGGAGTAAGATGGATAAAGATGGAAATGTGCTAAACAGTGAAAAGAGTGTGTTGGGAAGATGGAACGAGTACTCTGAGGACCTGATGAATGTAAAAAATGAGAGAAAGAGGAGGATGAATGGTCAGTTAAAAGTGTCCAATGTTGGGGAAGTCCTGACGTGAAGGGAGCTTAGGAGCAGTTACAGCAAAGGCAGCATTAATCTGTTTATCAAACATTAGATTAGAGTAAAAAAAAAAACACTCCTAGGTTCCTTGCAAAGGTTTTTATTATTATTATTATGAATTCCTAAAGGGCCAAAGTCACAGCGGTCACAGGGACCAAACACAATCACCTCTGTTTTCTGTTCATTTAGGTTAAGGAAGTTAAAAGCCATCCATGCCATCCTCAACATCCTCCAAACAATCTAGCAAACCCTTCAGACGACTCACAGATTCACGTTTCAGTGGCAGGTAAATCTGTGAGTTGTCTGCATAGCAATGGAATGAGATCCCATGTTTTTCAAAAAATTGAACCCATGGGGAGCATATAAATAGAAAAGAGAACTGGACCAAGATTGGACTCCTTGAGGACCCCACAAGAAAGTGAGGCTTCTGAGGACGATGTTTCCCCCAATCTAACAGAAAAACTTTGGTTGGACAGGTAAGATTTAAACCACTCCAAAGCAGTCCCTTTGATTCTGACACAGTGCTCAAGCCGAGCGATAAGAATCCCATCAAATGCAGCACTGAGGTCTAACAGTATTAAAATGGCAAAATCTCCCAAGTCAGAAAAGTTAAAAGGTCATTAAAAACTTTTACAAGAGCAGTTTCAGTGTTGTGGTAAAACCAGACTGAAATACTTCACTAATGCCATTTTTATCTAGAAAGGTCTGGAGCTGAAGAAGGACAACTTTCTTTAGGAATGTCTGGACTGACAACCAAACATATCAAGCTTCTGTGTTTGAGCCAGAGACTGCACTTGTGGGTGAACAATACAAACATTTTATATTTCTTATATCAGTAATGTAACTTGCAACAAAACGTTCTGGGAAGCTTAAACTTAGTTTCAGAATAATTAAATCTGAGACTTTGTTTTATTGAAAAGGTTAATAAAGTTTGAAATTGTATCAAAAATAAAACAAATTATTAAATAACACCGGCTACAATATTGGTAACATATGTGTGTTGTTCAACAGAACTTTTTCCCAGGCTTTTGTTTATATGCTCAGTCGAAAACCACTTTAACATAATTTTCAGCATAATTACTATTTTTTGTGACTATTCAGTACTTGAGTATAATTTATTGAATTATTTAGTAATAAATATGAAGTAAAAAGTTTTGATCACAAATGGGATTTTTCCAAAACTAAGCTTGCTTAATAGTTCTGAACTGTTACTGTAAAGTTTATAATAAAGTCATAATAACCTGATATTTAGAATCTCCATATATCATTTCCTTTATGCTTATATGTTGTCAAACAATGGCAGTAAGAAACATAGTGTTAAAATAGCTCTATATAGCATTATCTAATCTTGAGAAGAGGTCAAAGGTCAGTTATGGGGTCTTGCTATATGCTATGAGACAAACATAGCACAGTTGTAAGTATCATAGTTTCTAGGCTCTAAGGCTTTGTCAGTTTAATAGTGAGCTTTACAAGATTGATTTTCGTGCTAAAAGCTGGCACAGAACTAAGTTCGCTTATGACCACTAGAGCTGGAAACAACCTCAAGCAATCCTAAGGCTAATCAGCACGGCTAGCATTGTTAAATGTTGTCATTGCTAACATATAGCTGTTTAACAGCATAGTGAGTAGCGAGAACGCTAAGTTATTGTTAGCTTTTAAAAGAAAAATGTTGGCAACCGTAACCATGGCCTGCGGAGGGTATATAAATGCTGCACAAGGTTCCATTCGTCCCTTTACACTTGCTATTGGACTTGTTTTGACCTGCTCCAACCTCAGCCTGTGGAAAGTTAAGTTTTCGGAAAATATTTACTGAAAGCGGATTTGACTTGCTCGCCACAACAAGTACTTCATCTTTGGATTGTTTGTACTTGTTTTTCATACAGCAAAGCCTGAAGATGGCTCGTCGTGGACTCGACAGCCCCCTGGACTTCGCTGCAGGTACTTTTAACATTTCTTCAGTTATTTTAAGAGCTACTAAATGACTGTAATAATTTAATAAGTTCCAGTGTGAATATCAAGTTTTAATGTTATCAAAATATGCTTATTCCAAGATTTTTCCCCGTAAATTGTTTGTATGCTTTAAATTTTCCGGGAGAGGTGTAGAAATTATTAACGACTGGTGTATGAATTTGAAAAAAAAGGTGTTACTTTGATTTGAAGGCTTCAAATTTGACACTTTTTTAATGATTTGGTTAAAAATAGCTTAACGGACTAAAATTTGTAAAATGCCCCAAAATCAGTCTCTGTGGTAACAGCATCTTCAGCATGTCATGACGTCAGAACACACAGGTGTAAACACACCAGATCCCGGTCCCTTCCTAACATCCTGTTCTTCTTGGATCAAAGGCTTTATTGAAATAAACTATAACTTTTCCCCTGCTACAAAACATGATAATAAAAAATAACAAAAATAAATGAATATAAAAAAGAATATGAAAACAGTAATCATAGTACAGTAGTAATAATGGTATCCTTATGTTATGCCACTACTATATCTTATTATATAGCAGTTAATGATGTGAACTTAGTTGACTTAGCTGTTTTTTGCTTGCATGAACAAGTAGAAGTGTCATTCAGTCTGACATAAATGTAGCCTAAAATGCTTTTCTCTCATCGTCTGCTCAAACTAACAGATGTAGCTCTGTTCCTTTAGCACTTGATGTTTATTACATTCTTAATGTTATTTTAAACTTGTTTCCTCACAGGTCGTCTCGACTACGTGGTTGAGCGTCCTGCAGAAGAAGGCCTTCCAGAGGTCATCAGGATCCTGGATGACTCTGATACCGAGCGTGTCAGTGAAGGTGAGTATGGTGAGTATATCCCTCTCCCATCCTCACCCTCTTCTCCTGAAGCACAGGATCCTGATGACAGTGAAGAGGAAGGTGAGTACCCTCCCTACATACCTGAGGACGTCGAAGAGGTGAGTGAAGACACTGACAATTCCTCTGACTGGAACAACTCAGAAGAGTGGGCCGATTGGCCTAGTGACGACTCGGGGTATGACACCATGGATGAGAGAGCTGATTCCCCTCTCATCCAGGAGCTCCCTCCAGAGCCGTTTTGGCACGATTGGCAACATCCTATTGCTCCAGGTGCTGCCCCGTTCGCCATGCCGCCTTTCGGCCAGGCCAACGCCCCACTCTTCCCGGTTGGTGATCCTTTAGCTTCTCCTGCTTCCTCTGCTCCTCCCTCAGCTGCTTCCTCTCCTGCTCCCTTAGCTGCTTCCTCCCCTGCTCCCTCAGCTCCTTCCTCTCCTGCTCCTTCTTCCGCTACTCTCTCAGCTTCTCCTTCAACCTCAGCTCTCACCTCCTCAGCAAAGAGAAGCGGAGACGACACCTGCACTGATGAGGTAAGTGCAAAGAGGTGCAAGGTAAGTGATGACACGTTTTATGGCCCTTCAACATCCTCGGGTTCTGTTGGTGTCAGACGCTTCTGGGAAAGGCCTTTTAACCTTTCACTTGATGACAGCGACTCTGACTAGATTATGTTAGAACTTGTTTTTAAGCTTTAAATGTTTAAGTTGGCCTTTGCAGTGTTTGTAAATGACTAACATTTTTTTCTCAAGCTCTAGCTCACCATGCAGGACAAAGGTAAGTCCGTACTTAATGTCAACACAAATAAGTAGAAAAGGTTTAAAATGATGTCGTGAACTGACTGTAGTCTCTTGTTTTTACATAAGGTATAGCCTGTGGCTCAGGGATCAGAGGTAAGGTAAAAACACATAACAGAAGAAAAGTAAAGTGAACAACTCTGTGATCTGTGAATTCATGCTTTTCTCTTTGTCTTTTTGTCTTCAGGTGCTTTACACTTGTCCTCTCCCAGCATTCAGCACTTCAGACACTCAACGCCCAGGACGGAGCTAACACAGAGAGATACTCCACCCAGAAGACAGCCTTACCCCAACCCGATGAGAAGGATGGATGACCAAATGACAAACTGGAGAGTGGTGCTGTGTTCCAGCTATGTAAGTTATCACCTCACATTGGCTACAAACTGTCTTGAAGACTAAATCCTTCCAATAGCTGGTGTAAATCATCGTCCTACAGTACTGTAGGTTTAAGTTTAGTTATAGTTATTGTGTGTATATGTTGAGTTTAAAATTGCATTTTAACAACATGCTGCAGCTACCAACAATGGAAATGCTGTTTTGTGTTAAAATGACGTCTTTCTCGTGTTATTGCTTTGCAGGGCAGCTGAGAGTGGACAGAGCTGCACAGAGGACCAAAGATCCACTCTCAGCACTTCATACCTGACTGGCCACAGCACCACCCCTCTTCACCCAGGGTGAGGAGGGCCCTGACCCCACCTGCACAGAGGGAGTTGTGAACATGCACTTCTGTGTCGGTGGGTTTAGGAGCCTCCTCACACTCACACGGATGAAGACTGTCACTGGAAGATGTCTCCATTGCATCAGCAGGACGTAAGCATTTGTATAATATTACAGTTTGTGATGTTTTATACATGTTTTTATTGCTTCACTTCAAACTAGGAGATATAAAATAAACCAGTTTTCATAATATTTTCTGTGTATTTAGTTGTTTTCTTAATAAGTTATTTGGAACATCATTGCAACCTGTCAGCTTTTTATTGGGGATTTATAAAGTTGCTGGTGGCTCAAGTGTGTACAGTGGGGTGTTGTTTTTGTCACATGGTAAAAGTGACCTCATAGGGAGCAAAAAGAACAACTGAACAATTTGGGGATTCACAGACTTTGGTAATCATTAAAAGATGAAGAAAAATAGTTTTATGTGATCAGTTTTAAGTAGTGAGCAGCAATTTAATCAAATGCTGGGATGAAATGGGACAAAAGGGTCATGTGACAGCCACATTAGTTCCCTTCCCTCGTTTAACAATGTGTAAGCAGACTGCTTTAACCTGCAATTTACTGCATGTTATTAGGCTGCATGGTACAACCACAGTCTGCTAACCACCTGTGGTGAGCGAAGGTTTTGAGGCATTGTTCGAACTACTGATGAAGCTTTATCAATGCTTGTTAAGTTTCCCAACCACATTTCATCCCGATGGTCCAAGGCTTACATCTTTATGCTCACAAACGTGCTTCTGTAATTAACCAGTAACAAATGTATTACTTTAAGTTACAGTGTGAGGGGCACTGATGAACATAAATTAGATTTAACTTGATTATGTGTTTAGGTCAAGAGACACAGACCTTCATCTGTAAGAGGCTTTTCTTAAATGTCTGATCACGATGTTTGTGTTTGTCTGCAGCATCACTGCAGCAGAGAGGGTATAACACAAGGCCACAGTCACGTGGTATTCTGTCCTGCTATTAAGTGAATAAAATACTGAAACTCTGGCAGTAGACTGGAGCGAGGCAAAGAGTATGTAAAGGGACAATAAGAGGAAATGATGGGAGAAAAAAAAACAAAATATACATGTCTGAGAAACAAAGGAAGAAGAAAAATAAAAAAAAATGGTGGAAAAAAGGATTAGAGCCTAAATTCTAAAGCTGCAGCTTTGCATGCTGGCAGCTCCAAGATCTCACTGACATGTAATCATAGACTGAATAAACATAGGCCAGTGTGATGTCATTGATTTGTAGACTTTAATTTGTAACAAAGGGCAACCTCTGGGTACACACGACACAACACTGGGAAATATACCATTCACATCTGTGCCAAATTGAAACTCTCAAAACCTAAACTCTGCTGTCAAAACCTAACATTCCTTTGTCAAAATGTAACTGTTGACAAAATGACACATACTTGCATCATATGCAAACACTTACAGATCAGTTGGAGCACACTATTCTACTTTATATAAAACACTGCAGTCTTTCATTGTTTATTCAGAAGGCATATTTTCAGGAGACACATTTTCAAACAACCAAAACAACAAATAGGCCTACTCAGTATTGTACATTGCAGTACCATGAGAATGGGTGAATGACTGAATGTAGTGTAAAGCACTTTGGGGTCTTTAGGGACTGAGTAAAGCGCTATACAAATGCAGGCCATTTACCATGAATTCAGAGAAAGCAAAAAAACCCCAAAAAACACCATAATACAGTAATAGAAAAAACACCATACTGTAAACACAAAAAATCATGACAATTGTGCATACGTGGGCTCATGGATCCCGCCGTCTGTTGGCGTCTGGCCACAGGACCTCATCGACATCGCAAGCAATGTCTTCTCTCGCTAGGCACCGGGGAAAATATCCTCTTGCATGTCGAAACCATCCATGGATTGCTGTCACCTGAATGTCGCCGCAGGCCTGTTCCATTGCCTGCAGAAGAGGCATGCGGGCATGTGGTTGGCGGTCATATACACGCCATCTCCAAGCCGAAAAAAATTCCTGTATAGGGTTTAAAAATGGTGAGTAAGGGGCAAGTATACCACTTCAAGTTGGTTGTGGTTGGAGAACCAGGCCTGGACCAGAGCAGCCTGATGGAAACAAACCTGGGCTGATCTGGTCTGTTCTGTACAACTATGTTATGGAGAGCATCTAGAAATGTGAGTATATGTTGGCTGTTGTATGGACCTAGTTTTGCATGATGATGCAGAAGCCCTCGAAGGCTTATGGCGGCACACAATGTGACATTTCCCCTGCGCTGCCCTGGGACGTGCACAATTGCTTTTGACCAATGACATTACGACCCCGTCGTCTTGTTTTGCACAGGTCGAATCCAGCTTCATCAATGAAAATGAATTCATGAGGCTGTGCAACTCCATCCATGGCCAAGAGAACATATTACTGTACTACAGTGCTACACATACAGAACCCCATCACACAGGTACCTGTGTAGCTCTCAGAATGGATCCATGTGGTACTGATATGGTACATATTCAGCTGCTACTGGATTTCACCAATACTGTATTGTACATGTAAAGGACAGTTACACTTACCCGTACATATTCAGCTCAAAGTCCTTTGACCCTGTCACTGTTCCTCTCAAATGGGACTCTGTAGAGCTGCTTCATGGTGATGCTGTGTTTACCCAAGATGCGTCTGATGGTGGTGATGCTCACATGGTTTATGCTGTTGAACACTTGCCTGTCTGCAAGTATTTGCTTTCGTAGCTGGTGGAGACGGATGGCATTGTCTGCCCTCACTAGGTCCACAACGGCAAGTTCCTGCTGTTGTGTGAACAGGCGTTGGCGTCCTCCCCCAGAAGGTCTTCGAGTCAGTCTAGAGAAATACAACCACATATTGTCATCGCTTTGCTTATTTTTCTTACAGTACTTTACTGTATGTACTGTGTCATCCACTGTACTTCAATATAAGTAATCATGCTATGTTTCACAGAAACTACCACTTTGGCTGCAAAAGGAGCCTTAGCACCCTGCAATACCCTGTACACTTGATATGGTAATGGTATATACTGTAGAACAGTGCTATAAAAACCATCTGAGTGGAGTAGAAGGTAGAGAGGTGAAGACAGACCTGTTTTCTAGTCGGAATGTTCTTATTACAGATGCCACTGTGAAGCAGCTTAGATGTGGGTGGACTCTCTGCCCAGCTTCCCTCATAGTCAGGCCATGGTTGATGACATGGTCCACCAAAGTTGCTCTTATATCATCAGAAATATGGGTCCGTGCATGGCCTCTTCGACTTCGACATCGACCTCCTCCTCATTACGTGAGTAATTTCCCAGTAGCTCACCATATTTGGGATCTTCTAACATCCACACTTCATGTTTAAACGGTGGTGCGGAGGCGGTGTACCGTCGCAGGCCGGATGTAGCATTCAGCGCGGTGTGCCTTTTTTTCAGTTGCTAAGCAACAGATTTGTCCCGCCCCTTTCGTTATGACGGGGCGGGCCAGTCCTTTGACTGGTGACGTTACAAAGAAACGTCAGGTGACGTTACAAAGAAACCTTAAACCGACCTTATATATAGACCTGGCTGTTCAGTTGAAACGCATTCACACAGCGGGACAGCAGCGCTTTAAACGTTCAAACACGGAGTTTAACACAAAACAACATTTTAGACATAAAAAACAAAAAAGTGAAATGGCAAGCTCGAACTGTAACACAATGACAAATGATGAAACAGTTCAGACCAATGGGGATAATTCTACAGTACATGCTTTGGTATCCCTCTTGAATAACTTGTTCAGTAGTTTTTCGATCAAGCAGTGGGGAGAGCTTATCTCAGGCTATCCGGATTGCTTCACCGCTAAGCGGCTTGTAGGTTTTGTAGAGGACGTAATGGACCTGTGTGCACAGTCAGTAGCAGTATCACCACTGAGGTCTTCCCAGAACTCCCCTGTACATGAAAACTGTTCTGTCCACACCACTACTGGCAAAACGGTTTTGTCACGTGTGAAATTTTTGGACGATTCTGCTGAGCAGGAGTTTGATACAGCACAGAATATAGATGCTAACAGCCAAGAAACAGCTAACACAGAAGAAAGCTGTCAAAATGCTGACCAACACAGTGCTGCAAAACCAGAAAACAATCCAATTCCAGATCCCCAGCAGCAGAAATCCTGTGTTGAACATGAAGCCAGCATCCCACCGTTAACAAACGTAAGTCAAACGGAGTCATATAAAAAGATACAGCATCACAGATCTTCTGTAGACTGTGAGCCACCTGAAAAAACCTTAGACTTTGAAAGATGGTTAGAGACATTAATTCAGGCTGTGCTTTCAAAGCTTGGTAAACTTTTAAAGTGCCCTCATTCTCACCAAAAACGTTTGTTGGATCTACTCTTGGACAAATTCAAGGGGATGGATTTGCATTTAGACCGAAAAGTGCAGAATTATTTTGACTGCATTGCTAATGCGATTTTCACTGATATTTGTGACAAATTACATAAATTGTCACTAATATCATTGGAAATGAGGAGGAGTGGGGAGGAGGATTCAATGAATTTAATGGAACAACCAATATTTAATATCATAACTACTTCAGTATTCCAAGAACACCTGTTGGCAGTAACAGTTACTGATAGACTGGAATCATATGAAAAGAAAGAAAGATGCAGACTTTCAGTGGAAATCTTTGTGGAAGGACTGATTTCCCAGGTTGCAAAAAAATCAGGCACAGTCTTCAGCATTGAAAGTGCTGAAGCTATCTCCAACCAGCTTACCATGAAAATCTGGACTGAAATCAGGGCCGGATACGACAAAATCCCACCAGAGAAGTTCAAGAAACTCAGCGAGAGGGTTTTCAAATCCCTCTGTAAAAGATGGAAGCATGCAGCGGTTATGGTGACATTCTGGCAATTAAACTTCCAAGATCTTGATGAAGATATTGTTAAAACTTTCAAAAGAAAGATATTCACAGAACCAAGTTGCATATCTAAGTGCTTCTCATCGGTGCGGGCATTTTTTGGGAGGTGTAAGGGAAGAAACAAAGTTTCCACTTTATAGTGACATCGTGATATCAACAGCAAAATATTTTCTAAAACTCACTGGACACTTTAAATGAGCTAGTTTTACATTTAGATCAGATCAAGTCATTTTTGAAATCCCCAGGAATGGTCGCGGCAGATGGCCACCCCGCCCTGAGCCTGGTTCTGTCGAAGGTTTCTTCCTCTTAAAAGGGAGTTTTTCCTTCCCACTGTCGCCTCGTGCTTGCTCAGAGGGGTTTGTTCTTTTGGGGTTTTCTTTTTAATACTGTAAGTTGTTACCTTACAGTGTGAAGCACCTTGAAAACACCATTGTTTCCTTTGGTGCAGACAGATTGCCAACACGTCTGTTCACAATAGAGGACTGTACTTACATGGTTGCAAACTGGTTGTTATCTTGCTTATATGAAAACATTGCTTTGGAGCAATGAAACTCAAACACATTCATTTTTAAAATGCCTCAAAATGAAATTTTGAAATATTTGGCTTTATTGAGAGCAGGCATGTGCCCTCTCCAGCTCAGTCTCATATGACTGAGCTGGAGAGGGCACTACTGCAGGGAACAAAGACACACCGACACATCTGTATCCGAGCTGGGACTGAGGACACTCACCAGCCACTTTATTAGGTACATGTGTTCAAAAGCTTGTGGCAGTAATTTAGTGCATTTAGTCAAATAAAGACATTAGAGTGGCCTGCAGGTGTATATTTTTGTAATGTTTCTGTCTTATGCCTGAAATATGCTTCAACGGGAAATATACGCTGTAACTGGAAACAACAGCGTGGAATAGTGATGTGCGGATCGATCCTGAAATATCGATTCCTCCGATACCAGTCATTTATGTTCTAGAATCGATTCTCACATTAAAATATCGATATTTTTTAGTAATTTAGGGTAAATTTGTAGTTTATCATTAACAGCAACACAGTGGAGAGAAACTATAACATTCGGATTGTCTACATTCAAAGGAACTACTTCCTCTTCCGCCTTTCATAGTCATGTGCAAAATACGGCTGTATAAATGTCACAACAATGGCTGAGCGTAATTGTGCGAACGTATTTTTCCTCCACAAACAGCTGAGACGTGGTTTGCGATACATGTGGCAAAAAAGTGCTCCAACATTGAGGTGTTGTGGCTATACTTTCCCAACCGTGAGACCTCAGAATTAGGGAGACATTCAAAAGGGCTGTTGGGGGGGGGCGGGGGTGATAAATACATTTTACAATGTTTATTTATTGGATAAAATACCTTAAATGTCACCGTTATTATTAGCCGGCCCGGAAACAGCGGGGGTGTCGAAATTCAGAGTCTGCTTCCACCTGAGGACCCGCCCTTCACGGTCTAAAGAAAGCCGGGTAGTACGTCATGAGTTCCCTCGGTGGAGTGGAACTGCCGTCTGCTCCTTGCTATCTAAAATATAACCGGGCGCTGGCGTAAACTCTCGACCGTCTCACACTTTCTTTAATTAGTTTTCTGTTTGACGTTTATTCAGCTGTGTGAAAACCCCGTTGGAACCCTCCCGAGGTATTAATAAAGTTAAATTTAATTTAATCGAATCTAATAACTTTAATCTCAGCCAAACCGATTTACTCACGAACAAATAAAACACTGAAAAAGCCAAACAATAACATTTTTAAGTTATCAAAGTGACTTATATATCATGTTTAACCCGAGTAGCGAAAGGCAGCGGGGGTTTGAAAACGATGTGTCGATCGGCTCAGATATTTGAAGTTTACACAGCTACATTCTCACCTGAAAACATGTTAAAAGTTGTTTGTTTTTTTGCGACCCAGAAAGAGAAATAAGAGTAATATTAAAACTAAGTAGCTGCCGCCATTGTTGGAAACTGGAATTGGCTGCAATATGGTTTTTCAATTTTGTTGTCCAGGTGGAAATTCGGGAGAATGGTGGCTCCGGGATTCTCCCGGAAAAATCGGGAGGGTTGGCATGTATGGTTGTGGCAACATCACTAACCTTGTCAAACACCTCAGAGTAAATCATATCACAGAATATGAGGAGTGTATGTTAAGACGAACTGAAGAGGATGAGAGGGACAGGTGCTGCTAGGGCGAGACAGACGTCTCTCATGGAGTCCTTTAGTGCTGCAGGCAGGCAAGGTGTTCAAATAGCGCACAACTTCAGTTTTTTTTATTTCTATATGATGAACTCTGCATTATTAAGTGATAAGAACAAGTAATCTGATGTCCTGTAAATTATTATGACACTATAATTTGAGATACAATAAATAAAATACGTTTTTGTATAAAGTATCGGTATCGGATCAGTATTGTCGATACCACCCTGAATATTACTTGGTATCGGATCGGAAAGGAAATCAGTGGTATCGCACATCACTAGCGTGGAATGGACCGGTTTAGTGTTAAGAGGTGTTACATCTGAAGTTAGAACGTAAATTTCCTGCAGAAATCTAAATCAAGCTTCAGAGGTACTGTTCCAAAAATATAGGGAGGGACGTTACCCACCAGATGTAAAAACAAACACTGTCTGCATGCACATGCCTGCTCTCAATGAGCCTAATCGTGGCTTAGAAAAAACAACGAGGAGCCGACTTCGATAAATGCCGGGGACGGAGAGCGATACCACTCGCTTCACAAATTCAGACCATCTGTGTAGAAGAATTTTAGAAACGTCTCATTAATATTGTCAGGATTTGACTTTCCAAGCACAGAAACATGTTTTTGATAGACTTTAAAATGACTGAATTTATACAATGAGCAGTATTCATATACAACTTTGTGACAAAGGATTTGCTCATTTTAAGCTAACACACATTTTAGTTCTATATTAGTGAACACATCACCGATGCGCTACGTGCCCTTTTTTTCTTGCATTAACATGATAAGCTGTGCAAAACCCCATTCTTCCAGCTTAAAACTGAAAATACTTTGTTGTACAAATCTTAAGGATAAGATAAGAAGAACTTTATTTATCCCGAGGGAAATTCTTTAGTCATACACATGCTCAATGCAGCAAGAGAGACAGAGGAACAGAGGAATAAGATATACCATATATACAATAAGAATACTACTATTACAGTAATATACAGTAGGATAGTGCAAAATACAATATCAAATAACTCTAATGAAGTTAGTTCAGTCAAATGAAAACAAGCAAAGCAGTGCAAGGACTCACCATTCCTCCTCATTTACGCTGATTGGAAAAGTAACAAAAGCAAAATTAAGAGGAAGCCATAAAATGGGAACTGAAGTATTAATGCAGAAATTGAAGAAACAAGATGACCAAAAACGACTGTTTAAATTCAAATCACAAGACGAATAAAGCAAAATATAAAAACGCAAAACAGGAGCAGAGGTCATCGCTATGCGATTGCATTTGTCCCTAAACACCAGAATCCCTCACGTTAACTTTTATCAAGTGGAAAAAAGTGAAGCTGGCGTTCATCCTCCAGCTTCACTGTGCTAATGTTATGCTAACAAAGCTGTGTCGCTAGCAATCACGTAGCACAACATTATATACCAGGTAGTCCAACTTCAGTAACCCTGCAAACGCCACTGCTGTTTAGTTTTCTGTCTTCATTTATGTTGGAAGTGGTAGCAGAGCTGTACGTTTTAATTAGTTTAAAAAATCTCTCAGTCAGAACATGGTATGAAATGTTTAGGTGGAAACTAGCAAGCTAACTTCCTGTTAACTTGTAACTCCGTTAAATTCAATAAATTCTGTTTTCATTGATGCATGGATGTTAAACTTAATTGTTACACCTGGTAAAGCAGCAAGGTTGATGATTTCATTAAAGATGAAAGAATTTAGACCGTTTTTAACTCTCAGTGTTCGTTTGACTTTGGGAGCTGAAGCCCACGGAGTTTTGGACCCAGATTACTCCGTGAAGCTCCTCACTACGGCAGCCGTAATGCTCTGACAATCCATCAAGCAGTGCAGCTTACCAAAGTTGTACTAAAACATTTTTTAACAGATTTCTGCACGCCAAAATCGGTTCGAGGTCAGATAAGCACAACCAGAATTCATAGGCACACTTTCGATTTTTGAGAAAATTAATTAAGTGTGTCATATAGTGTGGAAAATATGTTATACAGAAGAAAAGAATATTTCGCGATATATATCTTTACCGCACGTGCTTCAAATTATACCGCGATATGGATTTTAGGCCATATCGCCCAGCCCTAATGTGACGCCCGACTTTACTCTCAACTTACTGTTTCTTTGCTTCCTCAAACTTCTGGATGAGCTTCCTCAGAACGCCATTTTTAGAAACCCTGGCAGTGAGAGGCCGGTGCTCCGACAGTTATGACATCATATGTCTGTTCTGGAAAGACAAACAAGGATGTTTTAGAGGCACAAAAAGAAGTATGTGCGATCACAAGACGATTTTTTAAAAATCATATGTATTTGTGTCTAAACCAAAACCCATTTCCCCTGTCCAAATCACGTTTTATGTTTTTAAACCCACTTTGCACATAGAGGCATGTTTTGAAAAATTATTCTTACAAAGGGGGAATGAAACAACTACACTTAAAATAAAGATGGTATTAGTTTATTTTGTTCCAACCTGTAATTTATTGTAGTTTACTTTTATTTGTTTGCTTTTGGTTTTTTAAAGGTTTGAGGTGTAAAAGAAACTGCAGTGGAGTTTGAAAACAATAAATGGCTGTGTGTGGTTTGAGGATGTGTTTGTGCCGGGGGGCTGCGAAGATTTTCTTGTAAAACAAACAGGGGTCTAACAAAAAAAAAAAAAAAGGTTTGGGAACCACTGGTTTAATGTAACATCCTTTTATTTATCCTCCCTGTCCTATATATCCAGGTTCAAGGTCATGGGTTTGGTCAATCTAAGGAGAAACTTTTGCCTTTTGCCAGCCACTGCTTCCAGCTCATCTGGGGGAAAACTGAATTATTTCCAAGCCAACTGTGAAATGTAATCTCTCCACCGAGCCCTCAGTTTGCCCTGGGGCCTCCTACCTCCAGGACATGCCTAAAACACCTCATGCAGGTGGTGTCCAGTAGTGATGGGATTTCCGGCTCTTTTTTGAGAACCGGCTCTCTCGGTTCAACTCACTAAAAAGAGCCGGCTCTTTTGGCTCCGAACCGGCTCTTCAGGTTGTTTTGTTGCTTTAATTAATTTGTTATTAACAATAATATAAAATTATGCACAAAAGGAATTACTAATGTAAAAAAAAAAAAAGGTTTTATTTATAAATGTTTATATATAAATATATGCGGTGGCCCCTAGAGACAAAACACGTACAAACTCTTCCAAAACAGAGCTACCTAGATCACTTAAATTACACAATTGAAAGCATGAAAGCATATGTGTATTGTTTGTGTATTTATACACAAGAATTCGTATATAGTCAAATAAATAAAAAATTAAAAAAATTTTCATTTACCTGTTATTACCACACACCAAATACGGTCGTTGGTACTTGCTGGCTTGTGTAGCCACTAGGTAACAAAAGTTCAACACTGCTCCCAGCATCCTGGAGCACTTCTGTTGTCTTTTGTACGTGTTTTGAGTTTTTATGTGTTTCTGAGTTTTTACGTGTTTTGGAGTTTGTACGTGCTTCGGGGTTTGTACGTGTTTTGGAGTTTGTGCGTGTTTTGGAAATGTACGTGCTTCAGGGTTTGTACGTGTTTTGAGTTTTTATGTCCTTCTGAGTTTTTACGTGTTTTGGAGTTTGTACGTGCTTCAGGGTTTGTACGTGATTTGAAGTTTGTATGTGTCTAGTCATCAAAGAGATGACTGAACTAGAAAAATATAACTGATAAATGCAAAGCAGTGCTAAATATGATGGGACCGTCCAAGTGCACGACCAACGCAGATGTCTGACAATTTTCAACTAACAACTCATATAGATATTGAAAATAAGACATTGATGTATGACAGCAACATAGATCCTGATTGTAATTTCTTTAACAATAAGACAAATGAATGCAATTATTATACAAATGAGCAACTTAAAAAGGAATTCAAGGTAGAACAGGGTATAACAATGGTTCACTTTAATAGTCGAAGCTTATATGCAAACTTTCAATCCATCAAAGACTACATAACACAGTTTGAACAGCCATTCAATGTGATAGCCATATCGGAGACCTGGATAACTCCTGGAAAAGAAGAAGACTTTAAAATAAATGGATATGAATTCCTTCATGTAGACAGGATCAACAAGAAAGGAGGTGGGGTGGCACTTTACATTGATAAAAACCTAAAGTACAAAAGAATGGGAAGAATGACAACTGTTATTGATGGAGTGATGGAATGTTTATCAGTGGAAATAAGTATAGAAAAAAGGAAAAACCTAATTGTCAGTTGTATATATAGAACACCAGGATCTAAGATTGAGATATTTAAGGATAATATGGAGGACTTATTTACAAATATAAATCAGAAAATAATGTTTATTTGTGGGGACTTTAATATTGACTTATTGAATCCAAATCATAATAAGAGTACAGAAGAATTTATTGATTCCATGTACAGCATCGGTTTATTTCCACTGATAACAAGACCGACCAGAATAACATCTCATTGTGCAACTCTATTAGATAATATATTTACAAATATAATAGAAGGAAAGATAAAAAGTGGGCTGTTAATCAATGATATAAGTGACCATTTACCAGTCTTTGCATCTTATAATTGCCATTATAAAGTGAATAACGATGGACATAAGATTATTTACAAAAGAATAAGAACAGAGAAGACCTTAAATTGTCTTAGAAATGAACTTTTAAAGCAAGATTGGAATATTGTATATGAACAAACAGAAGTTAATAAAGCTTACGAAGGATTTTTAAGAACATTTAACACATTACTTGATAAAAACTGCCCAGTAATTGAAATCAATAGGAAACACAACTATGCAGGAAGACCATGGATGACAAAAGGACTACAAAATGCCAGCAAAAAAAAGAATACCCTATATCGAGAATTCATAAAAAAGAGAACAATAGAAACTGAAATGAAGTATAAAACTTACAAAAATAAATTAACTAATATAATGAGATCCTGTAAAAGAGAGTATTACATTAAAAGGTTAGAACACAATAAAGATAACACAAGAGATATATGGAATGTATTAAACAGAATAATCAAAAATGAATCAAGGAATAATGATTACCCTGGGTACTTTATAGAAGGGACAAGAAGTATTAATAACATGGAAGAGATAGTAAATGGCTTTAATGAATTCTTCATAAACATAGGGCCAAAACTGGCAGAAGAAATAAAGGTTGATGGAATAGAAAGGGACACTGGTGAAAATATTGAAAGGAATAGTAGCTCAATGTTTTTAAGAGCAGTGGAAGAGAAAGAGATTTATGACATAGTTAGAGGACTTAAGAACAAAACCAGTACAGACTGGAATGATATTGATATGGTAACGCTAAAGACAGTTATTGATGGTATCGTAAAACCATTAAAATATATATTCAACTTGTCGTTTCAAAAAGGAGTTTTTCCACAAAAAATGAAAGTTGCTAAAGTTATTCCCATTTACAAAACCAGTGTGTTACGTTCCCCCCGAAGGGGTCTAGGCATGTGAGAGAGGGGATCAGTAACAAATGAGTCCGGAATCAGAATGAAAAAGGAAAACAAACAGAGTTGTTCTGCATCAATAAAACTTTATTACAAAATGGTACAGGTTAACATTAACTTAAAGGGCCAGCAACGCCGTCTTACCAATAACGCCAAAGAAACAAAGAAAACGCTCGCAGCCACGAAAGGCAGGACTACCAAACAAACACTATAAAAAAGGAGGCACTTCCCACACTTCCTACCCTACTCCCCACCACGGGGAGACACTCTCAGGGCCCACAAGCCCGTCTGCTCACTGGTCAGAAAGAGGCTGTCTGTCCAAAATCTAGCACAGAACCGCATAGAGCCACCGAGGAAAAAGCCACCCTGCTCACAGCTCATCCCCAGTTTAAATAGCCTCAGAGGATGATTGCTGACTGGAGTCAGGTGGCAAACGAGGCTAATCAGCAGCAGCTGTGTCCTGGGGAGAGAGGAGAGTGAGAGAGACAGAGAGGGGTAGGAGTGGCAAGAGGGGTGGAGGC
The DNA here is from genome assembly GCF_057381915.1 of Diplotaxodon limnothrissa. Classification (NCBI taxonomy): domain Eukaryota; kingdom Metazoa; phylum Chordata; class Actinopteri; order Cichliformes; family Cichlidae; genus Diplotaxodon; species Diplotaxodon limnothrissa. Next base: position 44,836,481 of record NC_140610.1, read on the forward strand.
GGGGAGAGTGGGCAAACACCCCACCCACACACTCCCACAAAGACATCATTTTACAAACTATAGACCAGTGTCAATACTCTCCCAGTTCTCTAAGATACTGGAAAAACTCTTCATAAAAAGATTTGAGTTTTGTGGAAAAATATGAATTAATGACAGATAGGTCAGTATGGGTTCAGAAGCAACAGATCAACAGCTTTGGCACTGATAGATCTAATGGAAAAGATAACGGAATGTATGGATAATAAGAGGTATGCGCTCGGAGTTTTCTTAGATCTAAAGAAGGCGTTTGATACTGTTAATCATGAAATTCTATTAAAAAAACTGGAAAAGTACGGGTTTAGGGGAGTGGTTTTGGAATGGTTAAAAAGCTATGTAGGGAATAGGCAACAATATGTACAAATAAATGAATATAAATCTAATTTGATGGATATAGCTTGTGGAGTACCTCAAGGTTCAGTACTGGGTCCAAAAATGTTTATTATGTACTTAAATGATATCTGCAGAGTATCGGAGATTTTAAAGTTTGTAATATTTGCAGATGACACAAATATACTGTGTTCAGGAGGGGAATTGCCACAGGTTTTGGAAATGATCACACAGGAATTAACAATATTAAAGAAGTGGTTTGATATAAATAAATTATCATTGAATCTAGATAAAACCAAATTTATGTTGTTTGGAAACCAAAAAGAAAAACATCGAAGTAGAAATATGTGTTGACAATGTAAAGAGTAAATGAAATAAAATTTCTTGGGGTGATCATTGACCACAAGCTCTGTTGGAAGCCACACATTACTTATGTTCGGGGGAAATTGGCACGGGGCATTGCCGTCCTGGGGAAAGCAAAGCATATGTTGGATCAGAAAGCACTGCACATTTTATACTGTGCTTTACTACTGCCATATATGAGCTACTGTGTAGAGGTCTGGGGAAACACATACAAAAGTAACACACAAACAATAACTATAATACAGAAAAGGGCCATTAGATTAATAAATAATGTAGGGTACAGGGACCATACAAATGCACTCTTTGTCAAAATGCAAGCTATTAAATTCCAAGACTTAGTGAAGCTTAAAACAGCGCAAATAATGTATAAAGTAAGAAATAAATTGCTTCCCAAAGAAATCTGTAAATTGTTCATAGAAAGAGAAGGTGGGTATAACTTAAGAGGGAAATGGAATTTAAAAATACAAAGTGCTAGAACAACTTTAAGAACTATGTCAATCTCAATTGCAGGAGTTAAATTATGGAACAGTCTAACAGAAGAAATAAAAGACAGTCAAAACATAAAACAGTTTAAAGTAAAATATAAAAACCTAATTTTAAATAAGTATAAGAATGAAGAAAACGGGGTTAACCCAGGACGGTAATGTTGCTGGCAATGGTGTTGCGGTTCTTTTTTGGGGTTTTTTTTTTTTTTTGGTTTGTTGTTTTTCCATAACTTGTGTATCTGCAAATATACACATTCTGTATTTTTCATATGAAAGAAACTATACTGTGGTGGGGCTTGCTAATTTCTTGTTTTTGATTTATGTATGTTATGTTTTGTTTTACTTCATATGTTTCATATGTTGTTTGTTTAATTTAAGACAAAAGAAAATTAAATGAATGAGAGGTAAAACTTGAGGGGGTAGGGACAAATAAGTAAATACTTCAGCCTACTCCTTTTCAAACAAATAAGGGAATGATATTTTGTAATGATTGTGAAGGCACATGTTTGAAATAAAAATGAACTGAACTGAACAATTGCACTTTGTGGTACTAAGGTAGAGAAGTCAGTAAAACCAGGTGTCTATTTCTATAACTGTGAGCAGTTACAGACTCTGCCATGAATCATTTTATTGTGGTAATGCTCAACCACTTGAAAGGCATTCTCTCTTTTGCATCACTGAGCAGATACATGCAAAATTATAATACAATTCTCCTGCTGCACTTTGTGAGTTGGCACCATGTCTGATAATTTAGAACTGAAATGATACAAAACAAATGCTCTAAGGTCTTCTGGGGGATTGGGAACAGAGAACGGAAAGTACACAATGAGATTTCAAACCATTTCAGCTTTTTAGTGTCATTATCCCAAAGAAAGAAAGAAACAAAACCCTGAACCATGCCACTCAGTTTGAATTCTTCAGTTAGGCTGCAGGACTGTAACAGCGTTATTGGGAGTGCCTCTTTGTTTTGATGAAGTGAAATTAAAACGTGCTCTTCTGTTCCCATTGTTGTCATTGATTGGAGTCATTTCACATTCACTGCAGAGCGTCCAAGGTCACTGCTGGTTTCGACGAGGGGCCGGGCGCCTGTTCAGGAACAACTGACATTAATCTCTTGGTGACACGCAGTAAAGAATTGCCGTTGACATGTTAACCCTTCAGGATCCAGTTATCAAAACAGCAAGGACACTTGTACTGTGGCGGGTGCCGGCTGAGGGATAGATGGACCTTTTGTTTAAGCAAAGGGAAATACTAGGGATGTGCATTTCACATTTGAATTTTAAATACTGCCTGGAAAAATCTAAATACTAAAAGCAACCTTTTATCTTTCATCAGTGTGAAAAATTTATGATTATATCTCAATTTAGACCTTCCAGATCCCTCGGGTCATCTGGATCCAGTCTTTTATCAGTTCCTAGAGTCAGAACCAGACACTGAGAAGCTGCATTCAGCTTTTATGCTCCTTATATCTGGAACAAACTCCCAGAAAGCCTCAGATCAGCTGAAACACTCAGTTTATTTAAATCCAGGTTGAAGACTCACCTGTTCTCAGCTGCTTTTGAATAAAGCACCAAATCCACACTTTTAAGCTTAAATTTCAAAACTTACATTTTAACTACTGATTTTATCTACTGTTTTTTGTTTTGTTTTTTTTAATCGATTTTAAATCATGCTCTTTTTATTGTTTTTGTTTTTTAATGTCTCTGTAAAGCACTTTGAATCACCTTGTTGTTGAATTGTGCTATATAAATAAACTTGCCTTGTCTTGCCACTGAATGAACAATAGGCTGGAAGGTCAGTTCATTGATCAATAATATACAAATTGTCATGGGCCCTGATCAAAGACCTCAGAAACCTGCAGTCTGAGACTGAAGAAGTCACGTGGATGAGTGACGAAACGTTTCTCCCACCTGAAAACGCTACGTCCAGATGAACAGAGTCAATCTTTTGGACCACCTATAATTCTAAACATTTTGGTAAATGACATTGCTATTACATGTTGGTACAAACATATGGATTCTTCATACCTCAATCTTAGTATAGGAGGTCGTCTGGAGCTGTACACCATAGGCAGAGTGGTTTACTTTGACATGGGAGACCTTTATCTGATCTCCCACATGAACATTGTAAATTGATGCCTCCCTCCACAAGGAGACAGTCATGGTATGCCCATCCTGAAATCACAAACATGACAGAATGAAAGATTTATTCATTAACTAATACAAATCTCAAATATGCCTATTTTCACCATTTTCAATACTACACTTTAGTTGCACCATTACCTGCTTTAGCTGGAGCGTTCGTATAGGCACCTGTTGTTTGCCTGCGAAAACCTTCCTCACTGCAGAACACTGAAAATTCAATTAAAATATAATGTCAGTTATTGTGATTGCATAAATCTGTGTGTGTACATCTAGGTGCTTCTTTCTTGACTTACTACATCTATTATTTTATTATTGTTGTTAATGATAAATCTACAACCATTTACAAAATAATAGCGGTTGATCTTGTTCTCACAATTTTGTGTTTGTTTGACGACAACAACAAAAATTATTATTTTTACTTTTAAAGACAAAAAAGTAATGGTTTCTTTGAAAACCTAAAGCAATATCAGTTCTGATGGAACCACAAATATTTACCTCCAGAACCTCCCCTTCCACTATAATAAGCCCTCCAAACGTTGGGCTCATCTTCAGTGGTGTTGGCTGGGGAAGGTGGATTAAGAAGCTCCTCTGCCTTTGTGATGAGGGCCTCTGTGACTGCAAGGGCAGGAGCTTTAAAAAACTGTGTCCTCGCCGTAATGTTGATTAGATAAGGGGGAGCTTGGCCCCTCAGCTCATGTCCCCTCATCATATAAGACATGCCCTCTTTGACTTTGGATGAGAATTCTTCAAACAAAGTAATTTTTGCCACTGTCTCTCCGTCAGTGATTGTTGCCACCGTATTTTTTTTGGTTAACAGTGGTTTGACCCCTCCATCTTGGATATCCCAGCTGATCCTCCTGTGTGTCTGTGATTTGATGCTATATAAATAAAATTGAATTGAATCACCTTTAGCTGGTTGCAAGATTTTAACACCCGGATGTGAATGGGTGGGGGCCTGAAGTACGGCGTCTCAGGCCGGTTATTGGTCAATTTCATTAAGGCCATTCTGAAAAAAAAAAAAAAAAAAAAAAAAAAGCAAAAGAAACACATTAACAGGTTCATACATTTCTGCTGGATCCAGTTCTGATAGAATACAGTAACACCTGTTGCTTTTATGTTGTCTCTTCACATTTTGATATGAAACAAACATGTGTCGCGACCGACACATCTGTCTTCTTCTTGATATCAAATATATCCATAATAGGCATTTCAGTATTTTATACTTTTTATTATGGTTTCCTGAAACACTTCTTTTTTTTTTCTCCCATGAAAGTTTATTGAATTACAAACACTACATTTGGCACATTTAGAAACTAAGGTCAAGGTCAAGGTCAGCTTTATTTATATAGCACATTTCCAACAGCCGATGCTGCACAAAGTGCTTAACAATAACAATAAAATTAGATTATCAGAACACCAAAAAACTCATTATCAGATACGTCACCTCATGAAAGCGCATGATGAAGCTTTGTAAAAGCTTTAAAAACAAAAAAAAAACAAAACAAAATGATGCAAAATAGTAACTGTAATAAAATAAATACTTACAATCATAAAAAGAAAAGTCCCTGATTAGATTTACTATATGACAGCTAAATATTACACAAAACAATAACAGTCAGATGGCTGGGGAAAAAGGCATCAGACTCACTTGTTTCATGCAAGGATAGTCCATTTCACCAGGCCCAGGCTCCTGCAGCCGCCGCGCCACCGGGCCCAGGATCCTCTAGCAAGGCACCAACAAGTAAACAGAGGTGGGACCAAGTCATTGTTTTGCAAGTCTCAAGTCAAGTCTCAAGTAAGTCTCAAGTCTCAAGTCATGTCAGGCAAGTCAGAGTCGAGTCTCAAGTCACTGGTGTAAAAGTCCAAGTAACGTCACAAGTCTGAAATTTTGAACTTCAAGTCCTTTCCAGTCTTTAAAAAAAAAAAAAAAAAAACGAAAAAAAAAAGCATGTTGCAGTTATATGCTAAATGTAAATATTAGACCATGTAATTTTTAAATCTGTGTTTTTCTCAACACATGACAAAATAGTGAACGTAGAAAATATACACAAATTGTGAAATTGCACCTCTTTAAAATGCAGCTCAATTAAACCTAGCTCCAAGAATAATTTTCACCGACAGTTCTGAGATAAGCTGCATGTTATTCTTGGATGCGGTTGTAGGACCAGCTTTAAAATCGCATGACAAAAATATCATACACATTAAAAAAAAAAAACAACTGTATCACCAATGTAGCCTGGACAACATTTGCTAGTTAGATGCTAGTTAATTTCTCTTCAACGACGTAATCCAATAACAACCGATCTCTTTACCCGTCGGCTTCCCGTGGCTGTCATGCGACCGGCTATTGCAGTTAATAATACAACAGCTTCTTGACATTTTTGTGTTTCTTTTTATCGCTGTATAACTGATTTTAATTGAAAGCCTGCGTGCGCTAGTACCGCTTGCCACGAGTTCCCAGAATCCTTTGCGGTTCTACCCGTGAATGACGTCACATTTTCAATCTCTATATAATATGCATGTTAAATCCAGATGAACAGAGTCAATCTTTTGGACCACCTATAATTCTAAACATTTTGGTAAATGACATTGCTATTACATGTTGGTACAAACATATGGATTCTTCATACCTCAATCTGTAATAAAATAAATACTTACAATCATTAAAAGAAAAGTCCCTGATTAGATTTACTATGACAGCTAAATATTACACAAAACAATAACAGTCAGATGGCTGGGGAAAAAGGCATCAGACTCACTTGTTTCATGCAAGGATAGTCCATTTCACCTGCCCTGCGAGCGGTTAACAGTTTCTGCCAGCTGATAGCCGCCGCGCCACCGGGCCCAGGCTCTTCCTGCAGCCGCCGCGCCACCGGGCCCAGGCTCTTCCTGCAGCCGCCGCGCCACCGGGCCCAGGCTCCTCTAGCAAGGCACCAACAAGTAAACAGAGGTGGGACCAAGTCATTGTTTTGCAAGTCTCAAGTCTTTATCCTCAAGTCACAAGTCTTAGAACATTTTTTTCAAGTCAAGTCTAAAGTCATAAAATTAACTAGAAAGCCGCCGCTAATCAGTATAGGTTGCCATTCAAACGGCTACAGAGAGCAAAACTCAGTGGAGCAGCCATTCTCCACCATGAACTATGGTAAAACCAAACACCGCTCGAGCCTCACAGATGACAGCTTACAGTTTTGTGTAAAGATGAGGTGACTTCGTACAGCCCCAATTTGTAGACACTGTGCGCAGAGGTTCATAAGCAGACCCGACAATGTTTGCATGAACACACTTTGAAGCATTACGTTATGGACCACTTTTCACACATAGTTGCTGTACCCATACAGCCGGCTGTAGCTTTTCATCTCACAGCCCGACACATACAAAAAAAAAAAAAAAAAAAAGCAGAGAGAGCACAGACCTGAGAGGCGTGATTGCAGATGCCGCTGAGGTGGGTCCACCTCCCCTGCAGCGGCACTGCAGACCACGCCCTGCCACACACATCAAACACGTAAAATAAATATTTATGCACTTTTCATTCACTTGGTTTTTTTTTGTTATTTTTACACAGTGTTCTGAATGATTAACAATGGTCTACAGCCAATCTTGTGTATTATTATACAAACTTTGGTTGTAAGATTCAGATAACTATTTAATAAAAGCTAAATATTTTATATGAGAGTAAGAAAGAAAAGTATATCTTTGTCTCATACTCTCATCAGACAATACACGAACCTCTCAATAAACAAAATATATGCTCGGCTTAAATGACAAACCGCTATTTTACACAGTGGAACACTTATTTTTAAACAAAACCAATGCAGTTCGCCACTGACAGTGCTTACCTTTGCACATCACAGTAAACACTGAACCAAGATGGCGCCCACGCGAACGAGAAATCTGAACTACGGTGTCCTGCAGAGGACAAATGGTCAAAATTGCTAAAATATACAACATATATGCAGCTCAACAGCGACACCTTGTGACTTATTCCAGTCACTACCTTAAATATACATAACGTCTTACCTGACATTCAGTTCACCGGACACTCATACCGAATCACCAGCCCATATAAATGAAAAATAAGTCCAGCAGCCCACCAAGAGTCATCACGAAAGACTAGGGGTGACACGAGAGCGTGAGCGGGCCTGGGTGTCAGCCAACCCGACCTGGGTGTCAGCCAAGCCGCCCTAGCCAGCTAGCCGGCTAGCTGCCATGCGGCGCTAGCAGTAACATCGTGAGAGATATGGGACTTCTTGATAAAATATGGGACTTCTTGATAAAACGAGCAGATATTTGAAGTTTACACCCCTACATTCTCGCCTGAAAATAGGGGAGGCTGTCATAAAGTTCAACATCAGTAACTTAGCGCGCACAGCTGTATGGAAACTCCGTCGTGCTAGCTAGCACGCAGTACAGTTATTGTAACTGTCAGCACAACGAAAATAAACTACACCTAAACTCGGTTTATATCTGACCCAAATAGAGTGCAGTTAATAACGTCTTACCTGAAATTCAGTTCACCAGCCGCCTGCTTCTCCTGCATTGGGTTTCCCTTATCCACGATTGAGCTCCGCGTTAGCCACCACCGGTCGATCGGTGGCCGCCTCGCATGTTTCTTTCCCCGCATACGAGGGGAAGAGACATACACCGGTGGCTAACGCAGAGCTAGCTAGCCACCGGTATATGAACAACTCAGTTATTTTTTCCACATCGACCAGCATCATCGGCCCATATAAACGAAAAATAAGTCCAGCTAATACAAAGACTGTTTGCGGAGCGATCGGGGGTGAAAGGAGTTAGAGACGCCTCACTGAAAGCCAAGCCTGGGTGCTTTTGAGTGAAGCGGCGCTAGCCGGCTAGCTAGATCATTATCCGCCGTTCTTAAGCTGAGAGACGTACTTGAGCTGTGGCAGCGGGATCCCCAGACCAAGTTTAGCTGCTACGTAGGCCAAAGGATAACCAGTCGCTTTACTGGCCAGAGCAGAGCTCCCTGACAGGCGGGCATTCACCTCAATGATGTAGTACTGCAACACATTATACATAGAAGATACAATTCAATCACAGACATTACGGGAATTAGACCAGGAGAAGGAATACCAGCTCCCCATGCACACAAGACCTGTTTAAAGGCCTGTTCTGATACATAAAGCCTATTCATACAAATCTATTCCTGGTTTGTATGAAATGAACTTGGTCACATTGATACCTAAAACAATTTTCTTTTAAAACTTATTGAACTAGGATTTACATAGCAAAGGCTTTTTACAACCTTGTTATGGAGCCAAAACAGTAAATGTAAGCCGTTGACATACCTGGCTGTTACATTATCTGCAGATCCAGCCGCACACTCTGTACATCCTATAGCCATATAAACTGTATATACTTCAAGTCATGTTACCACCCATGCTTATTTCAATATACCTACACTTTCTGTACTATTCATTACAGCATGTCACTGGCTTTAAAATAAGGAAATGAAAAACAGATCCACTTTATAGGTGAACACAGTCCTATTTGTGCTTTTCATCACCCAGGTCTTCACATATATGCTTACCTGTTCAGATTCGGGGTTAAGAGCGTACTGGATGTTACACTCTCCCACGATGCCGAGATGTCTGATGACTTTAATGGCCGTGTTTCTCAGCATGTTGTACTCGCGGTCATTAAGCGTCTGACTGGGAGCCACTACAATGGATTCCCCAGTGTGGATACCCAGTGGGTCGATGTTCTCCATATTACACACCTAAACAAGAGGAAACAACAGCCATTTAAATCTATGGAACGCCAGGACTGCCATAATGAATTAATTAAATACACCATTAAATAATTAATTAAATGTGGCAATAATTAATTAAAATTGGAATTAATTAATTAAATAAATAGTTATGATATATGTAATTAATTAATTATTGACACATTTAATTAATTATTTATGTATTTCACATTTTAATTAATTATTGACACATTTAATTAATTATTGACACATTTAATTAATTATTTAATGATATATTTATTTATTTCATTTTGGCAGTCCTGACGCCTGGCTCTCATCATGAAATAATTTTATCTGTCAGCCTCACCCATCAAACTCAGGGGGCGGGGTTAACGCTGATCGAGTCAAAACCATTGCTTTGGCCTGGTGGCCATTGTTTCTAGCACACAACAGAAAGCTAACAGAACTGAGCTTTGAAAAACCCTGTTTGTGTGTTACCAAATACCGTTTTAATATTTTTTTAGCCGAGAATGTAGTGGTTTAATCTTCATGTGTCTGGTCGGTTTGTCAAGATACAGCCTCTTTGCAAAAGTGTTTCGATGATTTCGGAGATGTCGTCCCAGTCTCACGGCAAAGCGTGGGATAGACCCGCTCGCCTCGCAAGCAATCCCACCGACAAAGCGCAGGCCCCGGTACACAGCTGTAGTAACCCCCACTGACTTCTTTTACTGAGGTTATATTTATCGATGTTTTATTTCCTGATGTTCTTATGTGTCCTACGTGTTTCAGTCGCCAATTCTGAATTATAACTAACATTAAAAACATGTTTAAGGAGGAGAGAGAGCAAATAAATCTGTTTAACATCTGATCTTTGGGTTTTTGTTCAGTAATCAGCGTGACCTGTGTATAAACACATAAAAGAGATAACGTTGGTGTTTCCGTCATGTAGTAACTGCTGGCTTTAACTGTACAAAGGTTGTTCGACACTATGAAACACATACAGACTTCATGATGTTCGGCTAATATTTTTATTGTGAATATTAATCATGCTGACCTCGCTCTGTACACCACGCAGCGAGGTCAGCATATCCACGATATCCTCAGCTCCATGAGTTAACACAAAGTTTCCCAGCTGACTATCTAACTGCCAACTATTCCAGAGACGTGAAAATATACAGCATAAAGAAAAGTGTAAGAGACTCAGCAGCAGATTAGAATAACAGTTATACATTTAATAAATCACCAAATGAATCCAAGAAACGAGCAAACCTGTTCCGACAATTTGAATTTGTATTCCCTCAGCTGCAGACTCGCTGCTGTTTAAATGTTTGAAAAGGAAGATTAGATATAAACAAACGTCAAACATAGACTCAGTCTGCCTTCACATTTGATATGAGGCCAGCACGTATAGTGGCCTCAGCAGGCTATTACTGAAATACACGTGCTATATCATAAACTATGATATAAATAGGGAGGTCCTATTAACATGTTTAGTTTTAAAGGACACCTTCCTGCCTTTAGTCTCATTCATGAGCAGTATTCGTTTTCTTCTAACATCCAGAAGTCTGCACAATGTGTTTCATAGTTTGTAACAAGCCTTTGACAGGTAAACATAACATGACCGAAAAAGCAAAAAAAAAAAAAAAAAAAAAAGAGAGAGAGAGAGAGAGAGAGTGTTGACATAAGAAGAGAGAGTGTTGACATAAGAAGAGAAAATGCTCTCAATTATGGAGACAGGCAAATGGTTCATTTATGTTTGATGTGTGTTTATTCCTCCCTAAATATCGTCGGTGAAGTTCGCCATGCACGTCAGATTTTCCTGCGCATTTTTATACCTCTGCCAACAGAGAGAGAAAAAAAATCACATTCTAACAGACAGCTGGTGCTTAGAATACAGTTGAATAACTATTAAAAAACAGATGATATTTAGATGATAGTTCAGTCTAACACATGTGCCAGTGAACCATTAAACGTCTGTGAAACTATGCAGTTATGAAACGTAACTTTAACCTCAGCCAAACCAATTTGCTCAGTTGTAAATAAAACAGCGAAGTAAACGTGACCCGACAGACAGAACCTGAGTGAATGAAGTCCAGCGTTTAACCACTGAGAGCTAAAACTCAGCTGAGGTTTGAAAGCTGTGTGCCGGTGATTGGACATCAGCCGCTGATAAAGCTGTTCGCCTATAAAGTGCTCTGTAAGGAAACAAGCTCCAGCAGCTCTGCGCTCGGGGAAAACACTATATTTACTTATCTTGTGCAGAAAAATGCGCTGACATTGCGTTATATCGAGCACCGGCTGCCCAGTTAAACTGTGACTATCACCAGGTAACTAGGCGTGTTTCTTGAATTAGCAGCAGGTGTTAAACAGCTGACAGATGAGGAGGAGGATGCATGCAGGTAAACTGAGGGTCTGCTGAGCTGATCGCTGGTTTCGTGAGAAAAATGTCAGCTCGTTCTTTATGTTACAGAAGCACAGAGACACAAGACCAGGCGGAAAGAGACGATCGTTCGGTGAAAATGAGAATCTGCGAATGCAACATGTGGAACACGGAGAGTGGAATATGTAAACAAACCGGTTAACGTAACCCCCTCGGTGCACTCTGCATGCTAACTGTTAGCAGAGCTAGTGAAATCTCTGAAAACATCTGAGCACTTTTGCAAGCATGTTCTATGTTGACAACCTGACCAGACATACGGCGCGACATTCGCGGCTAAAACACTGTTAAAAGTGTAGCTGGTGACAGAAAAACGGGGTATTTTAAAACTACACCACCACCATTGCTGCCTGTGATTTGATCTGCATTCTGGGATAACTGGCTGCCCCAAGTCTACACAAGCAATCGATTATCTAGGATCGACCTGTTTTGACTTACTTTGCACGGCAACCAATCAAATGTTAGAGAAGCTGCATGGGCAGCGTTAACCCCGCCCCCTGAGTTTGATGGGTGAGGCTGACAGATAAAATTATTTCATGACGAGAGCCAGGCGTCAGGACTGCCAAAATGAAATAAATAAATATATCATTAAATAATTAATTAAATGTGTCAATAATTAATTAAATGTGTCAATAATTAATTAAAATGTGAAATACATAAATAATTAATTAAATGTGTCAATAATTAATTAATTAAATGTGTCAATAATTAATTAAAATGTGAAATACATAAATAATTAATTAAATGTGTCAATAATTAATTAATTACATGTGTCATAACTATTTATTTAATTAATTAATTCCAATTTTAATTAATTATTGACACATTTAATTAATTATTTAATGGTGTATTTAATTAATTCATTATGGCAGTCCTGGCGTTCCATATAAATCACCCTCAGTTTTTTTTTAGTGAGTATAAACCGTTTGTTCTCTGGTCTCCTTTTACTCACAGTCACACAGTTGTCATAGGCGTCCCGGACCACCTCGTACTCGATCTCCTTCCAGCCTTTCAGGGATTTATCCACCAGCACCTGAGAGGTGTGAGCGAATGCTGCCGTTACCAGAGAGGTCAGCTCCTCTCTGTTGTTGGCAAAACCGGAGCCGAGGCCTCCGAGAGCGAACGCTGAACGAACCAAGACGGGGTAGCCAAGACGCTCAGCAGCTGCCACCGCCTACAGCAGAGTTAATCAGATAAATTTAGACTTCACTGGGGCAAAAAACAATCCAGAAGCTATTAATTTATAAGCGAACACGTCTCCTCACCTGTTCCACCGACAGAGCTGCTTCACTGGGAGCTACATGCTCATTGATCTCTTCCATTTTCTCCACAAAGATTTTTCTGTCTTCGGTCATCTCAATGGAGGAAACAGGAGTTCCCAGAACCTGCACTTTATATTTCTCCAGAACGCCCAGCTTGGTCAGCTCTACACCGCAGTTCAGAGCAGTCTGACCTCCAAAAGTCAGCAGGACGCCGTCCGGGCGCTCATTTTTTATCACCTGTAACAACAAGATGTAATGACACGAAGCACTCACAACACATGAAAATGAGACAAACAGCTCTGTGGATTTCACACTGGGAATTTCATCCCGTCCAAGACATTTGGAAGTCTGCAACTGAACTAAAAGCAGCTTAAGTGATCTTTGATTTTTTACTGTAAAAGCCTTTTAGCCTCTTCGTTTCCACTCTATACTGCCATATGATGGATGCAGGTAGAAAGCTGAGCAGGGATTTTTATATCTTTGAGCCAGCACATTTTTACAGAAACGTATTATGAACACTGAAATTTAAAAATAAAAATAATAACATAAACTACATTAAATAAACCTGGGCAAAGAAGGTAAAAATCTGAGGGAATATTTGTCCTCAAACTTGTTTCTTTTCATTATCATTATTAATCCGCACTCTTATTTTTCCTCTCTTACTAATTACTGGCTGTTGTCTCTATATTGCATCTATATAAAAACCAGAGTGGAGCAACGAGCTCTCTTTAGTCCACCAGCACCACCCTTTATCTTACATGATGACTTCCATGGAGCCGCGGATTTAAGGGCTGCAACACAAAGCTCATGTTTTGCCTTTGCTTTTAAACACTTGTGCTGCATTCAAGTGTTCAACCAAACAAAGTGATGGACCACGTAAAAGTATCTTATCCACAGTAAAGAAATAAAAATAAAGGTTGTCCTAGAACCCACTGTCCCAATTCCTACAATACAGACACAAAAGAAGACTGAACTACCTTCAACAGTCACCAAAGCTACAAACACACCTGTACAGAACTGCTCTGTGTTCTTTGGTGGGTGTTACGGCCCTAGCAGGGCCTCCTCCTGAAGGTGCCTGTGTGGGCGTGTCACACTACCTCTTCTGCCTGAGGTGCCACCTTTCCCTTTTGTGCAGCTGACTCTCGTCAGTAATCAAGGAGATTTAACTTGTTTATTTAGTTATTTGTTATGCCCCACTGTTTGTTTGCCACTACACCTCTGTAAATAAAACCACCGGTATCTCATCCACTGCCTGCATCTTGGGTCCTTCTTCCAACTCCACGCGGCTCGCCTCGGCAGCCGTGACAATTAAAGCTTCTGCTATAATAATGCCTCATTAGAGGGCACCTTGGTTAAGCTAAATGTATAATTATAGATTTTGTTAACCGTGGGAAATGTCTTTTATCCATCTTTTAATTAGTGTGTTATTTCCTCTTGTTTCTCAGGTACGGTAACCGTGGACACAACCAACCGTGCATCCATAATGGGACAGAGCGCTGCTTCATCACCAGTCAGAATCACGGCTTCGCTGTCGACCCTGACACTTTGCCCAAAGACTGGGACGTGCTCTTCACAAATGCTAACGACCACACCAACGAGGGCATCGTACACAACACAAAGCCTCTGTTCAGGTAACAGTCTGTGAAAGATGGAGTCCAGTGGTGATTCACTCTAGAAGTGACTGGTTCTGGTGCCTTAAGTGCCTCTGTACTGGCCGGAAAAAACCCAATTAACAAACTCCCCCTCACCATGACAACAGCAGATTTCAAGCACAGTCGAAGGACGAACTGTAAGCTCCGCGGCTCTACGGTTACAGCTGGTTGTTCAGCCTAGCAGTGGCGTTAAACGATATTAACAGGGATATATTTAATGTAGGAAGGCCGTCTGTGCCGGGAAGGAGTTTCATGAGCGGGAGGCCAGCCGGAGGCAGAGGGAGACGCCGTCTGACTGTGTGATCAACAACATGGCTCTGCTTCAGCATCCCCGGCTGCTGCTCGCCTGTGTAGGGCTGCTGCTGCTGCTCACCTTTGGCAGCATCGACGCTCGATCTTCGCCTATATCGGACTTGAAATCCAAAATATCCGGGGTGGAGGAGCTCTTGGAGGAATTCCGCAAACAGCTGCAGCAGGACCAGACCTACAGGACAGGTGAAGTGATGGACTCCTGCGTGGGCGACTTCAGTGCCGCGGGGGATCGCATCATCCGGGCCAAGGACTCCATCGAGCAAGGAGCCACCTTCCTGCTGGCCCCGGACAGGGTGTACACCAGGAAGGACTGTGTGCACGCCTGCTGCTCCCAGCCTCACTGCACAGTTGCGGTGCTTCACGAGGACCAAAGGCAGCCCGGGGACAGTCTCCGCTGCTACCTGTTTAACTGCACCTACAGGAGTAAGAATGTGTGCGCCTTCTTGGCTCAGAAAGGCTTCACGACATACAGCCGGACTCCCAACACAACGCAGGGACACCTCCCTGTTTCATCTAGCGACTCAGCCCGGAGGCCCGGAGAAGAAGCTCCTGATGAGGATGATGCAGACGTGGATGAGCCTCCTCGCAGTGACGCTGGACAGGATGTGGTTATCCAGCTGCCCACAGATTGGGCTGTGCTGGATGGCCGTGACAGCGTGGACGACCACGGGATCCGCCGCTATGAGTGGAGTCTGATTAAAGGAGACACAGCCATCAATATGAAGTCAACACATCCAGGTTTGCTGAAGATCAGTGGCCTCCAGGAAGGAGTCTACACGTTTCAGATGACAGTCACTGACACGGCGGGACAGAAGAGCTCCAATAACATCTCTGTCACCGTACTGGCTCCAAAACACCAAGCAGAAGTATGTACCGGTCACTGCTCAAACTACCAATTTAAGTGTGATGACGGTTGCTGTATTGACATCACCTATGCCTGCGATGGGAAGCAGCACTGTCCAGACCGCTCAGACGAAGACTTCTGCCCAAACTTCGATGGCAGCCGAAAGTCAGTGACCCACGCTGTGGACCTGCCCAGCCCTCAGCGGCCTGTCGCTCAGACAAAGAAAGCTGAAGACGACTCCATGCTCCCGACTGGAGCCAGAAAGACCATCACACCGCAAGACACAAGCAAGGCGGCTCCTTCTCAAAGTGCCAGTGAGCAGGAAGCTTCAGTCAGTCAAGACCCATGTGCTGCTGCTCCAGTTGTGGGACCCTGTAAAGGCACCTTCCCACGGTGGTACTACGACCAAAATGTGGGAGAGTGCAAACACTTCCTGTATGGAGGCTGCCAGGGAAACCACAACAACTTCCTCCAGGAGTTGGACTGTGTCAGTGAATGCATACAAAAAAGTCCAGCTTTCAGACCTGCCAGTGTGGCTCCTCCAGTCACCAAGCAGACTGAGATAGCTTCCCCTAAAGCCAACCAGAGCCAAGCAGTGAGTGACGCCCCCATCTCCAAACCATTTCCAGTTCCTCTGACACTTGGCCTAATCATCACTGCCGTGCTGCTGCTCATGATCTGTCGTCTGATCTGTGAGCCAGCATCAGCTGAGAGATATAGAGGAGAACAGGGGGACAACAGACAGCTCTCTGTAGTTGACAGACTGGTAAAAACATTGAAAACAGTTTTTAGATATTTGCTTCCTGTATTTGCAGAAGTATCTCCAACACAAACTGTAACAGCTGCATGCAGGGAACCACTCAGTCATGTTTATCCTGCAGGACAGGATCTGACAGGGAAAGAAGGAAAAATAAGGGAACCACGGACAACTTTGATAATGCTTTGATTTATCCACAGTACATTTAGTTCAAATATTGTTTCCATCACAGAGGGATTGTGCTGGTTTCAGTGGGGAAAGTATGCAGCTCATTTAAATGTTCAAAGAGCTGTGAAAAGTTGTCCGTTCATAAAGTGTGTCAGTATTTTATAAGGATGCCATGTTTCTGTATCATCTCTCTCCTGTCAGAGCCTCTTCCAAACATCAGCCTGTTTAATGCTCTCATATCTTCAACATCTCGAGTAAATTATACTGCACAGTTTTCTCTCCAATAAAAGAATATTTACTGCATGAGTCTGTTTTCCATTTTATCTGAAACATTCAAGGAGGAGATCTTTTACTGTATTTTGGTGATATTGCCCTTAAATGTGACTAAAGCTTTCATACAGTGGTGATCACGGACATAACTCTGAGATCAGTCTGACTGAACTCTGAAAATCACTGAGTGTTATTTCACAGAACCATAATTAGATTAACTCAAACGTAAACACGCGGTGTTAAACAGTAGTATAATTATCATTAACTGTCAAAGTAAGTGCGTATTTTGCTTGTTTCCGTTTCCATCAAAAATCGAATTAATTAATAATTGTTTGATTTGTGTTGATGAAGGCCTGCCTCCTTCTCCTCACAGTCACTTTTTACGAGACCATGAGTGTGTTTCATTTTTTGTTCTGTCAGTCTTGGATGTGACTCCTGAAAAGAGATTCACCATGATTCTGGTTCTCCTTTCACAGTCAGTACTGCTGGTTTCTCTCTCAGACTGACTGAAGATGAGTGATCTGGAGTCTCCAGGATCCAGCCGTCTGTCTGTGACCGACACAAAGTAAGATACTGTCTCTAATGTACACGAAGGAAATAGAGAACATAGGTGAAATCAGTATGTAGAAACAATTACAAGTTTAAAAGGACAAGTAAGATTGAGTGGGAGAGGACTGGTTTAACAGGAAGAAGAGAAAATTCCACAGTATCCGTGCAAAAAGTTTCACTTTGAAATCTTTAAAAGAATGTGGACAAACAGGTGGACTTGGTGTCAGTGGAGTTTACTCCTGGAAGTTTGAGATTATGATGATTATTACTTCAAAAACACCTGTACAGACGTTTATCACTCATTCCATACCAGCGCAGTGCCCAGTAACACTTTGAGGTGACTGGAGCTTTATATATAAAATGAATGCAGTCCGATCAGTTTATGAGAATAGTCAAAGTGACTTTGGTAATATTAGTTGCCAATTTTTAGTTGGTATTGGTTTGTAAGATTAGTTTAAAATAAAGACTTCATTTTAACTGAATTTTGTTACATCTCAAGAATTTGGACGTTTAGCCTTAAGGACAAACCTAAGGAGGAGGTTGGACTTTAGAGTTGAGCCCAGAGATGTACGGCTGAGTGAGGGGCTACTTTTTGTCATCAAACTAAAAAGAAATAAAATGTAGGCTTAGAAGACACGGTTGGTTGTTTGGTTCAGCATCTCTGAATATCTTCAGAGCTGTAGAGGCTTCAGAATGTAGAAGTTTGGATGGAAACTCCAAATACTTGAAGCCCACAAGATGCATCTTTAAAAAGTCAAAAAGAAGCGAAGAATTGCTGTCGCTAAAACCAAAATAACATTTATAACAACAACAAAAGTGTATGATTTGGTAATATGATTGGAATGGAACAAATGGATTCTGAAAATCAGAGATTGAGTTTCCAAGTGAATAATGCAGCTGAAAAATTTTCCTGTTATATGAAGACTTTTAACCTGTAGTTCAGTATTGATCTGCCACAGTCAGCGAACAAAACTGCCAAAAAGGAAAAAGACATTAAGATCCTCAAAAGCTTGGCATAATATAGTCATACATTTTCACCTGAATACATCTGCCCTGTGCAAATCCGTTTCGAAGGCCTTTGCAGCTAATAATGGTCAATATATTAATTTAAAGAACACAGAAAAACAGCTGGTTCTTTTTCAGGGTTTCATAGCTTTTTTGTGTAGAATGCCAAGCTTTAATATTATAGAGATTTGCAAGTATCTACAAAGCATGATATGATGTGAAGTTCAACATCTGGGACATGTGTCCCGCTATGCATTGCAGAAAATGACTCAATCTCTTAGTACAGCAAACAAACAATGCAGGAGGGCGGGAAAATAATGGTCTCCTCTGCCGTGGCATCAGAAGTTGAGAATTGACGGGACAAAGTGTTGGGTTTCTCGTTTTGGGTTGCCGGGTCTATAGATCATAACACAGTTGAACCAAGCAAAGGAGAGGGCCCACCTGGTTTGTCTTGAGTGGCTGCTGTGAGATATGCAAGATGCTTGTGGTCAGTCAAACGATGAACAATGAGCAGGTGTTCTGCTCCCTCCCGCCAGCTAGCAGTTCCACTTCTCCCACGTCATAGTTTTGCTCAGTTCGAGAAAGACAGCAGAAGGGAAAAAGCTGCATTTTCCCTTCCTTGTTCTGGAACAAGATGAACTCCATCAACGATAAATTGTTGGGTGGTCACACACAGCTGACTGCAGCTTTCCAGTCTTATAAACAGTACATTTGTACAATGACTGAAACCAGCCCACTGGCTGTGACGTCAGTTCCTTGATCATGAATATGCAAATTGTCATGACCATTGATCAACAATCATTGATCAAAGACCATTGATCGTGGAATAATCTTCCACACTGCACCTAACGTGACAAACTGAAAGCAGTCATTGGGTGGGAAACCTTGAGGAGAACACTTTTGACCTTAGAGAAGAGCTCTGCATAGAAAAGGATCAGGTTTGAACTTAGTTTGTGCAGCTGTACCTTTAACTAAGGCAAGTTCCTGCATCAACTCGTCCTGTTGTCTTTTTGAACTGTGCTTCACTATTCACTACAGATGAATGCACTGTAAACACCTGCGTGTGAGTCACTTTGGTCACTTTGACAGTTGCACTGGTAATAATAATTTTCCCTTTGTGTCCTCAGAGAGAACAGTGATGTTGGTGTGGAGGAGGAGGAGCAGTTGTCCTGCTGTGCTTTGGGTCAAGATGTCTCAGAGGATTCAGTCGCTACCAGTTGTGGCATCTCTGTCCAAAGTAAGAGTCGGTATCCGTGTGCTGATGAACACATTTTTGAAAACTTGACTTCTTGTTTTGTAGGTGCATGAAAAAGATTTCATTCGATTTTTTATGGTATAGGTTTTTTTCCTGTTTTACTTTGAATGTTGTTTCCTTTCATGTCTCACGTTAGTTTTACTTCCTGCTTTGTGATTGTCTTAATTATTTTTCACCTGGTTTGCTAAAGTTCAGCTGTCATGTTCCCCACCTGCTCACAATATCAGGCAATCCTCAATATATACTACTCAAAACAATCAGAGGAACACACTGAAAACATAATGGCTCTCGCGCGGAGAAAAACATGCTGGAGATCAATACTGATGCAAACTGGGTGATGTGTTAGAAACGAAAGGATTCAATTGTTTGTTGGAAATAAATGATCAAAATACTGGATACTGGCTGAATCCAAATACAAACAGAAAATCAGAGTAAAAAACACTGCAGCAGGCTTTTCCATTTGGCTCTGATTTCATAGCAGCAGCTCAAAATGAAATAGTTTGTATGGCTGCGTGTGCTGCTGGGCCAAAAGTTTAGCTGGTCATTTGTAGATTTTTAGATGAAATAAAAAACAAAAAAAACACTCAACAAAAGATCATCTAAAGAAGAGCAGAGTTCATGTACACACTTTATTAAGCAGCTACTGTACAACAAGAACAGAATCATGTAAATGGCCAAACAACAGCAACAGTAATCCCAGGGTGTAGCACAGCAGGCAAAGAGACGCAGTAGCACAGAGAGAGTAAAGGATCACATGGAGAACAAATGGAGCGCGCTCACGAGCCCTCTCTTCGTACAGAGCCAGAAACGTCTGACCCACAGAGCTCACTAAGACGACAATAACTCGTTTTTCCCACACAGATTACATATAACATCACACTGAATGAAATTACATGTAGCAGATTACATGAACTATATAAGATGAGGATTCGCGTATTAAGCATATTCAGAACTATTTCCTTCCATTATTTTCTTGGGTTAACAGTTTTTGTTGCTTTTCTGCTATCGCTTAAATTTTATTCATATAGCACCAAGTCACAACAGCCACCTTAAGGCACTTTATAGTGTTAGGTAAAGCCTCAGTAATAAAGCCTCAGACAACTCCCTACGAGCAACGACTTGGAGACATTAAGAAAGAAAAACTCTCTCTTTGTACAGTCGAACACTGAGACGGAACCAGGTTCAGTGACGGGCCGCCATCCACCACGACTGGTTGGAATGAGGGGAGGAGGGCAGGATAAAACCTGCAGGCTGAGAGCAAAGTGCTCCATCTATCTGATATGATACTGTGAGGCCTCTCAGATAAGATGGGGCTGTTTTATTATGGCCCTTTTTATGTGAGAAGCATTTTGAATTCAGCTCTGGATTTAACAGGGAGCCAATGATGTGAAGCCAGTATGAGGGGGATTTTCCCTCCTCTTAAAATGTCTCATTAGGAACATTTTTAACAGTTGCTTCTTGTCTCTGCTGTGACAAAAAAAGGTTCTGATTATGAATCAAAATGTTTTAAATAAGTCACACACTGGTTATAACTTAATGCCGAAAATGTCACGTTACACGATTTACTATTTTCTGAAGCTTATTTACAATTTACAATGCTTAACACCATTCCCATCCCTCCCGTCAAAAGATAAAAGTCTGTTTTTCATGCAGTTTCACACACTAAAGACATTTCATTCTTTTTGGTTTCTTGTTGTCAATCAGCAGATGCGAGTCTGGAAGAGGTTTTAGAAGAATATAAGATCAGTCTGAGGAGGAGGTTTGAAAGTGTGACTGAAGAAACTGATAATACAGGAAGTGGAACCCTCCCGAACAGGATCTACACTGAGCTCTACATCACAGAGGGACAGAATGAAGACGTTCATAACCAACATGAGGTGATGCAGCTGGAGACAGCTTCCAAGATGGAGGCTCTTGATGACATTACAGTCAGGTGTCACGACACCTTTAAAGCCTTACCTGACCAACAGAGACCCATCAGAGTGGTTCTGACCAACAGCGTCGCTGATCAGAGACGAGCAGTACAGTCTTCTGGAGCTGCTCCATGTTTTCCATCCAACATTACAGAAGGTCACAGCAGAGAAGCTCGCTGTCTGTAAACTTTTGTTCATCTTTGACGGCCTGGATGAAAGCAGACTTGGATCATTGGATTTCACCAACGGGAAGCTGCTGTCTGATGTCACAGAGAAGTCATCAGTCAGCCAGCTGCTGACAAACCTCATCCAGGGGAATCTGCTTCCCTCGGCTCTCGTCTGGATAACTCCCCGACCTGCAGCAGCCAATCAGATCCCTCCTAGACGTGTTGACAGGGTAACAGAAGTACGAGGCTTCACTGATGCCCAGAAGGAGGAGTACTTCAGGAGGAGATTCAGTGATGAAGAGCTGTCCAGAATCATCTCCCACATGAAGACATCCAGGAGCCTCCACATCATGTGTAGAATCCCAGTCTTCTGCTGGATCACTGCTACAGTTCTGGAGCACATGTTGACTACAGAGCAGAGAGGAGAGCTGCCCAAGACCCTGACTGACATGTACTCACACTTCTTGTTGGTTCAGATGAAGAAGGGGAACAAACATGTGGGGGGACATGAAACAAGTGAGATGGCTGAAAGGAAATTTCTTCTGAATCTGGGGAGGCTGGCATTTAAACATCTGGAAAAAGGAAACACCTTCTTCTACCAAGAAGACCTAGATCAGTGTGGTCTGGATGCTACAGAGGCCTTGTTGCACACAGAAGTTTATACGGAGCTCTTTAAACAGTGTTTGTTAATCTTGAAGGTGGCTTTTATTTGTGATTCAGGTCTCAATGTCTCTTTGTGTATACTTATATGCAGAAGTAACACAAAAGAAGAAGTGGGAGCTGGCCTGACACCAGTAACTGACTTCCAGTGAAAGCTTTGGCTAATAATATTTTTTAGCGAACATTTTTCTTGTAAAACAAAGGGGGGCCTAGCAAAAAAGGTTTGGGAACCACTGCTCTACAAGGTTGGCGAAATAAAAAAAAAATGTATTAACATTTTTTAATTTGGACTTTTATTAGTCCAAATTTTTTTATTTGGACTAAAAAAAATGTTCGAAGTGGACTAGGTGCTAATTTTCAGATGTCAGGTCTACATCTAGAATCAAAATGAGCACATACATAAACAACCAAAGTGAAGCATTAAGACAAAACATAGCAACGTCAAACAGCGTCCACACATTTTGCCACAAATACATGCAAAACAACTAAATTGGGCCACAAAAGTGATGTAAATTGACCAAACTAAGACACGAATCAGACAAAAACAGATGCAGGATGATCACAAACAGACACGTCGGCTACAAACTGATGCAAAATGACTAAAATCACACGTGTAACACTTTCTACATATTTGACAACAGAAGAAAAACACAAACAAACTTGGAATGCATTTTTAATTTGGATTTTTTTTATTTCATGCCGAATTAGATATTTTAAAAATCAAGCCAAAGTCTCCTCCCTGTTTGTACTGTAAGGTCAAAGCCCTACTGTACTACAGAGAACCCCAACAATCAAATGATCCCCCTCTGAGCAAGCACGAGGCGACTGTGGGGAAGAAAAACTCCCTTTAACAGGAAGAAACTTCCAACGGAACCGGGCTCAGAAGGGACGGCCATCCGCTGCGACCGGTTGGGGGGATGGAAATCAAAAGGAGACGAGATGGCGTGAACTACAGTTCTAAAATTTGGATTTGAGGGCTGATCCCAAAATTTTATGGTGATGTTTTTAAAAAAAGGATTTGGTGCTAAAAGTCTGCTTCAAGATTTTAAAAGAAGCAGGGCAGTGGGAAAAGCCAAAATGGTCATTTTAATGATCTCTGGCTTTAGTGAACCACCTGAAGGGTTTTAGCAATGTTTTTCCCACCGCAGAAAAAAACCTGGATATTTTGGACGTCTTTGGGGGACCCGGGATGACTCCGAGAGTGATTTTTAGATGTCTAATCAGAGCCTCATCAAAAGATGAATCATTTGCCATCAAAGCCTTTAAGACATTGTCTGGGGAGCCAAACTCCTTGATGAGGCGTTTGGCTATTTTCTTGATGAACTTTGTCTTGTCATTTGTCAGACTTGTGGCAGACGCTGTGCTGCTGAGTTCAGGCTGCATTAGATTGCTCAGACGGTTGATGACCGTGTCTATTTCTTTTGTAGTAGTTGCGATCCGAGCAGCAAACTTTTGGGTCTCAGGTTTAGATTTATAGATGACTCTCATGATAAGGAGCAACGCAAGGTCATTGGAAATTTTCTCAACATCAGAAGATGAACCTGACACAGAATCCATCTCTGATATTTTGGAGGAATCTTTGAGAGAGTGTTTCAGGCTCAAGGCTCCAGATGATTTATCTGGAGAAATGCTCCGAGGTTGTGGCGTTCGAGGTGACTTGTCAGATGCCACAGAGCATTTATCTGGAGAAATGCTCCCAGGTTGTGGCGTTCGAGGTGACTTGTCAGATGCCACAGAGCATTTATCTGGAGAAATGCTCCCAGGTTTTGGTGTTGGAAGTGATGCACCAGATTCTTTTCCTCTGCCATCTGAATCAGGGCTTTTTTCCTGTGTTGTGGTCTGTGCTCTTTTAATAAAGTTGTGGATGTCTTCCAGGGCCCCAGAAATCTTGTCCATTTGAATCATTTGATCTTTCTCTTCATTGCAGAAGAGTAAAAGCTTCTGCAAAAACCTTTCTACTGTGTCATCTATGAGGACATAGAGGACTTCAGCAGAAATGCGACGCTTTGAGCCCTGTACTGATTTCGGAGTCCTGGAGATGACCGTGTCTGAGAGGGACCTACCCATTAGAGGTATGGGGATTTGATAGCCTCGATCCACCGTAAGTAGATCAAACAGGTTTGCCACTAAGTCCTCCGTAAAATTCCTGATATGCCCACTATTTTTAAAGTCCCCCAAGGTCTTATCGATGAGGAAGAGTTCTTCTTTCTTTGTTAATTTGTCAAATAACTGATTAACGTCTGATCTAATGACGTTAAAGTCGACTGAAGAAGAACGTTTAATTGCGGTTCCCAGGCTTGCCGTATGTGGAGAAGGGGAGCGATGAGCCTCTGTACTCTGGGGAGCAGCCGTTTCAGGTACTGACCCTGGGAGAATGAAAACTATACTTTCATTGGAGGGCGCAGTTTCCTTCTTGGGGTGATTGCAAATGTTTTGTAGACAAACAAAATGTTTCCTGTTTGCCTTTATTCTTTTTTTCAGCTCTGTTTTCATTTTTTCAAATTGTTTTTTTGCAAACATGGAAAAGTTGTGTTTGCGTGCTTTGAGCCTGGCGTGTGAGGTGGATGGCACACATTTGGAGAAGAAGTGTCTCACCTTGTGGATAATTAAGCCTGCATTAAAGGCAGGTTTGGGTAAGTTACATTTCTCACAGAGCTCTTCACTGCTTGAATCCATGTTAGCAAGTATCTCACCTACGATGTCAACTGCAACCATTTCTACTGGGGTTGGAGCCTGGATACTTTGTGTTTCTGCAGTGGGTTTTATATGGCTTTGTGATTCTTCTGGGAGCTCATCTTTATCTTTTCCTGTCATCTCTCCATCTGAGCTCCTTGTTGACAGAATAACAGAAATCTCTGCGATTGCTGATTTCACTGATATTTTTGAACCAGTACGTTCTGTACTGGAATGAGACCCATTTGTCCCACACTGGCAGCGCAGCTTACATGCTGCATACCTTTTCAGGCATGAGGCAGCGCAACAAACCATGCGGTGTAGTTTCTTAATACTACTAAATTTGCCGCTAACATAAACGGCAGGGTCTACTGGGAAATCGGGGCTTTTTTCAATCAGTGCAATGGTTGAGCTGACCTTTTCTGAGATCTCTTCCTCAACCATCAGCGTCAGCTTGTCAGCGCTCTTATCTTGCTGTTTTGAGACATTAAGAGCGCCGGCGATGGCAGCTGAGATCGAGTCTCCGAGGGACACCCTTATTTTCCCCTCATCCATAAACTCTTCCCTTATCATGGGTTCCTGAATAACAGAAAGGGCAATCCTCAGGATGCTGGCAGAGGCGATCTGAATGATTTCAGAAATCATATCAGCGAGCACGGCATGGACGCTGGAGTCGCATTTTCCATTTTCTATAATGCTCCACTGAACTTCAGAGAGCCTTTCAAAGCACCTGTTGATTGGCGGGATAATCTGGTCTGGTGTGACCACGATTGAATTTTCGTTGATGGTTTCCATTGTTGTGTCACAAATTAGATTTTCTCCGTTTGAGCGTGTGAGAATTTTCTTGTATTACAGAGCGCCGACTGCTGAACGTTTTGCAAACACATGAGCATCGAGTTCTGATTTTTCTGTCTGAGAGCCGTTATTTATAGGCTCGGTTGTCTGTGACGTTACTGACAGACCAGCGCGAACGCCTTTGATCTGCCAGTGACGTCACAAGAAACGCACGCGGAGAGGCGGCGTTCCTTGCGCGCTCACAGATTTGAATGACGCTTTGGAGTTGACGGCACGCCGCAATGCATTGTGGGAGCCCGGCACCATTTTCGGGGTCTACGAATCAAAACAAACACGCTGTGTTGGAACGACGATTACAAGATGCTTAAAAGCAGTTCCTGACCCACCAGGATTCATTGGAATCATAGGTTGGAGGACGTTTTGGGGAAATGGCCGACGGTCGAAGCGGAGAAGAAATAAACTCTTAAAAGTTAGTTCTGGGTTTTTATCCCACTTCATATATACACCAGGACACATGTTAGCATAATGAAAGAATTGTAGAATTAAGTGGAGTCAACAACAGCAGCATAGTGCAGTCATATCACAAATGTTAGCGTAATGAAAAAGTCTTACAAAGTCAAATTTAGCTAACCTTCGGCTAAGTTACGTGACGTTAGTGATATCGCCACTTAACGCGGCTCTTTGGTCGGTTAGTTGGTGTCATCCAGGGAAGACGGACGTTGTTTTGCTGTGCTGTATTTTTATGTGAAGTGTATATATTTATTTTTTATATTGCATGTATTTTGTGCAGTGTTTTATTTAGTTTGCATGTTTTTAGTTGCCGGCAAATTGTCCTGGAGAGACTCCGCCTTTTCCCCCGTTTTTACTAATTGGACACACCTGAGAGAAAAGAAAAGGTAATTTACAGAGTGCTCAAGGACACATAAGAGGTTTGGAGCCGGTGTTCAACAAAAATGTAACACGGAGAATGCGAGACAGACAGAGGAAAGACACAGACGATCAGAGGGGAGAGCGAGAGACGATCAGAGAGTAGAGATGATCAGATGGAGCAGACGACCAGCGACTGGAAAGAGAGATTACCAGCGACTGGAAAGGGGAAACGATCAGAGGAAAAAAAGGCAGATGACCAGCGACTAGGGACGCGTAGCGGCAGTCTGGTGGCAATAACGACAAGAGCCAGCTCGTGCACTGCGGGAGAACAGAAGCAGTGAGACCGCGGTGCCGATTGCAGTTTGAGGAAGCGGCGGGCGGAGTTGAGAGCTCTGCCCACCCGGGTAAGTCTTTGACTTATCCTTTTTATAAAGTAAACTGCCAAAGGAATAGTGACTGCCGCTCCCTCCCTTTCTTCAGTGCACCAGGACGTGGAATGCGGGGAGGAAGGCGAGGACTCCGCTGGGTTTCCCTCTTTTAATACTACGCTGGACCTCTTAGTTTTCTGAGACTTTTAGGCCGTGGTGGATTCCACTGGACTTCTAATGTTGTGTGTTATTGATTTTTATTGTGTCTTCCCTTGGCCAAGGTTGTTTTAATTCATTTTATATTTTTAACTATTTAAACATAATAAATTATATTTTTAATTCTACAGTTTTTGTATCGTGTGCTTTTCCCTCGGCGGCTCCACTGCTCTGCCCGCTTTGAGGAAGGTTTCCTTCCTTTTAAAAAACACAAACCATCTTGGAAACATAATCAGCCTTTCCGCTCCGGTGTCATATTAGTTTAGGTTTGTGCCGAAGCTGGGTCTGTTTGTCAGTGTGAAGCCAAACGTGCTTTAACGTTTTAGGAAACACCGAGCAGACGGTTCATACTTGCCAACATTCAAAGGGCTGTGGGGGGGGGCAAATATATTTTACAGTGTTTATTTATTCGACAAAATACGTTAAATGTCACCGTTATTATTGGCTGGCCGGAAACAGCGGGGGTGTCCAAATTCAGAGGCTGCTTCCACCTGAGGACCCGCCTTCGCGGTCTAAAGAAAGCCGCGTAGTACGTCACGAGCTCCCTCGGTGGAGTGAAACTGCGTCTGCTCCTTGCTGTCTAAAATGTAACCGGGCGCTGGCGTCAATTCTCCACCGTCTCACACTTTGTTTAATCAGTTTTCTGTTTGACGTTTATTCAGCTTTGTGAAAACCCCAGAGGACCCCTCCCGAGGGATTAATAAAGTTACATTTAAAGGAGCCAGCATCAGCTGAGAGATATAGAGGAGAACAGGGGGACAACAGACAGCTCTCTGTAGTTGACAGACTGGTAAAAACATTGAAAACAGTTTTTAGATATTTGCTTCCTGTATTTGCAGAAGTATCTCCAACACAAACTGTAACAGCTGCATGCAGGGAACCACTCAGTCATGTTTATCCTGCAGGACAGGATCTGACAGGGAAAGAAGGAAAAATAAGGGAACCACGGACAACTTTGATAATGCTTTGATTTATCCACAGTACATTTAGTTCAAATATTGTTTCCATCACAGAGGGATTGTGCTGGTTTCAGTGGGGAAAGTATGCAGCTCATTTAAATGTTCAAAGAGCTGTGAAAAGTTGTCCGTTCATAAAGTGTGTCAGTATTTTATAAGGATGCCATGTTTCTGTATCATCTCTCTCCTGTCAGAGCCTCTTCCAAACATCAGCCTGTTTAATGCTCTCATATCTTCAACATCTCGAGTAAATTATACTGCACAGTTTTCTCTCCAATAAAAGAATATTTACTGCATGAGTCTGTTTTCCATTTTATCTGAAACATTCAAGGAGATCTTTTACTGTATTTTGGTGATATTGCCCTTAAATGTGACTAAAGCTTTCATACAGTGGTGATCACGGACATAACTCTGAGATCAGTCTGACTGAACTCTGAAAATCACTGAGTGTTATTTCACAGAACCATAATTAGATTAACTCAAACGTAAACACGCGGTGTTAAACAGTAGTATAATTATCATTAACTGTCAAAGTAAGTGCGTATTTTGCTTGTTTCCGTTTCCATCAAAAATCGAATTAATTAATAATTGTTTGATTTGTGTTGATGAAGGCCTGCCTCCTTCTCCTCACAGTCACTTTTTACGAGACCATGAGTGTGTTTCATTTTTTGTTCTGTCAGTCTTGGATGTGACTCCTGAAAAGAGATTCACCATGATTCTGGTTCTCCTTTCACAGTCAGTACTGCTGGTTTCTCTCTCAGACTGACTGACACACGTTGAACCCGAGCTCATCTTCGAACAGGTAAAGCCACTTATTACCGCACAAAGTAACTGATTTTGTTGTTAGCAACGACTGAACGCTGGGTCTCGCTTTGAGTAACCGGAAGTATAAAACCGGACAACGGAAGTAGTGGTCTGTCATGGCAGCCTACGTACGCTCTTACAGAAACCTGTGGATACAGCTAAAAAACTGCGACCTCAAAACCGCTAGGGAGTTATTGTCACCATATAGAGAATCTAGATATGCGAATATTTTCCTAATCTGGTCTCTATCTTTTTCTTCTAACACGCTTACTTGACGCTTTGCCTCACCGCTTAAAGCCCCAATTAAAATTTCTACTTTCCGGGCCTCAGCTATTTCTTGAGCATTCAATAAACCTTGTATTTGTTCTTTCCAATCTCCATATGAAACATCTGCTTCAGGACCCTTATATTTTGGTACCCAAGGGGCACCCGGATACACCGGCATCATCATCTCTATATCTGCACTCCAGGTGCGGAACACTGCTCCCCAAACTTGTATCCTGTCGACAAACGCCAAAATTATGTAGCCGCTAAACTGGTGGAACTAAATCTTCACCACCACGCCTATACAAGCAGAAAGGGGAGTGAGTGGGTCAGAGCTCAGAGGACAGAAATTTAGCTGGCTTCAAACACACCATTTATTTTCAGGATAAAACACAGTCAGAACCCCAAATACAAGCTAAAATCCCCGTATACAATAAAAATAGTGTTTACAACCCGCTAAAAACCCTGCCGGCAGGAATGATTAAACGCTAAAAACACAAAGCTAAATGAATGTTTTTCCCTATACTAAAAACTCCCCCCCAGGGTCCTAATTCTCCCAGTCCCGCAACACACGGGCAAATTCTCCTGAGCTGAGAGAGACAGGAGAGGAACTCCTCTTCCGGGATGTGGACTCTCGCCAGCAGAAGACCAGGGAGGAGGCTCCTATCTCCACCTGACTGTGCGCAATCGTGCAGTCCAGCTACTCTCCACCTCCGCGCACGGCCTCCCTCGTAGCTCCGCCAGATGCAGGCAGAGGCGTACCCCTGCCCTACTGTGGATTTCACGCGTCGCCTCCCACGGTCGCTATTCTGTCCGTCGGGACTGGATCGCCGGGTTGTGCTGGCCGATCGCCGAATGTCTCGTGGCGCCCCACAGTCAGGCCAGAGGTCCTTCTTCTCATATGCTGGCTTGCACACGTTTTGTTTTCCAGCTCTCCACTTTTCGTGTGTCTCTCTCTTTTTAGTCTTTGCGCTCACTATCTCCCTTAAGTCAGTTTGGTGGCTGATAGGCCACCACGGGGAACGCCCCCACCTCACAGGTGCCTACAATTGTCCGCTTAATCCACAGTGGAATAATAAAAAACATATTGTTCAATCAACACTAAACACACACTATAAATATGGAGATAAAATCATGCAATAGGAATAT
This sequence comes from Diplotaxodon limnothrissa, assembly GCF_057381915.1. Classification (NCBI taxonomy): domain Eukaryota; kingdom Metazoa; phylum Chordata; class Actinopteri; order Cichliformes; family Cichlidae; genus Diplotaxodon; species Diplotaxodon limnothrissa. Next base: position 44,866,892 of record NC_140610.1, read on the forward strand.
CAATAAACAAACATGCAATATCACTATTACAATAAAATCATGCAAATAAAATCGACACCCTGTACCAACACAGTCTGATCCAAAACAAAATATAAAAACACAATTTTCCACTGTGTGACATTAATAAGTTTGAAACCACCACTCAACCCATTTGAGTTCAGATATATACACTTAAAAGGGCAGGTGCAACAAGCCAAAAATAAAATTAATAATAATGTTGTCCCCTGTTGAAGAAATAGACAAATCTACAGAGGCACAAGAGGCCAGGTCCAGCTCCATAGAGCGAAGACTAACAGAAAAGGGGCAGGAGATGCATGAACAGGAAGCCAAGAAAAATGAAAGGTCATTTAGCAAGGCATATGAGTCCTGGAAGGAGTTAGCAAGAGGAGTTAGAACAAAGCTGAAAGGTTTCTGCTCAAACGAAGACCTTGTTAGAACACAAACGGACATTAAGGCTAAAGAAGTATTAATGCATGAACTGTATGAGCCTATCCGACGTAATCATACTTCTACTCCAGATGTTGTCAAGAAAATGCGTGTGTTGCCCTAACAACAGAAATTTGTGATCTCATTAGTAAACGACTAGAAGATATAGATAAGACTTTTAATGACAGGCTCGAGAAGAAGCGTGTAAGGATGATATTAAGTAAGGAGGAGTATGGATCTGTTTTTGGGAAAACAGAAACAGTTATTTCAGAGCATTCAAAGGGCTCAGATTCATACTCTGGAGCCACCTCTACGACTTCTAGCAAACGTGTGGATGCCGAAGCTGACCTTGCAGCTAAACTAGAACAGGCGAAGGCAATGCAACGAATACATGAACAGCAAGCCAAGTTGAGTAGCTTAGAGCATGAGTGGAAAATCAAGGAAGCACAAATGATTGCAGAAATGACAGCAAAGCTAGAGGAAGAGAGAACTAAACTGCAACAGCTACAGGCAGAAAATGAGGTAAAAGTAGCAGCAGCCAGAGTGAGAGCTTACAACAACTACGATGGATTGGAAAGCCTTAAGTATGAAGCAGATGACAAATCACAACTTGATAGCCAAATCATTGAATCTCAGAATCCATTGAATCCACAGGCTGAATCATTTCGACCTCAGTGTGCACCACCTGAGATTTTGCAAAAGCAACAGGAGGTCAGCTTAACACAGGAGCTTGCAAGCTTGTTCGTCTCCAACCGTCTGCCTGCACCTGAACCCACAGTGTTCACTGGTAACCCTTTAAAGTTTATACACTGGAAGATATCCTTTATGGCATTGATTGGCCACAAAGCCCTCCCCGCAGGAGAAAAAATGTTGTACTTGAAAAGTTATCTTGCAGGTGAGGCACGGAAGGCGGTCGAAGGATTCTTCTATCGAAACTCAGAAGATGCATATCAGGGTGCCTGGGAGATTCTTCAGGAGAGGTATGGAAGTTAATTTGTCGTCCAAAAGGCTTTCAGGGATAAACTGATGAAATGGCCAAAAATAGCTCCCAATGACCCAGTAGCCCTCAGAGAGTTTTCAGATTTCCTTCAAAGTTGTGCCGAGGCCATCCCTCATGTTAAAGGGCTGGCAATTCTAAATGATTGTGAAGAAAATCATAAACTTCTCAAAAAACTACCCGAATGGCTGGTACGCAGATGGGGTCGCGTTGTTGTGGATGAACTAGACAGATGTCAAGAGTATCCACCATTTGCTCATTTCACCAGATTTCTACAAAGGGAAGCTAGAATAGCCTGCAACCCCATTGCTTCTCCCTTCTTATTAACCACTAAAGTAACAGATGAAAGGCTTCCTAAGAGAACCAAGGCACTCAGCACCAATGCTCAAGCTAAGCACTCTGCAGGTAAACCAGGGACCTTAATTTCAAAGCCAAGACCACCATGCTTCGTCTGCAACGATGAAACACACGGTGTCGCCAAGTGCCCAACCTTTGCCACAAGGCTTCCTGATGAAAAGAGAGCTTTCATTCGTGAAAACCGTCTTTGCTTCGGCTGTTTAAGAAAGGGCCACACTAGTAAAGAATGCAAAAGAAGGCACACATGCACTATATGTGGTCGAAATCATCCAACTTGCTTGCACATAGAGAGAATTGAGGGAGCCAGTGAAATGTTAAACAGTGATTCACCATCTGCAGGAAATGAGACAAAGGAAGTCCGTAATGTCATGTCACACACATTGACAAGATACTCCTCAGCTACGTCTAGCATTGTTCCAGTTTTTGTGTCATTGGCAGAAGACCCCCACAGTGAGATTCTCACATATGCTCTGCTCGACACACAGAGCGATTCAACTTTCATCTTGGGAGATCTGGTCTCTGCACTAAATGTGAAGACTCAGCCAGTGCAATTAAGGCTCAGTACAATGACAGCAGTAGACACAGTCATAGCTAGCAAAGTGGCTTGTGGATTGCAAGTTCGTGGGCTCCATAGTGAGTCGCATGTTCAGCTACGCCAGGCATACACAAGGGATTTCATCCCAGTCGATAAGTCTCACATTCCTACAAAGGACACCGCACTTCAGTGGCCACATCTGAGGCAACTGGCAAACAAGCTGCAGCCACTTCAAGACTGTGAAGTGGGATTGCTGATTGGCTATGATTGCCCATCAGCACTGGCCCCTCTAGAAGTCATTGTAGGGTCAGAAAACCATCCATTTGCTCAAAGAACCGTGCTTGGCTGGAGCATCATAGGATCAGCAAATCCATATCTTGATAGAAAGGAACATCAAAGCTTTGTACACAGAGTGGCAGTAAAGGAAATGCCATTGCCTCCGGTCAATGATGTGTTAAAGGTCCTAGAAATGGATTTCAGCGAAAGAAACTATCAAGATAAATATGTTTCTCAAGATGATGTTCATTTTGTAAAACTCCTCGGCAGCACAATCACAAAAAGGAAGGATGGACACTATGAGATGCCACTTCCTTTCAAGGGCAGCTCTCCACCCATGCTGCCAAACAACAAGCGACTGGCTGAAGCTCGTTTGCAACACCTCAAGAGGAAGTTAAGGTCCAATAGGCAGTACCATGACCTAGAGCTGGGCGATATGAGATTTTTTCATATCACGATATGTTTTTTTTTCATTTCAGGCGATAACGATATCTATCACGATATAAGCCAAATAACTATATTTGTAAGATTTAAATGTGCCGTTGCTCACAAGTAAAATGTGAAATAATCAGCAGCTTGTTTTTATTTAAATATTTATTTCCCATAATAAGTTCAACAGGGTAGATGTACTTAAGGAACATGAGACTTTTTCAGATAAATAAAGGCAAATATTGCAAACTACACAAAAGGCAGCCGCTAAAGCGTTTAAGTTTCAAAATAGAACAAACGAAACAGACTAAATTGTCAATTCCACTTATTCTAAAAATAAATCTTAGTTTGTTTTACAGAAGAACAGACAAAACTGACTAACTTTTGTCAATATCAAATAAACTGAGAACTAAAAGGAAATTCTCAATCTCTCCTTGTTGTATAGCTGAGCTTTTCAAACAGTTTTAACAGTTACTTTAGTCTGACAAAAGCCGAATGACGAATTAGCGCTTCCAGTCAGAGACTGAGGCTACGTCCACACGTACACGGGTATTTTTGAAAACGGAGATTTTCCGTTTTCAAATAATCCCGTCCACACATAAAGGCAGAAATGAAGGAAAACGCTGCTATGAACATGCCAAATCAGCAGGTGGCGCTAGATTCCTAACCGTGCGGAAATGTTGGCCAATCAGAAGTCTAGAAGCCTCGGTGGGAAAAAGTAAACAAAGCTGGGGCATAGAAGCAGAACCGAGTCGTATGTGTGGAGGGACAGTAACTGTGTGTATATGTAAGCATTTAAACACTGCAGAGAGTACAATTAACAGTATTGTATTGACGACAAACACCGACAACTAACGCCGAGGAGAGGGGCGGTGCTGACTCACGAGCGAAGCAGCGAGTGAATAAAATCAAACAGCCGTACCAGCCTTATGCTGTTCTGTGGTTTCTAAAGCTGCTTTATCACTGAGTAAATTAAGGAAATTATTTCTAAATGTCGCCTGGAGGACAAACAGATGTTAAATAATACGTCACGTTTCATTTGAGGTTTGATGCTAAACAACAGCAGGACTGTTAGAGCTTATGTTTTTACAGGAATGAATTATTTATGACGTTACAATAAGAGGCAGTTCCAGCAGAAACAGAGCCAGTCACAGGCTGTCACTGCAGAGAAGAAGTTAACTCATTTTTACTTTACTTAGAAAGCTTAGGTCTACTTTTCTGTGCATGTATTTATCCACACAGACAGATTTGGTCTTGATTACGGTTACAGTTTAATAGCGGCAGAGGTGAATTTAACTGTGTAGATTTGAAGCGCTCAAAGCAAAATTGTAGAAAAAACACACAGATGAAACATGGTGGATACATAGACGGACCAACTACAATGACAGAAGACGCGACTTAAATACACACAGAGAACACAGGGAGATTACACACAGGTAGGGAACACAGCTGGGAGTAATCAACAAGACGAGACAGAGGTAAAACTGAACACACACACGAGACGCAGACCTTCACAATAAAACAGGAAACAAGAACACTACACAAAGACGCAGACTCGACACTGAGAGACAGACAGAAAATGACACATGGAACTAAACCCACACAAAACATGAGAACACAAATAAATAGAAACATGGAACTCTAATAATAATCATCATAGCACCCAAAACCACAACAATCATTCAAAAATAAACTAACAATCAAAACTCAAAATACTGGTTCGAAACTGACCCAGAACCGTGACAGTACCCCCCCTCCAAGGGCTGGCTCCCGACAGCTCTAAACAAAAACCCAGAACAAAACCGAGCACCAGACCAGGGTGGGCGGAGGGGATCCAGGAAGGAGCGTCCGAAACAAAAAACAAGGAGCACAAGAGTCCAGAGTAAACCAAAAACACAAGAAAACAGTCCAAGAACACAGGACAACAGATCAAAAACAAAACCAGAGCTCAACAAGAGTCCGAGAAAAGTTCAGGGGGTCGACACGGGGGTCGACAACACAAGGACCAAGACAGTTCCGGAGGCCGACCGTGCACACGGCAACGGCGGCAGAGCAGGCAAAACCAATCAGGAGATTTGTAAAATAGCAATTGTGTATTTTGTTCACCTTGTATATATTGTTCACTGCAGCAGCCTAGTAGGCGTGACAAACCATTTTTGTTGATTAAGTTTTCTCCTGTTTTTCGTTTAGAAAGTTAGGTAAGTGAATTGTCTTTTGGTTGGTTTTCATTTTGTGTAGGAAAGTGTAGGGACCATTAGGGAGTTTTGTTTGTTATTTTTGGCACTGCTCACTGCTGAAGCAAATAAATGGCTTCTTAGCGCTTTAAAAGATACTACTGTTTGTGTTCTTTCTTGGGTGGTGCGTGAGTGGGGCCAATTTGTTGTTGCGTTCAATACACGACTAAGAACGTAACACATTGAAGAAACCTGTAGCATGGCACATGGTGGACCCACTTTTCAGTCGGGTTGAGTTCTGGACTTTGACTGGATCGCTGCAGCACTTTGATTCTCTTTAAGCTCTTCTTATGGAGATTTGCTGCTGTGCTTCGGATCATTGTCCTGTTTCCTGACCCATTTTGGTCAAACTCTAGCTGTCATGCACATGGCCTCAGATTTGACTGTAGAATACTTTGGTGTGCAGAGATGTTCATGGTCATCTCAGTGACTGCAAGGTGCCCGAATCGCCACCCCTCCACTGATTCTGTCCTGTAGCTTCATAAAGTAAACAAAGGAAATCGCTGCAGTTTGTCAACAGATCAAAGTGAACTTCTCTTTTTATTGAGTGATATTATTGCTAATAATTAGCCTACACGCTGATCTGCTTTCTAGTGGCTGGAGCTCCAACAGAGTAAATGAATGTGAATGCATGCAAATTCCATTCATTGCTGGTTTCATATATAAAGAGTGAACATCTAGGCTTACAGTGTTGTCCGACAGTCCCTCCTTGGGTGTTTGCCATGCATTCTCTGGACACATAGAAGAAGCAGCAGAAGTCATCTGGTAGTTTATAAGCACTGATGGGTCTTAGATTTGGTAAATCACATAGATTAGATATTATATAGGAAATATATCAAAGTTCACAAAGATTGTGAAATGGGGGTGTAAATGTTGGATTTTGGGGTTCCTGCATATGTAAGTGTAGAAGGAAATGAGGATTTGTACATATTACCAAAACATTAGGTGAAATTACAGTCATTTAATTTACAGATACCATTAGGCAAAGCTGAACTTAAACCTACAGATCATGGCAGGAGTACTGAGACATCAGTGATACAGGAAAGCATCTATACAACATTGAAAAACATGTTGGTTGTGGGAGGAGTGGGTAGGAGTGGAGTAGAAGAAATCATTTGTCTCGGGGTAGGACACACAGGTGCTGCAGCTGATAGGTAAGCACCCAACTAGACAGTGTGTGTACTGCACCTGAGTTTGTTCATGTAAGTGACGGCGAGTGCCTCACTCATGTCATTGCCTGGCCCTATTTGGTTCATAACAGACAGAAAGTACATTACCTTAAAAAGGTACAAGCTGCAACAGGTTTTGGCATTTATCCAGTAAAAACTGTCACTAACAGAGAAAGAGTCAGAAATTGCAACAAATATAACATGACAGTTTCTAAAAATGACTTAAATTGCAACAAATATAACATGACAGTTTCTAAAAATGACTTGACTGATTATAAGTAGAATACAAGGTCCGTACAATAATGCTGAGTCATAAATATACTCGGAAAACCGGTGATTTCTGCCAACATAAGGAAAGATATTGGAATTTAAGGATAAAAACACAGAAACTTCGTGAAACACCGCGTGAGTTGAGTACGAGCCAATGAGGGTACGAGCAAAAACAGGGCTCGTACTCAACCGACCAATCAGCACGCCCCTATGGTTTTCTGTCCGAAGGGGGTGAAGCAACCTGAGTCCAGGGTGTCATCATTCGGATTGGAAGTGGTCTGTGTGGCGGGTTTCTTCCTGTATTTATTGAAGGACTTTCTTCTCGGATATGCACTTCTGAGTAAGTTCTATGAACCAGTTGCTGAGTCTGCTAGCTTTAGCTTCCTACATTTGGGTAGTATTTGTGTAACCGGTAACAGCAAATGACCGTACAGTAGTACAGTGACACGTTAGCTCGTCTGACCTGACCGTCTGAAGCCAGCCAAGATGCCAACTTATATTCAACGGTGTCGATTTCCGTAATTGTACAAAGAAAACGTGCGCTCATTATGTGCTGTGTAAATGCTAAGTACACGCCGCATATCTGTGGTGGCAGTGGTGGCTCGCTGTGTGACGCAGTGTTTGTGTTGAAGAGCACCGGAGAGTTTGCTGCACAGAGCTCGTATCGTATACAAGACTGTACTGGGAGTAATCACTGCTAAATCACTTGATGTGACTCATCGGTGTCATTATATTAGGAACTGTTGCACAGATGCTGAGCGTTTTCTTGATGGTCCTTTTGTGATGTGTTGCTCGCTGATTTTGGCATTATGGATATTCACTCGGCATCACAGCAGACTGTACTTGCCAGATCTATCAAATTTAATGAGTTTGGGATGAGCTGGCATAAAGCACAGAGTAATGTAAGGTCCATCATTTAAACTTCCTGCTTCCCTCCCTATAGTGTTAACGGATATAACATCTGAGTCTCAAATTAAAAACCAGGCAGGTAGCCAAGAAGAAAGAGTTTAACATTGTACTACTGCCAAAAAAAAAAATAGGAAACGGACAAATCAGCTGTTTTAGTCATTTGGAAGACACTCTGATTTTTCATTGTTTTGTCTCCTGAAAACCGCAGATATTTGTATTATTTTACATGAAACCGTTTTTTCTCTTATTTCCTGCAGTCTGACACTTGTGCCCATGCTCCATTTCCACACCTCAGCTGCCAATAACCACTCAAGAGGAAGAAGATGATTTTCACAGCCCGTTCAATCCTGTCACCACAAAGATCGTGCAAAAACCTCTCGAAGTAAGTTATTTATTGTGATAGACTTAGTATTAGAGTTGTCATATGTCTGAAAGTTTTCAAAACTGTTAGTTTGAAAGTTCTTTTGAGGCAGAATAAACCAGCTTTTCTAGCAAATAACTTTACCCAGGAAACACTTTGTGATTTAAAGGATGTATCCCTCTGTCTTTATTGTTTCTTCAGGATGTGTCTTCAAATCTGCATATGGCTTTCTTTGGCGCTTACTTCAATAGTTGACGCTGTGGGTAAGTAGGTTTTGCTAAAAAGTTTGTAAACTACTGTTAAATCCTCGGTTACATTAGATTGCTATAACTGAGAACAAGACTAGTTATAACTGACTGTATTAATAGGTTATAAAGTCATTTCTTCCTTCACCCTCGTATTCCTCACACCTCTCTTCTTCTCTTGCTCATTCCCTGCTATGGCTGTGGGATATTATATGTATCGATTTAGAAAATCAACTTTTACTGCACTGCAAACAACTGCACTCAGAAAACAACTTAAATATATGAAAGAAATATGATAGTATTCCCTTTGTTACAGGAAAAATGATTCTATGTTTCTTTACCTTCTTTTAAATGTACAAAGATGCCTTTTGTCTGCCCTCTGCCTATGGTTAGATTAGTTTAGAATTATCTTTTTAGACTTTCCCAGCAAACACATCTTGTTTCTGGGACATATTGTTTTAGATTGTTTTATCTCTCACAGCTTTCTCCCAGCTCTCTGCTGACGAGACTAGCGCCACATATGGAGTTGTTTATTTTATCTGTTTTGTATTTTCTTATCCTGTTCTCACTGTCTTTCCTATAAAAGTGCCCAGCCTCTGTACACGGTGTGAGTTGTTCTGAACAGCTTACCCGTGTGCACGTTAAAGCATAAAAAGTGATCTTGTCTCATTGTGTCTTTATTTCTCCTGGGTCTTTTACAGAGTTTTCCCCCAACATTTCTTGGTCCTTCGGAGCCGGAGCGCCTCCATCGTGTCCCATCTCCGTGACCAGTCCACGTTGTTCGTCTGTCGACAGCCCACACACTAGGTGTGTGGTCAAAGACCAAGGGCGTTAAATTCGAGTCTTGGCCAACGTTCTAGAAAGCGACCCACGGTGGTGGGGCCCGATCGAGGTGGACCAGACCCGGCGACACTGACCAGGTAGATACAGACACACTGACACAATTTTGCGTAAAAGCGTATTTTAAATTCAGGAAATTTTAAATTCAGGGAGTTTTGAATTCAGGGAATTTAAAATAGCGAAAGTAGCTCGTCGCGACTGGAAGCTCCCCACCTCTGTGGGTTTAAAGTAGCTCGTCGGCTGGTAGCTTGGAGCTCGTCGACTGGAAGCTCCCCACTTCTGTGGGTTAGGTTTGGAGCTCTGGGTAGCTCCCCCAGCTGGGTCTAGACAGGGTCTAGGGAATAAGTAGCTCGTCTACAGAAAGACTGGCAGCTCCCCTTATGATAAGGGTTCCGATCGCGCGAATAGGTGTGAATGTGAATGTGTGTGTGTGTATTGTTTTAATTAACGGAGCAAGCTGAATTTTCACGGTCCAATAAGAGACTGAGCTGCTCCTACTGTGTTTTTCTTTTACTGCTATTCACTGACGTGCTGGTGAGTTGAGAGAACGGTCGAGTTCCGTCTCGTAAAGTTCACACCGCTTTTGGAAATAGTCCGAAAGTAGAAGGGCGTGTGAGCAACCACTCTCGTCTCTAATACCAGCGAAGGTGATAGCAGCTGTATCGTGTATATATTACTTAAACAAAAATAAGTAAATACATAAGATGGGTAATCAAGCAAGTGAAATTAAAACTCACTCCTGCTGACGAGCAGTGGTGAGAAAAGAAAAGTCCAGACGCCGGACAAAAACAGTGTATGTAAACTGAGAGATTTAAGAAAACAAAATATAAACAGTCAGAAGAACAGAATCCAACTGCCAGTTTAGTAAAACCAGAAGACGAGACACTGTGCAGTTCCCACAATCCTTTTAGTAAACCATCACTCACTCCTGCAGCCGCATCTGCAGCACCACCCATATCAGGAAGAACATAATAATCCCTTATTAAGTGAAAACTAGAGATCACAGTAGTTTTGTAGTAGTTTAAAAGGGTTGAAAACAGACCCCACTGAGTAGATATAAATATAAAAAGTACGAAATAAAGATGAACAAAGGGAAAGTTACAGTAGAAATTATCTTTAGAGTATTTGAAATTAATAATAGCAAGGATAACAACCTGTAAAGTGATATTAACAATGAAACACAGTTGGCATGATGACCATGCCCACAATGTATAAAATGAATATAAAGCAAATAATTCACACGAAAATATTTTAATAACATAAATAAAGTATATTAAGACTGTGTCATTGTTCAGCCAAGGACAGTGTGTGAAAAGGTAATTGTCTCCACCCTGGGAAAAGGATGATTCTGCAGGTCATCTGAAGCCCTTGATGGATACAAAATAAAATATAAATAATATATTATAATAGAACTGCCTGGTCCGCCATGCAACAGAGAGAACAAATGTGACCGCAGATTGGATGAATTCAAAATTATCTGTTTGCTGAATAAGATGATCCTAACTAACAAATTGGCTCAGGAGTAGTATAGTGGTACACACTGATAAAATATTATAATATGCTATTGCTGTTATATAAGACAAAGGGTATAATATTAACAATGACATAATATTAATATGAAGAGGCACCTTAATCGGTTATGATGTAAGGTGGATAATTGTTAAGCAGTAGTCTGCATCAAGCTTAAGGTTTGCTGAAACTCAGTGTAATGACATGTGAGATGAAGACAATACAGAGAATAACTAAACTAATGAAGTGCATAGAGGCACTTGACCAGCTTGAAACCTATCATCCTAGAATGACACATTGCTGAGATATAGAGCACACCTATAATAACAACCAATAAGCAAAACCCTGTAGACAACAGCTAAAACTACAGGATTGAGAAGCTGAATTAAATATGTAGACACTGCTAAGCTGATGAGCATGTTCCACATGTTCTTTTTCTTTTTATTTATTTGTTTCTTTTAGAGCAGAAGCTGCTGTAACACACCCAAAGAAAGACTCTAGGTCTGACCAACCGTTTCAGTCGTGGGCAAAAAGATGTCAGTCAATAAAATTCTAAAAGATAATTTATTGACAAAAAATATATCAAGAGATAAAAGATAAAACAGTCCAGTGTCCCACTTATGAATTGTATAAAAACACACAGTCCCAAGGCCAGAGCCAGCTATGCCACACAGCCAAGTTGCACTCCACATGTTGCCTTTAACAGGGTTAGAAGTTGTCCTTGGAGACCCACCACCCTGCAAGCATATAGTCAGTGGTCACTCAAGCCTCTGGAACTCTGCTGCCTTTAGGCTGTGGCATATAATAGGCCCTGGACTGCACAGAGAGACAAAACAACACAGCAGTGTTTGTAGTGTGGGCTATATGTAGACCAGTGTATCAGTGCAATCAAGTACACCTGCCTCTAATTAGTCCAACCCCATTCCAGCCATTGGCTCACCAAAAATGTGACAACCACAAAACCACTCCCAACCCAGTGCAACTTCACACAATAATATGGAGCTGAATTAACACAGGCACATTAGTCTACCATGTTACAAGCTGCATGCTATTAAAAGCCAACATATGCAGACTTCTGCCTTGTTCGGGTGGCAGCATTTTTCTTTTTCTTTTGTGTCCTGACACGTTTATGTTTTTTGTTTTTGTTTGATTATTTTGTTGGTTTTGGAAACGATTTTAAACGAACTTGTGACAATACTTGAGAGTCACAATGACACATAGTGATTAGGCATATGATTGAAAAATGCCTAGGTTTAGAGCTGTGAGCTATGAGCTGTGAGCAATGCAAAGTTAAATATATATATATTTGTATAAATGGGAAACAACCGTAACTTGAAAGTTTGAAATGTGTGAGATCCATGCATTGTTTGAAGAACTAGAAATTATCTAAAACTGCCTTAAGTGAAAATGTAGAGTTGCATCTATTCTCCCATACAAAAAAAAAAAAAAAAAGGAGAAGCTTTCTGTAACTTCAAAATAAGGCTGACTGTTGACAATAGACTAAAACACTAATCCACAGGTGGCTATCAGGAACAGAGAGGCGAGCAAAGTCACAAACACCAAGGCTGCAGACAGCCACGCAGAAACAGCAGATAACATAGAGACAACGCCTGCTAGAACCGTGGAGAGGAAGGTCACTTCACACGAGATTGTAGGAGTAGAGGACAAATTAGTTGTAAAGTCAGCTTCAGGCCACACAACTGTACAACAATTAACTTCCCTTTTAGAACTAGTACACACAGCAAGTGGCCGCAGGTGCTTTATTAAATGCATATATGACCCGTCGTGTCCAGTAAATTTGCTAGGTAGAGACGCTCTGACAAAACTTAAGATAGCAGTCATGCCATTCTTTTCTGGTATTACACCTGAGTGCCAGAAACCGACCGAGTATCACAACATTCTGAGATTTAAACAAACTCCAGGCCCAGATCCACCTTATGATCAGCAAGTGTGGAAGCTAGGAGAACAGCATTTGACCTTACAGCACAGGCCGAAATTGTGTAGGTTACGCAGTAACCACAGATAGTAAAATAATAGAAGCAAAACCACTTTCTTCTTCATGTCCTGCACAGAGCGCTGAGCTGATAGCTGTGATACGCGAAAGCTAAATACACAAAGACAAACTAATAAATATACATACAGACAGCCAGTATGTTTTCTCTGCTGTGCATCATTTTGCAAAAAATTTGGCATAACAGAGGAATGATTACACCAACTGGAAAACCGGTTCACCATGCCAACCTCTTACAACGCCTACTGACTCTTTCATTACTACAGGCAACAATTTTGCTGACAGAGCAGCAAAATAGGCGGCACAAAAGACAAACATCACATTGATGGCAGTAAACACACATCAGATTCCACTGGATGTGTTGAAAAATGAACAAAAGCAGCAAGCACAGCAGAGCAGGCAAAATGGTTAAAACACGGTGCAGTTCTGACAGACGACTTAATGATGTGTTATGGCAAGCTAGTGTTGCCAAAAAATTCCTCCACAAAATGGCGGCATTAGTGACTCATGGCTGTACGCATTTGTCAACGGGGGGACTGACCAGTATTGTCAACCCTCATTTCTACACTGTAAATTTTGAAACCTCAGCAAAACAATTTGTCAGAACGTGCATGACGTGTCAAAAATGTAATGCTCAGGGAAACCTGAGACCACACAATCCATATGGACTTTATTGAGCTAAATGAATGCCAAGGGTAAAAATACACCCCAGTGGTTATAGATGTATTCTCAAAGTGGCCAGAAATCTACCCAGTGAAAAAGGCAGATACAATTTCAGTAGCAAAATGTATGTCTAAGTTGTAGGAAAATAAAGAGATGATTGTAAATGACGAAGAATGTAATGATGTCTATCAAGTGTCTTGCAGATCACAGCCCGGTGACTGGGTTCTGATCAAAGTGCTCCAAAGGAAAAACTGGAGCTTGCAAAATAGCGGAACGACCATCTTGCATCCATCAGAGCCAGTAAGTGAAGCCATCTAAACACAGCTGACGGCAGGCTTGCCCACTTGTTGTGATCTCGCCCGGTGGAGGGGTCAGCTTTCCTGGCCGGGGGGTCTACTCGCGACAGGAGGGTGTGTCCCGTCGTCATGAGGTGGTGGCTCTTAACAACTGCAGCGGCCCTGACCATGGCCGGGCTCCTCATCTTTGCTTCCGTGAGGGACAATAAGTCACGCTATATGAAGAAAAGGCAGACACTGTATGACAAAGGAAAGTACACCAAGTTTCCCCATGGCTATGCCACTAATTTCTGGTGGCAGTTTATGAACACTACAGCTCACTTGAATAATAAAACTGACTGCTATGCAAATACATATACACTTTCTGCCCACCGAGGAACGAGAGGAAGTGTATGGACTGTTCACTCAACGAAACCTGTGCCAGTAACGCGACACTGATGAGCCTCAACTGTCGCTCCAACTACAGCTACCGGATGATACTACAAACAAAGACTCATTACCAGACAGGATGTGCACGGACGGCACCAAGCAGTAAAGGAACCAGAGTTTCGCATCTGAGGAGGAGTGAAATTCTTACAGAGCTTGATCCCCGGCATTGGAGTTGCCGAGGTGCGGGATCACGTGGAAATCAACCGATATGCTCTGCTACGACACATCAACTTAACTAAGGCCCTGGGAACGGCCTTAGCAGGAGAACAGAAGGCCATCAGAACGATGGTGTTGAAGAACACACTGACACTAGACCTGCTAACAGCATCACAAGGAGGAGTTTGCAAGCTGATCGGGGAAACATGTTGCACTTTTATCCCTGATGGATACAAAGCTGGAGGAGACATTTATGAAGCTTTGCAGAATTTGACCGCTCTGCAAAAATATGTCACTGACCACACACCTGGAGCAGCTACAGCACAAGGCTGGCTGGACTGGCTGTTCAGCGGTTCATGGCTGGCTGCTGTAGCAAAGTCATTTTTCCTTCTAGGTCTCATCATGATAGCACTGCTCATATTAGTGTTGTGTGTGTTGCCATGCCTAAGAGTAATGATTTCAAAGATGATAACAACTACAATGACTGCTTATGTTGCCGTGCCTCAAGAAGAACAGCATCCCGTTGCAATTCTGTTAGAGGAGAACTTGTAATAACTGCTAATGAATGACGTGGTGATTAAAAATGACTTCTGCCTTTTTCAAGTGATCATGCACTGATTAAAACATTAGTAGGTTATGCAGGTTTTCATCCTTTTATTTTTTGAAGTTTTCAGTTTTAAACATAAAGTTTTTCATTTTAAATATGAAGTTTTCATCATTTTACATATAAAGTTTTCAATTTAAGGTTTGCATCATTTTAAATATAAGGTTTTCATCCTTGTATTTTTTGAAGTTTTCATTTTACATATTAGGTTTTCATCATTTTTAAATACAAAGTTTTCATTTTAGTTTTCATCCTTTTATTTTTTGTAGTTTTCATTTTAAAATATAAGGTTTTATCCTTTATTTTTTGTAGTTTTAGTTTTATTATTTTTTCTTGTTTATTCCACTTGTTATTTCATTTACTATGATTTTCATTTACTATGTTTTTCTTTTTATTATTTTATTTTGTTTTATTCTTTAAACCAAATGATTTCCATTTCTGCTATGCTGACATTTTGAAAATTAAAAAATTGCCTAAGATACTTAATAAATAACCTTCATAGACAATTGTTGTATACATTTAAAATAAGTTAAAACAGGAGGGAATGTTACAGGAAAAATGATTCTATGTTTCTTTACCTTCTTTTAAATGTACAAAGATGCCTTTTGTCTGCCCTCTGCCTATGGTTAGATTAGTTTAGAATTATCTTTTTAGACTTTCCCAGCAAACACATCTTGTTTCTGGGACATATTGTTTTAGATTGTTTTATCTCTCACAGCTTTCTCCCAGCTCTCTGCTGACGAGACTAGCGCCACATATGGAGTTGTTTATTTTATCTGTTTTGTATTTTCTTATCCTGTTCTCACTGTCTTTCCTATAAAAGTGCCCAGCCTCTGTACACGGTGTGAGTTGTTCTGAACAGCTTACCCGTGTGCACGTTAAAGCATAAAAAGTGATCTTGTCTCATTGTGTCTTTATTTCTCCTGGGTCTTTTACAGAGTTTTCCCCCAACACCCTTAAAAGTAAATACTGGCTAGACAGTGAGCTCCCTTGGTGGAGGTTTGCGCTCTTGGAGTGCTTCTTGTTTAGTACATGCATTTCTGATGTATATTTTTATTCTTAAACCTCTGTCTTGTTTCTTTTGTCCTTCAGACTGCAAAAACATCATATGTTCACTTGGCCAGCAGGTCATTCTGCCATGTAATGCTCCTGGAAATATGGTAGTCCTCGCCATGCAGTGGTCCAGACGTGACCTGACAGAATACGTGCTGCACTATCGTGATGACCAACTTGATCCAGACGACCAGGATCCGTCTTATACGGGCCGGGTAAACCTGACCAATACCCACATGCAGAATGGGGATTTCTCAATGATACTGATGAACATGACGACTGCTGACATTGGAACATACGAGTGTATAGCCTTCCAGAGAAGACCAGGGATGGACTCTGAAATCCTCAGCATCGTAAACCTGAATGTCAGTCAGTCAGGTGAGTTTGTGCTCATGTCAAATGATGACACTTTAAAAGAGTTTTCACCTCCCTGACTCCTGACAATTCACACCAATGCATTTTTTTTTCTCGACAGATGAAGGAAGCAGGAATGGAGTCAGCAGTGGCGCAGCTACAGGAAGAAACCATCTTGGTCTCATTGTGTCACTGTCAGTTATTGCAGGGATCATTCTGGTGGCTGGTATTCTCTTAATCTATATTAGGTGCCAAACTAACATTGGATCCTCAGCTTCCCCCCACTATGAAATGACATCAACATCTCAGCATGTCTAAATTAGAAAGACCCTCAAATTTATTCCAAACATCTAAAACTTAAAATGACAGTTAAAAGCTGAGGTGTGGCTTGTAGTGAAAAGCACAGAGAAGTTAATTAGAGTAGAATAATAGAAGCTCGGATCCATTTATCGTTTAACCTACATTAAGCAAATTCAGATTGTGGTTCGGCTCGGAACCACTTTGATTTGTGCCTTTGTCATATGTTTTCTAATGCTGGCCGTATATATGTCACGTGATAGATTGGCTGGGATTTTTTAGAGATTTCTTTGCACTGTTTACCACTAAGAGCGCTCTGGAGCCCATTGAGAATGAAATTTTAACTTTGGTTAAAAAAAAATTACCGAAAGAATTTATATTTCATAACGAAGTCAACAGAGCAAACATTATGGCGCACAACAAGTTCATGCACCAAATTTGGAACGAGTCCAAATTAAGTTTCTTTCAAAGCTTTACTTCACAACATGAACCTTAACAAGTCATACACTAAATGTGTAAACCTTATGCAAAAGTATTTATTATAATGCACTGAAACTTTTTCTTATTTATTTATTTGGTTTTTAGTATAAAGGTGCTTTTAAAACTCCTAAATGAAAAAAGGTCCTACGTTTTCCCGACAGAATTTTGTGTGTTTTACATCCAAGCACAAATTTCCTGAAAAGAGAAACATGTTTTTATTGAAGTTACTTTCTGCCAGTAAAATGTTTTCATGTTTGCAGATCCGTTTTGTCTTTAGGTTGTTCTAGCTGCCAAAAACAACAGTGTTGTGGTGCTAAGAGGGAAAAGTCCCGTAAATTGTTTAGTAAGATTTAAATTATGAGGGATTTTTACTGACACCGTCTTGATGTTTTCGAACTGGACATGACAATGAGGGATGGATCTCTCTGAAAAACTGAGTTTACTTACAGGGTACCCACACGCTTAAGGTATTACCCTGCTTCATCTCCCTTATGACTCTCATGGGGATCATGGTTTAGAAAGTGAGCATCATGTTTATCTCATAAGACTAGAAAAAGGTGGCTGACAGCATGAACTCATCTGGGAGATGTTTACAGAGTTCACAAAGTAAATCGCCAGTCGACCCCAAGCTGTTCAAGTATTTAAGCATTATTGTATTTTCACTAAAGCACTGCATTATACTGAATAATAGAAGTCTTTAACTTTGAGTAGCATTCCAGATGTGGTTATGTATTATGTGATACTGTATGGTAGACAATGTGCCCATTAAGCATTAGGGCACTTTATTAGATACTTTATCAAATGTTGAAAGTTGAATGTGAAGGATCATAGTCAGAGGGCTGTGGGACATTGGCTACCAGCTGCTTATCACTAAAGGAAAGAAAGGTGATTCATGCCTTACGTTTTTATCTTCTGTCGTTTTCTGCTTCATGGCCTGATTACAGTGAATTTGTGGGACCATACTGTATGTTTTTTGACTCCCCAAGAAATGCATTAGGCACATACAGAGTATACATTTTTGTAGCAATAATAACTGCTCTTTAACTGTTGAAATGGATGTTTTCAGGTACATGATCACATTTTTACCTGGTTAATGAAATTTCCTTGGTATCTCTAACAAAAGGGTAATGATAAGTGGCCCTATCATTATATTTATAGCGACAGTTTCATGTCTTTCAATGTGCTTTCCTATGTTACACTATTTAACATTGTGTTTGTTTTTATTTCCTTGGTCCAAAAAAGTTTGGGTTTAGTATTTTACAAAGGGCAAAGCATCCATACTTTTTACTGTGATGATGACATGATGACACTAAAGCCTTGAAACAAACTTTGAATATTTGTTCTTACTTTGTGAGTCTGTATATTGCTATGAACTGTGCTTTTTTTAAAAACATTTTTACAATGGAACATTCCAAGTGCCATCGTTTCTTTTGTATGTTCTGCACATGCTCTGTACAATCATGACCCTGAGACCAATAAAGATCTATTTATTCTTTTACTTGAGTGTGCTGCTCTTGTTGAGTCTTTATGGTTCACATAAAGATAATGTAGAGCAGAATTTGCGTTTTATTTTTTTTTATTAGTTTACATTTTTGTTTCCTCTTTAAATGTTTAGCTTTTGTTATTTTCAATGTCTGTTTTAGTTTTTAATTGAGAATATGAGGACTGTCAAATGGAAGATAGGTGTGACGATACACATATATACTAGCCTAATGATAAAATGGATCAGTTTGGCAAATATATTTTACAGTGTTTATTTATTCGACAAAATACGTTAAATGTCACCGTTATTATTGGCTGGCCGGAAACAGCGGGGGTGTCCAAATTCAGAGGCTGCTTCCACCTGAGGACCCGCCTTCGCGGTCTAAAGAAAGCCGCGTAGTACGTCACGAGCTCCCTCGGTGGAGTGAAACTGCTTCTGCTCCTTGCTGTCTAAAATGTAACCGGGCGCTGTAAAAGTATGCAGCTCATTTAAATGTTCAAAGAGCTGTGAAAAGTTGTCCGTTCATAAAGTGTGTCAGTATTTTATAAGGATGCCATGTTTCTGTATCATCTCTCTCCTGTCAGAGCCTCTTCCAAACATCAGCCTGTTTAATGCTCTCATATCTTCAACATCTCGAGTAAATTATACTGCACAGTTTTCTCTCCAATAAAAGAATATTTACTGCATGAGTCTGTTTTCCATTTTATCTGAAACATTCAAGGAGGAGATCTTTTACTGTATTTTGGTGATATTGCCCTTAAATGTGACTAAAGCTTTCATACAGTGGTGATCACGGACATAACTCTGAGATCAGTCTGACTGAACTCTGAAAATCACTGAGTGTTATTTCACAGAACCATAATTAGATTAACTCAAACGGAAACACGCGGTGTTAAACAGTAGTATAATTATCATTAACTGTCAAAGTAAGTGCGTATTTTGCTTGTTTCCATCAAAAATCGAATTAATTAATAATTGTTTGATTTGTGTTGATGAAGGCCTGCCTCCTTCTCCTCACAGTCACTTTTTACGAGACCATGAGTGTGTTTCATTTTTTGTTCTGTCAGTCTTGGATGTGACTCCTGAAAAGAGATTCACCATGATTCTGGTTCTCCTTTCACAGTCAGTACTGCTGGTTTCTCTCTCAGACTGACTGAAGATGAGTGATCTGGAGTCTCCAGGATCCAGCCGTCTGTCTGTGACCGACACAAAGTAAGATACTGTCTCTAATGTACACGAAGGAAATAGAGAACATAGGTGAAATCAGTATGTAGAAACAATTACAAGTTTAAAAGGACAAGTAAGATTGAGTGGGAGAGGACTGGTTTAACAGGAAGAAGAGAAAATTCCACAGTATCCGTGCAAAAAGTTTCACTTTGAAATCTTTAAAAGAATGTGGACAAACAGGTGGACTTGGTGTCAGTGGAGTTTACTCCTGGAAGTTTGAGATTATGATGATTATTACTTCAAAAACACCTGTACAGATGTTTATCACTCATTCCATACCAGCGCAGTGCCCAGTAACACTTTGAGGTGACTGGAGCTTTATATATAAAATGAATGCAGTCCGATCAGTTTATGAGAATAGTCAAAGTGACTTTGGTAATATTAGTTGCCAATTTTTAGTTGGTATTGGTTTGTAAGATTAATTTAAAATAAAGACTTCATTTTAACTGAATTTTGTTACGTCTCAAGAATTTGGACGTTTAGCCTTAAGGACAAACCTAAGGAGGAGGTTGGACTTTAGAGTTGAGCCCAGAGATGTACGGCTGAGTGAGGGGCTACTTTTTGTCATCAAACTAAAAAGAAATAAAATGTAGGCTTAGAAGACACGGTTGGTTGTTTGGTTCAGCATCTCTGAATATCTTCAGAGCTGTAGAGGCTTCAGAATGTAGAAGTTTGGATGGAAACTCCAAATACTTGAAGCCCACAAGATGCATCTTTAAAAAGTCAAAAAGAAGCGAAGAATTGCTGTCGCTAAAACCAAAATAACATTTATAACAACAACAAAAGTGTATGATTTGGTAATATGATTGGAATGGAACAAATGGATTCTGAAAATCAGAGATTGAGTTTCCAAGTGAATAATGCAGCTGAAAAATTTTCCTGTTATATGAAGACTTTTAACCTGTAGTTCAGTATTGATCTGCCACAGTCAGCGAACAAAACTGCCAAAAAGGAAAAAGACATTAAGATCCTCAAAAGCTTGGCATAATATAGTCATACATTTTCACCTGAATACATCTGCCCTGTGCAAATCCGTTTCGAAGGCCTTTGCAGCTAATAATGGTCAATATATTAATTTAAAGAACACAGAAAAACAGCTGGTTCTTTTTCAGGGTTTCATAGCTTTTTTGTGTAGAATGCCAAGCTTTAATATTATAGAGATTTGCAAGTATCTACAAAGCATGATATGATGTGAAGTTCAACATCTGGGACATGTGTCCCGCTATGCATTGCAGAAAATGACTCAATCTCTTAGTACAGCAAACAAACAATGCAGGAGGGCGGGAAAATAATGGTCTCCTCTGCCGTGGCATCAGAAGTTGAGAATTGACGGGACAAAGTGTTGGGTTTCTCGTTTTGGGTTGCCGGGTCTATAGATCATAACACAGTTGAACCAAGCAAAGGAGAGGGCCCACCTGGTTTGTCTTGAGTGGCTGCTGTGAGATATGCAAGATGCTTGTGGTCAGTCAAACGATGAACAATGAGCAGGTGTTCTGCTCCCTCCCGCCAGCTAGCAGTTCCACTTCTCCCACGTCATAGTTTTGCTCAGTTCGAGAAAGACAGCAGAAGGGAAAAAGCTGCATTTTCCCTTCCTTGTTCTGGAACAAGATGAACTCCATCAACGATAAATTGTTGGGTGGTCACACACAGCTGACTGCAGCTTTCCAGTCTTATAAACAGTACATTTGTACAATGACTGAAACCAGCCCACTGGCTGTGACGTCAGTTCCTTGATCATGAATATGCAAATTGTCATGACCATTGATCAACAATCATTGATCAAAGACCATTGATCGTGGAATAATCTTCCACACTGCACCTAACGTGACAAACTGAAAGCAGTCATTGGGTGGGAAACCTTGAGGAGAACACTTTTGACCTTAGAGAAGAGCTCTGCATAGAAAAGGATCAGGTTTGAACTTAGTTTGTGCAGCTGTACCTTTAACTAAGGCAAGTTCCTGCATCAACTCGTCCTGTTGTCTTTTTGAACTGTGCTTCACTATTCACTACAGATGAATGCACTGTAAACACCTGCGTGTGAGTCACTTTGGTCACTTTGACAGTTGCACTGGTAATAATAATTTTCCCTTTGTGTCCTCAGAGAGAACAGTGATGTTGGTGTGGAGGAGGAGGAGCAGTTGTCCTGCTGTGCTTTGGGTCAAGATGTCTCAGAGGATTCAGTCGCTACCAGTTGTGGCATCTCTGTCCAAAGTAAGAGTCGGTATCCGTGTGCTGATGAACACATTTTTGAAAACTTGACTTCTTGTTTTGTAGGTGCATGAAAAAGATTTCATTCGATTTTTTATGGTATAGGTTTTTTTCCTGTTTTACTTTGAATGTTGTTTCCTTTCATGTCTCACGTTAGTTTTACTTCCTGCTTTGTGATTGTCTTAATTATTTTTCACCTGGTTTGCTAAAGTTCAGCTGTCATGTTCCCCACCTGCTCACAATATCAGGCAATCCTCAATATATACTACTCAAAACAATCAGAGGAACACACTGAAAACATAATGGCTCTCGCGCGGAGAAAAACATGCTGGAGATCAATACTGATGCAAACTGGGTGATGTGTTAGAAACGAAAGGATTCAATTGTTTGTTGGAAATAAATGATCAAAATACTGGATACTGGCTGAATCCAAATACAAACAGAAAATCAGAGTAAAAAACGCTGCAGCAGGCTTTTCCATTTGGCTCTGATTTCATAGCAGCAGCTCAAAATGAAATAGTTTGTATGGCTGCGTGTGCTGCTGGGCCAAAAGTTTAGCTGGTCATTTGTAGATTTTTAGATGAAATAAAAAACAAAAAAAACACTCAACAAAAGATCATCTAAAGAAGAGCAGAGTTCATGTACACACTTTATTAAGCAGCTACTGTACAACAAGAACAGAATCATGTAAATGGCCAAACAACAGCAACAGTAATCCCAGAGTGTAGCACAGCAGGCAAAGAGACGCAGTAGCACAGAGAGAGTAAAGGATCACATGGAGAACAAATGGAGCGCGCTCACGAGCCCTCTCTTCGTACAGAGCCAGAAACGTCTGACCCACAGAGCTCACTAAGACGACAATAACTCGTTTTTCCCACACAGATTACATATAACATCACACTGAATGAAATTACATGTAGCAGATTACATGAACTATATAAGATGAGGATTCGCGTATTAAGCATATTCAGAACTATTTCCTTCCATTATTTTCTTGGGTTAACAGTTTTTGTTGCTTTTCTGCTATCGCTTAAATTTTATTCATATAGCACCAAGTCACAACAGCCACCTTAAGGCACTTTATAGTGTTAGGTAAAGCCTCAGTAATAAAGCCTCAGACAACTCCCTACGAGCAACGACTTGGAGACATTAAGAAAGAAAAACTCTCTCTTTGTACAGTCGAACACTGAGACGGAACCAGGTTCAGTGACGGGCCGCCATCCACCACGACTGGTTGGAATGAGGGGAGGAGGGCAGGATAAAACCTGCAGGCTGAGAGCAAAGTGCTCCATCTATCTGATATGATACTGTGAGGCCTCTCAGATAAGATGGGGCTGTTTTATTATGGCCCTTTTTATGTGAGAAGCATTTTGAATTCAGCTCTGGATTTAACAGGGAGCCAATGATGTGAAGCCAGTATGAGGGGGATTTTCCCTCCTCTTAAAATGTCTCATTAGGAACATTTTTAACAGTTGCTTCTTGTCTCTGCTGTGACAAAAAAAGGTTCTGATTATGAATCAAAATGTTTTAAATAAGTCACACACTGGTTATAACTTAATGCCGAAAATGTCATGTTACACGATTTACTATTTTCTGAAGCTTATTTACAATTTACAATGCTTAACACCATTCCCATCCCTCCCGTCAAAAGATAAAAGTCTGTTTTTCATGCAGTTTCACACACTAAAGACATTTCATTCTTTTTGGTTTCTTGTTGTCAATCAGCAGATGCGAGTCTGGAAGAGGTTTTAGAAGAATATAAGATCAGTCTGAGGAGGAGGTTTGAAAGTGTGACTGAAGAAACTGATAATACAGGAAGTGGAACCCTCCCGAACAGGATCTACACTGAGCTCTACATCACAGAGGGACAGAATGAAGACGTTCATAACCAACATGAGGTGATGCAGCTGGAGACAGCTTCCAAGATGGAGGCTCTTGATGACATTACAGTCAGGTGTCACGACACCTTTAAAGCCTTACCTGACCAACAGAGACCCATCAGAGTGGTTCTGACCAACAGCGTCGCTGATCAGAGACGAGCAGTACAGTCTTCTGGAGCTGCTCCATGTTTTCCATCCAACATTACAGAAGGTCACAGCAGAGAAGCTCGCTGTCTGTAAACTTTTGTTCATCTTTGACGGCCTGGATGAAAGCAGACTTGGATCATTGGATTTCACCAACGGGAAGCTGCTGTCTGATGTCACAGAGAAGTCATCAGTCAGCCAGCTGCTGACAAACCTCATCCAGGGGAATCTGCTTCCCTCGGCTCTCGTCTGGATAACTCCCCGACCTGCAGCAGCCAATCAGATCCCTCCTAGACGTGTTGACAGGGTAACAGAAGTACGAGGCTTCACTGATGCCCAGAAGGAGGAGTACTTCAGGAGGAGATTCAGTGATGAAGAGCTGTCCAGAATCATCTCCCACATGAAGACATCCAGGAGCCTCCACATCATGTGTAGAATCCCACACTCTTAGAAGGGATGTGTTAAAATTGACACATCATGTGTTAAATTTTAACACATGTGCTGCATCAGATTAGGGACAACACATGATGTGTCAGTTTTAACACAATTAATGTGTCTGCTCCTTTAACACATCTTCTGTGTTAAAAAATGTAAACACAAAGATGTGTTATTTTGACACAAAGATGTGTTAAAATGTGTACATTTCAATTTTTTTTAAAAAAGGAGAAAAAAGATGGGTATATATTATACATTTATTGAATTCCATTTTTTATTTGGCATATTATAAATCATTACAAACTGAATGAACAACAGCTGTCAGAATCTTTTCAATTAAAATGTTTTAAATTCAATTTTAGCCAAAGCTATATCACAATTTTTACTTTACAAAATCAAACAAAATTCATATCTGACTAGCTTTCTATCTCTCTAGATCATTAAAATGTCAAAAAAATTTGAGGGCAATATATATGATTGCCCTTTTTTCAATTTTTTCAATATATATATAATGTTCTGATATAATCCAGACAATACATGAATTAAAAATTTTAAAGGTAACAATTGTCATCTTCAACAAATTGTCAACATTTAACAAATGTGCAGTTGCATGCAAACAGAAAAACATACATTTTGGCGAATATAGCATCCAGGTTATACAATTTTGTACCTTGGGTTTAAATACGAAAATCAAAAATTTCAGCCAATCAGTTCATATTGTCTGACCTTTCCACTGCATAGGCATAAAAATGGTCAGTCCTGATAAGCAGTGTATTTGACAAAGATGCCAAATGAGGTTTCTCACCTCTGTGAACAGAGACTCTCTACATTTTGGACAGGTGAACATTTTACTTGCATCCTTTAATCTGTGCAATCAGCTCCAGTACTTTGGTTTTCCTTTGGGTGGACAGCGGCAGGTCATAGACAAACTCAAAGAAGGTGAAGACGGAGCCAAGTGGTGCTGGATAGGACAAGTTACATACCCAGTACAGTTTGAAAAGCTTATCCACAGCACACGTCAGGCCATCATTCAGAGAAATGGTTACTCTGTCATTCTTAGCAACAATGATGTACTGCCTGGTTGCCCTCTTTAGATCACCGATGCATATCAGCTGGGGTTGGTGTGTTGTGGATGATGCTTCAGGATCACTGCAAAGCGATGCAATACTTGTTCCAGGCTTGGAGATGGGGAAGATAAAGATAGTATTCAGTGAGGTGTAGACAAATGCTTTCCTCAGGTAAATACCGTGAGAACTTTACTGAATACATACCAGTGCAAAAAAGGCTGCAACGACTGGCACCAACTGGTGGGAGTAGGTGTGTTAACACATGGCGGGGGGGTTCTTGTTTCCAGGGCAGCTACTGATTTGAGCTTCGGAATGATACTGGCTTCTAGGGCTGCCACGATTTGTCGACTAGTCACGATTACGTCGACTATCAAAATCGTCGACGACTGATTTAATAGTCGACGTGTCGTTTGAAGCTTTGTAAGATCGCAAAAGACGCAGGAATAATAGCAGGATTTAAGAGTGTAATAACGGACTGAAACAGAAGATGGCAGCACAGCATGTACAAGGATGCCAGCTGCTGTTAAACCCCGAAGAAGAAGAAGAAGCAGCTGTGTCCCAGAATTCATAGCGTGGCCCAGCTTAGTTTCCAACAATGGCGGTAGCTAGTTAGTTTTAATATTACTCTTATTATTCTTTCTGGGTCACAAAATAAACGTTTAACATATTTTCAGGCGAGAATGTAGCTGTGTAAACCTCAAATATCTGCTCAGTTTATCAGGACACCACATATTTTCAAAAGCGCTCCGACGTTTTCGGAGACGTCTGTTACCCACTAGCTCGATAGTTAGCCGGGGGCTAGGTCACTAGCGCCGTGAGAACACCGGACTCCCGGCAAATTGTTTTCAAACCCACCGCCGTCTTTCGCGACTCAGGTTAAATATATATGAGTCACTTAGATAAATTAAAAATGTTGTTGTTTGGCTTTTTTTTTTTTAGTATTTTATTTGTTCCTGAGTAAATCGGTTTGGCTGAGATTAAAGTTATAGTTTTTACACAGCTGAATAAACGTCAAGCAGACAGCTGATCATCAGAAGTGTGAGATGCTGGAGAATATACTCCGGTGTCCTGTTATATTTTAGATAGCAAGGAGTTTATTAAACTTTACCGAAACAATCTGCAAATTTCATTAAAATTTAATAAACTATCATCTTGTCTTTATTTTTAGTTAGCACCTTAAAAGCTTAAAGCTGTAAGCTAATGATAGTTATATAAGAGCAGATGCTGCTGGTGCAATAAGCTGTAGTTTTACGTCCAGTGGATGATGATCTGATTAGTCGACTAATCGCATAAATAATCGGTGACTAGTCGACTATCAAAATAATCGTTTGTGGCAGCCCTACTGGCTTCCCATTTTCGCAAAAAGAGGTCCACCTTTCCTCCTGTAAGATTGCCAAACTCCAAGTCCAGCCTACGGAAATAAAAGAAGTGTTTACGTTTAAAATGAAGCATTAAATACATTAAATCAAAAGTACATTCTGTCCATTTGGTAGCTGAAAGGCTAAAATCAAACTTTATAGTATCACATTTCTATTACCCATTCCACATCAAGCTTACCTACACAGTGAAACAACAATTTACTTGGAGTGGTATTTGAATACAAGTCCATTATTCCTTAATTTTAGCTATGATTTGGGTCCCATCAGACCCTGAGAAAAAATTAGGACTTTTTAGCTGATGTTCAACTTTCTAGCAGACAATTTCTTATGTTGTCTGTCTGCGGTTTGTCCTGTAGAGCTTTTTTGTTGAAAATAGTGCTGCTGAAAGCAGTTTCATACAGATTTAGGTGATTTTTTGTAGGGTTTTCACTTCCACGAGCAGCACTTTCTGCATTGTCATTTGATGTCCCTACTATTAGATAGTCATTTGGTGGTACGACTAAGATTTTGGACCATGTGAAAAGTGATGCTCATTGTAATCAGTGCGCAGGGAGTAATGATCAAACTCTGAAGTTATAAAACTTTCAAAATATTCACTAGGAGCTCATAAACATACCTCCAAATGTATCGACTCCTGTTACATACTTTGTATGCAAAACACAACTGAGTGGAGAAGGAGTACATAAACCATTACCAGAGAACCAAGCAACTTACCAGACTTGGCATGTCCAAAAACCGTGGGTACTCTCCGAATATTCCAGGCTCTGAGACTGGTGTATGTTTCCTCCATGCCTGACATGATAATTGGAAGGTTCTCAGCTGAGGGCCGCAATAACTTGGGTGACCCACTCATCTGTGCTGCTGGTATTCCCATCCTCTCGCCTGAGCTTCTTGTCTTCACCACAGTCATCTGTCACTTTTCGCTTCTTATAACGTCTCTGCCCCTGGTCGAGATTCCGTCTAAGGTTGCGCAGTTTAGTCTCTAGGAATCCACAATGAGAGACTGGATCATAATAATGCTCCTGAGGAAGAAAGGACAGAGGTATATGGGTAACAGCTGAGCAATTTTAACTGAGAAAAAAAGCTCTAATAAATAATTAGATAAAGGTTAAACGATACACAATAAGTGGGAACAAGTGCAATTTACAGTATGTAGTGGAATTTACATTATTAAAATGCTAAATTTACTTACAAATCCTTCCCCCTGTCCTGCCACTTAAGGGTGGAAAAGTGGTGAGGATGCTTTTTGCTACAGTTAGCTTCTCTGCACTAAGAGGGTAACTGGAAAACAAACTTTTTTACTTCTGTGCACTTCAACATTTTTAAGGGAAAACATTCATTGCAAAATTTTAACAAAGTACAGTAAAGTGCTATACTTACTAACCACACCTCTCCACCAAATCCCCAATGCAAGTCTTCACAAGGAGCCTCCTCGATGGCACCGACAGGTTTCATACTCCTTAAGAATCTGTGGGGCTTTCCTGAGTGACTTCAGGGGTTGACTTTGTTCTTCTGTGGTAATGGTAGACTGTGTAAAGGCAACACCAGACACTTTACCTCTCTGCAATAATCTTCAAAGTCATGACAGCAAATTTCCACAGAGCATAAAAGCACGAGTTTACTCAAAAAGCTGCAGCAGAAGAAGGCGGTTTCTTAACTACGTGATTATAACGCAATGACTAAAAGAAATTCTGAATAATAAATAAATTGATTTTATCTTCTAGTTGCTACTTGGTGAATAAATCTGATCCTGACTAATAGTGATGTCTGATGTCTGTGGCACTGCTGACAATAAGAATTTTTTTTTTTTACAAATTTCTTTCTCATCTATAAAAGTGGTTACAAGGACTTTGACAGTTTCTAAGTTGTCATATGTGTGCTGAAAAAATGAAACACATGGCTAAATAAGTAAGATAATTTGCATGGTCAAGTTGCTGTTGTTTGGTTTTTTAAATAACACTGACTATTACTTCCTCAGAAGTTCTGCATAAAAAAGAAACTATATCAGAGCATGTTTCCAGCAATAAGCCTTAAAAAAGAATGTGCACATACTTTAGTTAATCATACTAGATGCAAAAACTGCTTTAACTGCTTGAAAAAATAATTATCTCTGTCAATATGAGGTATATTTCATGTTAAAGTTACTCAGTCTTTATTCCTATTCTCTGCTAGTAAACGAATGGTCGCGGTGATAACTACATTTGCTATATTCAGAGCTAACGACAATATTGTCATTTTACTCAACACTGCTACGGTTAGGTGCTGACTCTGGCGTTGCTCATAGACAACATAATGCCTGTCGGAGCCGCTAGCCAACTACCACACTGGTTCTAAGAGCAATTTCTGAATACTCTAATACATAAATAAAGTAAATAGATAAATACATGAATAAAGTAATACATAAAAATACTACCAAAACACATTAACTCTAATGGAGTATGGCACGAAATCCAAGAACTAATAATAAAATTAAGAGTAGGATATGTTAGCAAGACTGTTACATTAAGGTTAGTTAGGTATAGTTAAGCAGTAATTAACTTAAACTCTAAACTCCTACATAACTCCTATATTTTATATAAATTCACATTCTTCCAGAAACCCGGCATATTTTCAGTACATTAAGATAAACTGGTAAATGATACTTACTGTAAGGTCTGACAACATACTAGGCGACGTAACCTCCATCTTTGTCTCCTTTGTCTCAGTGGCGCGAAAGATAGCGCCCCCTTCCCGCCGCCGGTATGTCATGTTGCTGGGCAGAATTTGTTTCAATTTTAAGCATGTGTGTTCTTACTCATTTCATTTTCTACTTTTGCTTCAATTATATTCACATGTTATGGTCAAAATTAAGCCTGTTCTTTGTGGATACTTATGCTTATAGTATAGCCATGGCCATTAATTGGTATGCCATACATATTGAGAAATAAAAAATTAATCCTCTTTCAGAATTTTAGTACACCATACACACCTTGGTCCACATTACATTATAAAATGTTTTATTTGTTGAAAGTAATGAGGAAAGGATTAAGGAAAACAAACAATAACTAAACATTTTATTTATTCAGTTAATATAGTTATAATACATTGTTAATCTACAATTTATTTCACTAAACACAGGGCTAGCATCAAATTACTGAGCTGCTAATTTTAGGTCCTGTTGTTAGATTCTGAAAATAACACACAAAATGTGTTAAACTGTGCAACACATCAAGTGTGTTAAGCGTTTTACACAGTTTTTCAATGTTTACACATTTTCTTACACATGTTATGTTAAAATTTACACAAAATGTGTTAATAGTGTAACAACACATTTTTTGTGTCATTTTTTAACACATCCTTTCTAAGAGTGCAGTCTTCTGCTGGATCACTGCTACAGTTCTGGAGCACATGTTGACTACAGAGCAGAGAGGAGAGCTGCCCAAGACCCTGACTGACATGTACTCACACTTCTTGTTGGTTCAGATGAAGAAGGGGAACAAACATGTGGGGGGACATGAAACAAGTGAGATGGCTGAAAGGAAATTTCTTCTGAATCTGGGGAGGCTGGCATTTAAACATCTGGAAAAAGGAAACACCTTCTTCTACCAAGAAGACCTAGATCAGTGTGGTCTGGATGCTACAGAGGCCTTGTTGCACACAGAAGTTTATACGGAGCTCTTTAAACAGTGTTTGTTAATCTTGAAGGTGGCTTTTATTTGTGATTCAGGTCTCAATGTCTCTTTGTGTATACTTATATGCAGAAGTAACACAAAAGAAGAAGTGGGAGCTGGCCTGACACCAGTAACTGACTTCCAGTGAAAGCTTTGGCTAATAATATTTTTTAGCGAACATTTTTCTTGTAAAACAAAGGGGGGCCTAGCAAAAAAGGTTTGGGAACCACTGCTCTACAAGGTTGGCGAAATAAAAAAAAATGTATTAACATTTTTTAATTTGGACTTTTATTAGTCCAAATTTTTTTATTTGGACTAAAAAAAATGTTCGAAGTGGACTAGGTGCTAATTTTCAGATGTCAGGTCTACATCTAGAATCAAAATGAGCACATACATAAACAACCAAAGTGAAGCATTAAGACAAAACATAGCAACGTCAAACAGCGTCCACACATTTTGCCACAAATACATGCAAAACAACTAAATTGGGCCACAAAAGTGATGTAAATTGACCAAACTAAGACACGAATCAGACAAAAACAGATGCAGGATGATCACAAACAGACACGTCGGCTACAAACTGATGCAAAATGACTAAAATCACACGTGTAACACTTTCTACATATTTGACAACAGAAGAAAAACACAAACAAACTTGGAATGCATTTTTAATTTGGATTTTTTTTATTTCATGCCGAATTAGATATTTTAAAAATCAAGCCAAAGTCTCCTCCCTGTTTGTACTGTAAGGTCAAAGCCCTACTGTACTACAGAGAACCCCAACAATCAAATGATCCCCCTCTGAGCAAGCACGAGGCGACTGTGGGGAAGAAAAACTCCCTTTAACAGGAAGAAACTTCCAACGGAACCGGGCTCAGAAGGGACGGCCATCCGCTGCGACCGGTTGGGGGGATGGAAATCAAAAGGAGACGAGATGGCGTGAACTACAGTTCTAAAATTTGGATTTGAGGGCTGATCCCAAAATTTTATGGTGATGTTTTTAAAAAAAGGATTTGGTGCTAAAAGTCTGCTTCAAGATTTTAAAAGAAGCAGGGCAGTGGGAAAAGCCAAAATGGTCATTTTAATGATCTCTGGCTTTAGTGAACCACCTGAAGGGTTTTAGCAATGTTTTTCCCACCGCAGAAAAAAACCTGGATATTTTGGACGTCTTTGGGGGACCCGGGATGACTCCGAGAGTGATTTTTAGATGTCTAATCAGAGCCTCATCAAAAGATGAATCATTTGCCATCAAAGCCTTTAAGACATTGTCTGGGGAGCCAAACTCCTTGATGAGGCGTTTGGCTATTTTCTTGATGAACTTTGTCTTGTCATTTGTCAGACTTGTGGCAGACGCTGTGCTGCTGAGTTCAGGCTGCATTAGATTGCTCAGACGGTTGATGACCGTGTCTATTTCTTTTGTAGTAGTTGCGATCCGAGCAGCAAACTTTTGGGTCTCAGGTTTAGATTTATAGATGACTCTCATGATAAGGAG
The DNA here is from genome assembly GCF_057381915.1 of Diplotaxodon limnothrissa. Taxonomy (NCBI): domain Eukaryota; kingdom Metazoa; phylum Chordata; class Actinopteri; order Cichliformes; family Cichlidae; genus Diplotaxodon; species Diplotaxodon limnothrissa. Next base: position 44,898,757 of record NC_140610.1, read on the forward strand.
CAACGCAAGGTCATTGGAAATTTTCTCAACATCAGAAGATGAACCTGACACAGAATCCATCTCTGATATTTTGGAGGAATCTTTGAGAGAGTGTTTCAGGCTCAAGGCTCCAGATGATTTATCTGGAGAAATGCTCCGAGGTTGTGGCGTTCGAGGTGACTTGTCAGATGCCACAGAGCATTTATCTGGAGAAATGCTCCCAGGTTGTGGCGTTCGAGGTGACTTGTCAGATGCCACAGAGCATTTATCTGGAGAAATGCTCCCAGGTTTTGGTGTTGGAAGTGATGCACCAGATTCTTTTCCTCTGCCATCTGAATCAGGGCTTTTTTCCTGTGTTGTGGTCTGTGCTCTTTTAATAAAGTTGTGGATGTCTTCCAGGGCCCCAGAAATCTTGTCCATTTGAATCATTTGATCTTTCTCTTCATTGCAGAAGAGTAAAAGCTTCTGCAAAAACCTTTCTACTGTGTCATCTATGAGGACATAGAGGACTTCAGCAGAAATGCGACGCTTTGAGCCCTGTACTGATTTCGGAGTCCTGGAGATGACCGTGTCTGAGAGGGACCTACCCATTAGAGGTATGGGGATTTGATAGCCTCGATCCACCGTAAGTAGATCAAACAGGTTTGCCACTAAGTCCTCCGTAAAATTCCTGATATGCCCACTATTTTTAAAGTCCCCCAAGGTCTTATCGATGAGGAAGAGTTCTTCTTTCTTTGTTAATTTGTCAAATAACTGATTAACGTCTGATCTAATGACGTTAAAGTCGACTGAAGAAGAACGTTTAATTGCGGTTCCCAGGCTTGCCGTATGTGGAGAAGGGGAGCGATGAGCCTCTGTACTCTGGGGAGCAGCCGTTTCAGGTACTGACCCTGGGAGAATGAAAACTATACTTTCATTGGAGGGCGCAGTTTCCTTCTTGGGGTGATTGCAAATGTTTTGTAGACAAACAAAATGTTTCCTGTTTGCCTTTATTCTTTTTTTCAGCTCTGTTTTCATTTTTTCAAATTGTTTTTTTGCAAACATGGAAAAGTTGTGTTTGCGTGCTTTGAGCCTGGCGTGTGAGGTGGATGGCACACATTTGGAGAAGAAGTGTCTCACCTTGTGGATAATTAAGCCTGCATTAAAGGCAGGTTTGGGTAAGTTACATTTCTCACAGAGCTCTTCACTGCTTGAATCCATGTTAGCAAGTATCTCACCTACGATGTCAACTGCAACCATTTCTACTGGGGTTGGAGCCTGGATACTTTGTGTTTCTGCAGTGGGTTTTATATGGCTTTGTGATTCTTCTGGGAGCTCATCTTTATCTTTTCCTGTCATCTCTCCATCTGAGCTCCTTGTTGACAGAATAACAGAAATCTCTGCGATTGCTGATTTCACTGATATTTTTGAACCAGTACGTTCTGTACTGGAATGAGACCCATTTGTCCCACACTGGCAGCGCAGCTTACATGCTGCATACCTTTTCAGGCATGAGGCAGCGCAACAAACCATGCGGTGTAGTTTCTTAATACTACTAAATTTGCCGCTAACATAAACGGCAGGGTCTACTGGGAAATCGGGGCTTTTTTCAATCAGTGCAATGGTTGAGCTGACCTTTTCTGAGATCTCTTCCTCAACCATCAGCGTCAGCTTGTCAGCGCTCTTATCTTGCTGTTTTGAGACATTAAGAGCGCCGGCGATGGCAGCTGAGATCGAGTCTCCGAGGGACACCCTTATTTTCCCCTCATCCATAAACTCTTCCCTTATCATGGGTTCCTGAATAACAGAAAGGGCAATCCTCAGGATGCTGGCAGAGGCGATCTGAATGATTTCAGAAATCATATCAGCGAGCACGGCATGGACGCTGGAGTCGCATTTTCCATTTTCTATAATGCTCCACTGAACTTCAGAGAGCCTTTCAAAGCACCTGTTGATTGGCGGGATAATCTGGTCTGGTGTGACCACGATTGAATTTTCGTTGATGGTTTCCATTGTTGTGTCACAAATTAGATTTTCTCCGTTTGAGCGTGTGAGAATTTTCTTGTATTACAGAGCGCCGACTGCTGAACGTTTTGCAAACACATGAGCATCGAGTTCTGATTTTTCTGTCTGAGAGCCGTTATTTATAGGCTCGGTTGTCTGTGACGTTACTGACAGACCAGCGCGAACGCCTTTGATCTGCCAGTGACGTCACAAGAAACGCACGCGGAGAGGCGGCGTTCCTTGCGCGCTCACAGATTTGAATGACGCTTTGGAGTTGACGGCACGCCGCAATGCATTGTGGGAGCCCGGCACCATTTTCGGGGTCTACGAATCAAAACAAACACGCTGTGTTGGAACGACGATTACAAGATGCTTAAAAGCAGTTCCTGACCCACCAGGATTCATTGGAATCATAGGTTGGAGGACGTTTTGGGGAAATGGCCGACGGTCGAAGCGGAGAAGAAATAAACTCTTAAAAGTTAGTTCTGGGTTTTTATCCCACTTCATATATACACCAGGACACATGTTAGCATAATGAAAGAATTGTAGAATTAAGTGGAGTCAACAACAGCAGCATAGTGCAGTCATATCACAAATGTTAGCGTAATGAAAAAGTCTTACAAAGTCAAATTTAGCTAACCTTCGGCTAAGTTACGTGACGTTAGTGATATCGCCACTTAACGCGGCTCTTTGGTCGGTTAGTTAGTGTCATCCAGGGAAGACGGACGTTGTTTTGCTGTGCTGTATTTTTATGTGAAGTGTATATATTTATTTTTTATATTGCATGTATTTTGTGCAGTGTTTTATTTAGTTTGCATGTTTTTAGTTGCCGGCAAATTGTCCTGGAGAGACTCCGCCTTTTCCCCCGTTTTTACTAATTGGACACACCTGAGAGAAAAGAAAAGGTAATTTACAGAGTGCTCAAGGACACATAAGAGGTTTGGAGCCGGTGTTCAACAAAAATGTAACACGGAGAATGCGAGACAGACAGAGGAAAGACACAGACGATCAGAGGGGAGAGCGAGAGACGATCAGAGAGTAGAGATGATCAGATGGAGCAGACGACCAGCGACTGGGAAGAGAGATTACCAGCGACTGGAAAGGGGAAACGATCAGAGGAAAAAAAGGCAGATGACCAGCGACTAGGGACGCGTAGCGGCAGTCTGGTGGCAATAACGACAAGAGCCAGCTCGTGCACTGCGGGAGAACAGAAGCAGTGAGACCGCGGTGCCGATTGCAGTTTGAGGAAGCGGCGGGCGGAGTTGAGAGCTCTGCCCACCCGGGTAAGTCTTTGACTTATCCTTTTTATAAAGTAAACTGCCAAAGGAATAGTGACTGCCGCTCCCTCCCTTTCTTCAGTGCACCAGGACGTGGAATGCGGGGAGGAAGGCGAGGACTCCGCTGGGTTTCCCTCTTTTAATACTACGCTGGACCTCTTAGTTTTCTGTGACTTTTAGGCCGTGGTGGATTCCACTGGACTTCTAATGTTGTGTGTTATTGATTTTTATTGTGTCTTCCCTTGGCCAAGGTTGTTTTAATTCATTTTATATTTTTAACTATTTAAACATAATAAATTATATTTTTAATTCTACAGTTTTTGTATCGTGTGCTTTTCCCTCGGCGGCTCCACTGCTCTGCCCGCTTTGAGGAAGGTTTCCTTCCTTTTAAAAAACACAAACCATCTTGGAAACATAATCAGCCTTTCCGCTCCGGTGTCATATTAGTTTAGGTTTGTGCCGAAGCTGGGTCTGTTTGTCAGTGTGAAGCCAAACGTGCTTTAACGTTTTAGGAAACACCGAGCAGACGGTTCATACTTGCCAACATTCAAAGGGCTGTTGGGGGGGGGGGGGCAAATATATTTTACAGTGTTTATTTATTCGACAAAATACGTTAAATGTCACCGTTATTATTGGCTGGCCGGAAACAGCGGGGGTGTCCAAATTCAGAGGCTGCTTCCACCTGAGGACCCGCCTTCGCGGTCTAAAGAAAGCCGCGTAGTACGTCACGAGCTCCCTCGGTGGAGTGAAACTGCGTCTGCTCCTTGCTGTCTAAAATGTAACCGGGCGCTGGCGTCAATTCTCCACCGTCTCACACTTTGTTTAATCAGTTTTCTGTTTGACGTTTATTCAGCTTTGTGAAAACCCCAGAGGACCCCTCCCGAGGGATTAATAAAGTTACATTTAAAGGAGCCAGCATCAGCTGAGAGATATAGAGGAGAACAGGGGGACAACAGACAGCTCTCTGTAGTTGACAGACTGGTAAAAACATTGAAAACAGTTTTTAGATATTTGCTTCCTGTATTTGCAGAAGTATCTCCAACACAAACTGTAACAGCTGCATGCAGGGAACCACTCAGTCATGTTTATCCTGCAGGACAGGATCTGACAGGGAAAGAAGGAAAAATAAGGGAACCACGGACAACTTTGATAATGCTTTGATTTATCCACAGTACATTTAGTTCAAATATTGTTTCCATCACAGAGGGATTGTGCTGGTTTCAGTGGGGAAAGTATGCAGCTCATTTAAATGTTCAAAGAGCTGTGAAAAGTTGTCCGTTCATAAAGTGTGTCAGTATTTTATAAGGATGCCATGTTTCTGTATCATCTCTCTCCTGTCAGAGCCTCTTCCAAACATCAGCCTGTTTAATGCTCTCATATCTTCAACATCTCGAGTAAATTATACTGCACAGTTTTCTCTCCAATAAAAGAATATTTACTGCATGAGTCTGTTTTCCATTTTATCTGAAACATTCAAGGAGGAGATCTTTTACTGTATTTTGGTGATATTGCCCTTAAATGTGACTAAAGCTTTCATACAGTGGTGATCACGGACATAACTCTGAGATCAGTCTGACTGAACTCTGAAAATCACTGAGTGTTATTTCACAGAACCATAATTAGATTAACTCAAACGGAAACACGCGGTGTTAAACAGTAGTATAATTATCATTAACTGTCAAAGTAAGTGCGTATTTTGCTTGTTTCCGTTTCCATCAAAAATCGAATTAATTAATAATTGTTTGATTTGTGTTGATGAAGGCCTGCCTCCTTCTCCTCACAGTCACTTTTTACGAGACCATGAGTGTGTTTCATTTTTTGTTCTGTCAGTCTTGGATGTGACTCCTGAAAAGAGATTCACCATGATTCTGGTTCTCCTTTCACAGTCAGTACTGCTGGTTTCTCTCTCAGACTGACTGACACACGTTGAACCCGAGCTCATCTTCGAACAGGTAAAGCCACTTATTACCGCACAAAGTAACTGATTTTGTTGTTAGCAACGACTGAACGCTGGGTCTCGCTTTGAGTAACCGGAAGTATAAAACCGGACAACGGAAGTAGTGGTCTGTTATGGCAGCCTACGTACGCTCTTACAGAAACCTGTGGATACAGCTAAAAAACTGCGACCTCAAAACCGCTAGGGAGTTATTGTCACCATATAGAGAATCTAGATATGCGAATATTTTCCTAATCTGGTCTCTATCTTTTTCTTCTAACACGCTTACTTGACGCTTTGCCTCACCGCTTAAAGCCCCAATTAAAATTTCTACTTTCCGGGCCTCAGCTATTTCTTGAGCATTCAATAAACCTTGTATTTGTTCTTTCCAATCTCCATATGAAACATCTGCTTCAGGACCCTTATATTTTGGTACCCAAGGGGCACCCGGATACACCGGCATCATCATCTCTATATCTGCACTCCAGGTGCGGAACACTGCTCCCCAAACTTGTATCCTGTCGACAAACGCCAAAATTATGTAGCCGCTAAACTGGTGGAACTAAATCTTCACCACCACGCCTATACAAGCAGAAAGGGGAGTGAGTGGGTCAGAGCTCAGAGGACAGAAATTTAGCTGGCTTCAAACACACCATTTATTTTCAGGATAAAACACAGTCAGAACCCCAAATACAAGCTAAAATCCCCGTATACAATAAAAATAGTGTTTACAACCCGCTAAAAACCCTGCCGGCAGGAATGATTAAACGCTAAAAACACAAAGCTAAATGAATGTTTTTCCCTATACTAAAAACTCCCCCCCAGGGTCCTAATTCTCCCAGTCCCGCAACACACGGGCAAATTCTCCTGAGCTGAGAGAGACAGGAGAGGAACTCCTCTTCCGGGATGTGGACTCTCGCCAGCAGAAGACCAGGGAGGAGGCTCCTATCTCCACCTGACTGTGCGCAATCGTGCAGTCCAGCTACTCTCCACCTCCGCGCACGGCCTCCCTCGTAGCTCCGCCAGATGCAGGCAGAGGCGTACCCCTGCCCTACTGTGGATTTCACGCGTCGCCTCCCACGGTCGCTATTCTGTCCGTCGGGACTGGATCGCCGGGTTGTGCTGGCCGATCGCCGAATGTCTCGTGGCGCCCCACAGTCAGGCCAGAGGTCCTTCTTCTCATATGCTGGCTTGCACACGTTTTGTTTTCCAGCTCTCCACTTTTCGTGTGTCTCTCTCTTTTTAGTCTTTGCGCTCACTATCTCCCTTAAGTCAGTTTGGTGGCTGATAGGCCACCACGGGGAACGCCCCCACCTCACAGGTGCCTACAATTGTCCGCTTAATCCACAGTGGAATAATAAAAAACATATTGTTCAATCAACACTAAACACACACTATAAATATGGAGATAAAATCATGCAATAGGAATATCAATAAACAAACATGCAATATCACTATTACAATAAAATCATGCAAATAAAATCGACACCCTGTACCAACACAGTCTGATCCAAAACAAAATATAAAAACACAATTTTCCACTGTGTGACATTAATAAGTTTGAAACCACCACTCAACCCATTTGAGTTCAGATATATACACTTAAAAGGGCAGGTGCAACAAGCCAAAAATAAAATTAATAATAATGTTGTCCCCTGTTGAAGAAATAGACAAATCTACAGAGGCACAAGAGGCCAGGTCCAGCTCCATAGAGCGAAGACTAACAGAAAAGGGGCAGGAGATGCATGAACAGGAAGCCAAGAAAAATGAAAGGTCATTTAGCAAGGCATATGAGTCCTGGAAGGAGTTAGCAAGAGGAGTTAGAACAAAGCTGAAAGGTTTCTGCTCAAACGAAGACCTTGTTAGAACACAAACGGACATTAAGGCTAAAGAAGTATTAATGCATGAACTGTATGAGCCTATCCGACGTAATCATACTTCTACTCCAGATGTTGTCAAGAAAATGCGTGTGTTGCCCTAACAACAGAAATTTGTGATCTCATTAGTAAACGACTAGAAGATATAGATAAGACTTTTAATGACAGGCTCGAGAAGGAGCGTGTAAGGATGATATTAAGTAAGGAGGAGTATGGATCTGTTTTTGGGAAAACAGAAACAGTTATTTCAGAGCATTCAAAGGGCTCAGATTCATACTCTGGAGCCACCTCTACGACTTCTAGCAAACGTGTGGATGCCGAAGCTGACCTTGCAGCTAAACTAGAACAGGCGAAGGCAATGCAACGAATACATGAACAGCAAGCCAAGTTGAGTAGCTTAGAGCATGAGTGGAAAATCAAGGAAGCACAAATGATTGCAGAAATGACAGCAAAGCTAGAGGAAGAGAGAACTAAACTGCAACAGCTACAGGCAGAAAATGAGGTAAAAGTAGCAGCAGCCAGAGTGAGAGCTTACAACAACTACGATGGATTGGAAAGCCTTAAGTATGAAGCAGATGACAAATCACAACTTGATAGCCAAATCATTGAATCTCAGAATCCATTGAATCCACAGGCTGAATCATTTCGACCTCAGTGTGCACCACCTGAGATTTTGCAAAAGCAACAGGAGGTCAGCTTAACACAGGAGCTTGCAAGCTTGTTCGTCTCCAACCGTCTGCCTGCACCTGAACCCACAGTGTTCACTGGTAACCCTTTAAAGTTTATACACTGGAAGATATCCTTTATGGCATTGATTGGCCACAAAGCCCTCCCCGCAGGAGAAAAAATGTTGTACTTGAAAAGTTATCTTGCAGGTGAGGCACGGAAGGCGGTCGAAGGATTCTTCTATCGAAACTCAGAAGATGCATATCAGGGTGCCTGGGAGATTCTTCAGGAGAGGTATGGAAGTTAATTTGTCGTCCAAAAGGCTTTCAGGGATAAACTGATGAAATGGCCAAAAATAGCTCCCAATGACCCAGTAGCCCTCAGAGAGTTTTCAGATTTCCTTCAAAGTTGTGCCGAGGCCATCCCTCATGTTAAAGGGCTGGCAATTCTAAATGATTGTGAAGAAAATCATAAACTTCTCAAAAAACTACCCGAATGGCTGGTACGCAGATGGGGTCGCGTTGTTGTGGATGAACTAGACAGATGTCAAGAGTATCCACCATTTGCTCATTTCACCAGATTTCTACAAAGGGAAGCTAGAATAGCCTGCAACCCCATTGCTTCTCCCTTCTTATTAACCACTAAAGTAACAGATGAAAGGCTTCCTAAGAGAACCAAGGCACTCAGCACCAATGCTCAAGCTAAGCACTCTGCAGGTAAACCAGGGACCTTAATTTCAAAGCCAAGACCACCATGCTTCGTCTGCAACGATGAAACACACGGTGTCGCCAAGTGCCCAACCTTTGCCACAAGGCTTCCTGATGAAAAGAGAGCTTTCATTCGTGAAAACCGTCTTTGCTTCGGCTGTTTAAGAAAGGGCCACACTAGTAAAGAATGCAAAAGAAGGCACACATGCACTATATGTGGTCGAAATCATCCAACTTGCTTGCACATAGAGAGAATTGAGGGAGCCAGTGAAATGTTAAACAGTGATTCACCATCTGCAGGAAATGAGACAAAGGAAGTCCGTAATGTCATGTCACACACATTGACAAGATACTCCTCAGCTACGTCTAGCATTGTTCCAGTTTTTGTGTCATTGGCAGAAGACCCCCACAGTGAGATTCTCACATATGCTCTGCTCGACACACAGAGCGATTCAACTTTCATCTTGGGAGATCTGGTCTCTGCACTAAATGTGAAGACTCAGCCAGTGCAATTAAGGCTCAGTACAATGACAGCAGTAGACACAGTCATAGCTAGCAAAGTGGCTTGTGGATTGCAAGTTCGTGGGCTCCATAGTGAGTCGCATGTTCAGCTACGCCAGGCATACACAAGGGATTTCATCCCAGTCGATAAGTCTCACATTCCTGTTACGGAGTATAGCATGGTGGGAAAGGACGGAGAGAAACCCCCCCCCCTAAGTTTTGTTGGTTTTGTTTTTGAGTTTGTTTTGGATTAATTGCATGTTTTTGTGTTTATTTACGGTTGTTGCACCTGTGTGGGAGGGGAGATTTTACTCTAGCCCAGCTGCCAGTGAGGCGGAGTTGAATACAGGGAGTGGCTGATTGGAGTTCCTCTTTATAAAGGGGAGAGGAAGCAGGAAGTGTTGTTGTTGTTTTTAGTAGGACCTCGGTGAAGCAGGAGAGCCCCGGAGATCCAGGACAAAGTGTGCGCATTTTTAATAGAAAGGATCTTTTTTTAGCCTGGCCTGGTTTTTGCGTTTAACGAAACGGAGGACGTGGAAAGGAGGACGTATTCCTATGGAGCTGTGAGAGGACGTGCTGGAAAAGAGAGGACGTGCTGGAAAAGAGAGGACGTGCTGGAAAAGAGAGGACGTGCTGGAAAAAAAGGGACGTGTTGGAAAAGAGGAAAACGAGCACTAGACTGGAGACCTCCTGCGCCCCGATAAGAAGAACTGGACCAGCTCGGGGAAGTTTAACTGCCGGGAGGTAATGTGGAGACCCAGCCTCGAACAAAGTTAAAGCCTGAAAAGGTGGGTGGCAAACCTGTTTTAGGGAGCTGCAGGATTGATACGTGTTGGTTGCGTGTTCGTGCAGTGACCCTCTCTCCCCTGTTTGTAACTAGGCGAAGAACTCGGACCGCGGTGGTCTTTGGGCTTTGGATCCCTGGCCGGGGTTGTCTTCAGCCGGTAGTTTGCCTAGAGGAAGAACAAATAAATTTTGTGTAACCCATTGCAGTGTGTGCGTGGTGGTTTGTTGCTGGTCCCTACTAGAATTCCTATTCTTTTTGCACGGAGGCTCTCTTAACAGACCTCCCGTAACATTTGGCGTTTGTCGACAGGATTTGTGACCAGTATACAAACCTACCTGCCTTAGACTGATTAATATGGCGGATGAGTTATCTGAAACCAGGAATATGGCGTCACCATTTTTTATCGGTGCGCCCTGGGTACCAAAATTTTGTGGGCTTAATACGAATTATGAAGATTGGGAGAGTCAAATTAGCGCAATGCTCCGTGCTCAAAAGTGGTCGATAGAACAGCAATGTGATTTTGTATTGAGTGCATTAGGAGGAGAATCACGACGTGAAATTCTTATTCTGGAACAAGCGGAGCGGGATACGCCAGATAAAATCTTTCTTCAGCTTAAAGAACTGTATGGGGACAAAACAGCCGTGGGTACCCTGCGTGCCATGTTTTATGAATGTAGACAAAGGACAGAAGAGCCTATTAGAAAGTTCACGTTACGCTTAAGGGAGTTGGGCCATCGCCTGCAGACAAAAGAGCCACAAGGGTTTCGGCGGGCTGACCTGCACCTGCGTGATCAGTTTGTCTTGGGTCTTAGGGAGGGTGAGATACAGCGTGATCTGCGGCGTTTATTAAGGCACGATCCTGACCTCTCATTTGAACAGGTGCGTAAAGAGGCTCTGCAATTGGAAGCGGATGCGCTGTATGGCGTACATGAGGACTCCGCTTGTGCTGTAGTAAGAGGGGATTTAAAGTGGCAGGATACTCTGAATTGGAGAGATAAGTTTAAAGTGGAGATCCTTGCAGAAATGAAGGAGCAAATTATGGATCTCAAAAATACTCTTCAGGAGGAGCTGAGGGAATTTGTCCGACCAGCACCAATGCCACGGACGTTTTCAGCTCCTAGAGGTGAGCGAGAAAGGTGGAACCTTAGTTCCCCTCAATATAGGGGAGGTGTTGAAGTGTCCGAGCCACCCCCGGTGACAAAGCAAACCCCACGGTTAGTGGAGCGACCGCGGCACAAGTGGGATGAGCATGGGCAGCCTATTTGTAGTAGGTGTGGAGTTAGTGGACACATGGCAAGAGAGTGTCGGGGCACTTCATCTCAGATGGCTTTAAACGAGTAAATCCAGTCGCTATGGGCCAGGTGATTGGAAAGGATGATAGTGGTCCAACTCAGTTAAACCACCCTCAATTTTTAGGGGCATGCCGTCAAGTAGAAGTATTCATTGATGGTAAAGAAGTGACATTTTTGCTGGATACTGGGTCTAATGTAACATTAATGCCACAAGCCTGTTTTAGGAGATTGTTTGGTGAACAGGAGCCGGGGAAAGAGAGTGATCTTAATTGGCTAAAGCTGAAGGCCGCGAATGGATTGGCTATTCCTTACGTGGGCTATGTGTTAGCTGAAGTACAGGTGGGAGACATTACCCTGAAAGATATGGGAATTGTGATTTCAAAGGACGACCCCAATAATTCTAATGCATTACCTATATTAGGTATGAACATCATCGTTCCATGTTGGGATGTGTTTTTTTTGAAACCTCAGACGCAGACCCAGACCTGGCCTGTTGGCTCGACTGTAGACGCTCAACAAGCGTGGGCATCTGCTTTTCAGGACTGTCAAAGAATTCAGGCAGCTGTCCCCGTACCACAAGTAGGGACCCTGCGACCCGCTTACCGCCACCCGGTGAAGATCCCTGAGCACAGTGAGCAGGTGATTTGGGCTAGGGCCCCACAGACACTGAGGAAAGGACAATGTATCTTGGTGGAGCCATTGGAAGGGCCTAGTACAGTTGCCGTTGCTCGATCGCTAGGAACTGTCTATAGAGGCCGGGTCCCCATCAAAGTAAGGAATCTCAATCCTTTTCCTATTACGTTACGACGTTATGAGGCCCTGGCTACATTCTCCACGGAAAATGTCGACATTCAGGAACCTTTTGAAGTCACGTTTGAGCAAACCAGGCCAGGCATCGTTGAAGTGGGCGTATCCCAGGTGAGCTCGGAACCATCTGGTAAAGCTCCTCACATTGAAGTTATGACACAAGGGCGGTCGAATCTATCTATGGAGGAGCAGGAAAAGTTAAATGGTCTCTTGAAGAAGTGGGGCGATGTGTTTGCTGCCGACGAAGAGGATTATGGCCACACAGATGTAATTACGCACTCTATTCCGACAGGTATGGCACCTCCTATTAGAGAGCGGTATAGGCCAATCCCCCCTAAAATGTATCAGGAAGTGCGAGAATTGCTGAATAATATGATTCGATCAGGGGTGGTGCGAGAGAGTACAAGTCCCTGGGCAGCACCCATTGTCCTGGTAAGGAAAAAGAATGGGGAATTGAGATTTTGTGTGGATTACCGCAAGTTGAATGCAGTGACACATAAAGACGCCCATCCATTACCTAGAATTGAAGAGACCTTGACGATGCTGACTAAATCAAAATACTACTCCACCCTTGATCTAGCAAGTGGGTATTGGCAAGTGAAAGTTTCTGAAGCTGACAGGGAAAAAACTGCATTTTGTACTCCTTTTGGCTGTATGAGTTTGAAAGAATGCCTTTTGGATTGTGTAATGCTCCAGCAACATTTCAAAGGTTGATGCAGAGTTGTTTGGGAAGTCAAATCACAGAGTCCGCTTTTGTCTATCTGGATGATGTGATAGTATATTCACCGGATTTTGACAGCCACCTAGAACATCTGCAGGCAGTGTTTGCAAGATTGAAGAGCTATGGGCTGAAGTTGCGACCTGATAAATGTGTTCTTTTCCAGCAACAGGTGAAGTTCCTGGGTCACCTGGTGAACAGTGAGGGTGTGGCTCCGGACCCTGATAAGATTGCCGCTGTACAGAAGTGGCCGGCCCCGCAGACTATTCATCAGGTGCGTTCCTTCTTGGGCTTTGCCGGTTATTATCGGCGGTTCATTGCAGGGTTTGCGGGTGTTGCTAGGCCTCTTAACTCGCTGCTAGTGGGAGTACCGAAGAATAAAAAACAGAATATCCCCATAAATTGGGATGAGGATTGTCAGCAGTCCTTTGATCTTCTGAAGCAGAAATTGCTCGAGGCTCCTATTTTAGCTTTTGCTGATTTCAGATTACCCTTCCGGCTTTATACGGATGCCAGTAAAGTGGGCCTTGGTGCAGTACTGTCTCAAGTACAAGATGGGAAGGAATGTGTGATAGCCTATGCTAGCAGAAGCTTAGCACCCGCCGAAAGGGATGATGCAAACTATAGCTCCTTTAAACTGGAGCTGCTCGCTTTGAAGTGGGCGGTGACTGAGAAATTTAAAGATTATCTATGGGGGTCTCTGTTCACAGTTTATACTGATAATAATCCATTGGTCCATTTATCGACTGCAAAAGTGGGCGCAGTGGAACAACGGTGGGTAGCCCAGCTCGCAAATTATCAATTTGATATTAAGTATCGGCCTGGCCAGGAAAATGTGAATGCTGATGTTCTGTCTAGAATGCCATTGCAGGTGCAACCCCAGGATTTGGTGCCTCCACAGAGTGTGGACGAAAAAGCATGGGTTCAGGCTGTGAACATCGATTGGGATCCAGGATGCTGGCAAGGCTTACAAGAGCAGGACCCCACGCTGCATAGAGTGAGATACTACATGGCCCGAGGAAAGATGCCATCTGGGGAGGAAAGACGCCAGGAGCCTACTGCAGTCTTAAACTACATGAAACAATGGTCACGGCTGGAGTTGTTGGAGGGTGTTCTGGTCCGCAGGGGGGTGGATTCCAACACCTGTGAGGCGTACTACCAAATCCTTGTTCCTTTGGAGGAACAGCAACCAACATGGAAGGCTTTCCATGAAAGGAATGGTCATTTGGGGGTGGCAAAGACACTTTCGATGCTGCGCCGTAGTTTTTATTGGCTTCAAATGGAGAAGAGAGTGCGGGACTGGACAACATCCTGTGAACGGTGTGTACGTCATAAAGGTCGTGGTGACGGTCGGGCCCCACTTAGCCCTGTTCTTACACACGCACCTCTCCAAACCGTGGCAGTTGATTTCCTGACATTAGGTAGACCGGCAGACTCATACCAGTAAATTTTGGTCGCCACTGATTTGTTTACAAAGTATGCTTGGGCAATACCTACCAGGGACCAGACCGCTGCAACTACAGCGAAGATGTTGTTGAGACATATTATTCAGCCAATTGGATGCCCAGAACAACTGCACTCGGATCAAGGTGCTAATTTCGAGTCCGCCCTCATAAAGGAGCTCTGTCAGTATTATAATTGTCGGAAAAGTCGAACTACTGCCTATCATCCTCAGGGAAATGGGGCCTGTGAACGTTTCAATCAGACATTAATAAATATGCTGTCCACCCTAGAGGAAGAGAGGCGGACTCGGTGGGTACAATGTTTGCCCGAACTGCTCCAGGCTTATAATAACTCTGTCCATGCGTCTACAGGTTACACCCCCCATTACCTGATGTTTGGATGGAATGCTCGTCTGCCAGGCGAGCTGTTTATGGGGACGAAGAGACCCATGGAGTCAACCACGACGCAGGAGTGGGTGAGGAGACATCATGAGCGCTTGAGGCTGGCATACCAGATGGTGGAAAAGAGCAGCCAGAAGGCTGCAGGCCGGATGAAGGACAGGTATGATGTTGGGGCTAGGGCAGCACCATTGCTCCCGGGGGAAAGGGTTCTAGTCCATACGACAAGAAGGGACGGACAGGGTAAACTGGCAGCACACTGGGAGGAAGAGATCCAAATTGTAGTTGGCCAGCCAAACCCTATGAACCCAGTCTACAGAGTTCGGCCAGAAGGTAAAGATGGGCCTGTTAGAGTGGTCCATCGTAATCGCCTGCGCATATGTACTTTCTTGCCTTCCGTCAATGATAAAACAGGAGGTGGCGCCTTAGAACCAGGAACGGCAGCTGCGCATGATATAGCGACAGCCTCAGACCAGTGGTTACTTCTATGGAGTATGGCACAGCAGATGCCAGGGCCAAGTCACTATCCGTCCTCCAACAAGTCCGCCCCTGCAACTCAGGAGGGTTTAAGGAGATCTGCCCGTGAAAATCTCGGGAAGCCCCCACCTCGATATACTTAGTAGAGTGCCCGAGGACGGGCTAGGAAAAAGTTGGGGTGGGTGTTACGGAGTATAGCATGGTGGGAAAGGACGGAGAGAAACCCCCCCCCCCCCCCCCCCCCCCCATAAGTTTTGTTGGTTTTGTTTTTGAGTTTGTTTTGGATTAATTGCATGTTTTTGTGTTTATTTACGGTTGTTGCACCTGTGTGGGAGGGGAGATTTTACTCTAGCCCAGCTGCCAGTGAGGCGGAGTTGAATACAGGGAGTGGCTGATTGGAGTTCCTCTTTATAAAGGGGAGAGGAAGCAGGAAGTGTTGTTGTTGTTTTTAGTAGGACCTCGGTGAAGCAGGAGAGCCCCGGAGATCCAGGACAAAGTGTGCGCATTTTTAATAGAAAGGATCTTTTTTTAGCCTGGCCTGGTTTTTGCTTTTAACGAAACGGAGGACGTGGAAAGGAGGACGTATTCCTATGGAGCTGTGAGAGGACGTGCTGGAAAAGAGAGGACGTGCTGGAAAAGAGAGGACGTGCTGGAAAAAAAGGGACGTGTTGGAAAAGAGGAAAACGAGCACTAGACTGGAGACCTCCTGCGCCCCGATAAGAAGAACTGGACCAGCTCGGGGAAGTTTAACTGCCGGGAGGTAATGTGGAGACCCAGCCTCGAACAAAGTTAAAGCCTGAAAAGGTGGGTGGCAAACCTGTTTTAGGGAGCTGCAGGATTGATACGTGTTGGTTGCGTGTTCGTGCAGTGACCCTCTCTCCCCTGTTTGTAACTAGGCGAAGAACTCGGACCGCGGTGGTCTTTGGGCTTTGGATCCCTGGCCGGGGTTGTCTTCAGCCGGTAGTTTGCCTAGAGGAAGAACAAATAAATTTTGTGTAACCCATTGCAGTGTGTGCGTGGTGGTTTGTTGCTGGTCCCTACTAGAATTCCTATTCTTTTTGCACGGAGGCTCTCTTAACAGACCTCCCGTAACATTCCTACAAAGGACACCGCACTTCAGTGGCCACATCTGAGGCAACTGGCAAACAAGCTGCAGCCACTTCAAGACTGTGAAGTGGGATTGCTGATTGGCTATGATTGCCCATCAGCACTGGCCCCTCTAGAAGTCATTGTAGGGTCAGAAAACCATCCATTTGCTCAAAGAACCGTGCTTGGCTGGAGCATCATAGGATCAGCAAATCCATATCTTGATAGAAAGGAACATCAAAGCTTTGTACACAGAGTGGCAGTAAAGGAAATGCCATTGCCTCCGGTCAATGATGTGTTAAAGGTCCTAGAAATGGATTTCAGCGAAAGAAACTATCAAGATAAATATGTTTCTCAAGATGATGTTCATTTTGTAAAACTCCTCGGCAGCACAATCACAAAAAGGAAGGATGGACACTATGAGATGCCACTTCCTTTCAAGGGCAGCTCTCCACCCATGCTGCCAAACAACAAGCGACTGGCTGAAGCTCGTTTGCAACACCTCAAGAGGAAGTTAAGGTCCAATAGGCAGTACCATGACCTAGAGCTGGGCGATATGAGATTTTTTCATATCACGATATGTTTTTTTTTTTCATTTCAGGCGATAACGATATCTATCACGATATAAGCCAAATAACTATATTTGTAAGATTTAAATGTGCCGTTGCTCACAAGTAAAATGTGAAATAATCAGCAGCTTGTTTTTATTTAAATATTTATTTCCCATAATAAGTTCAACAGGGTAGATGTACTTAAGGAACATGAGACTTTTTCAGATAAATAAAGGCAAATATTGCAAACTACACAAAAGGCAGCCGCTAAAGCGTTTAAGTTTCAAAATAGAACAAACGAAACAGACTAAATTGTCAATTCCACTTATTCTAAAAATAAATCTTAGTTTGTTTTACAGAAGAACAGACAAAACTGACTAACTTTTGTCAATATCAAATAAACTGAAAACTAAAAGGAAATTCTCAATCTCTCCTTGTTGTATAGCTGAGCTTTTCAAACAGTTTTAACAGTTACTTTAGTCTGACAAAAGCCGAATGACGAATTAGCGCTTCCAGTCAGAGACTGAGGCTACGTCCACACGTACACGGGTATTTTTGAAAACGGAGATTTTCCGTTTTCGTTTAAAAAAATAATCCCGTCCACACATAAAGGCAGAAATGAAGGAAAACACAGAGGTAGGGAACACAGCTGGGAGTAATCAACAAGACGAGACAGAGGTAAAACTGAACACACACACACGAGACGCAGACCTTCACAATAAAACAGGAAACAAGAACACTACACAAAGACGCAGACTCGACACTGAGAGACAGACAGAAAATGACACATGGAACTAAACCCACACAAAACATGAGAACACAAATAAATAGAAACATGGAACTCTAATAATAATCATCATAGCACCCAAAACCACAACAATCATTCAAAAATAAACTAACAATCAAAACTCAAAATACTGGTTCGAAACTGACCCAGAACCGTGACAGTACCCCCCCTCCAAGGGCTGGCTCCCGACAGCTCTAAACAAAAACCCAGAACAAAACCGAGCACCAGACCAGGGTGGGCGGAGGGGATCCAGGAAGGAGCGTCCGAAACAAAAAACAAGGAGCACAAGAGTCCAGAGTAAACCAAAAACACAAGAAAACAGTCCAAGAACACAGGACAACAGATCAAAAACAAAACCAGAGCTCAACAAGAGTCCGAGAAAAGTTCAGGGGGTCGACACGGGGGTCGACAACACAAGGACCAAGACAGTTCCGGAGGCCGACCGTGCACACGGCAACGGCGGCAGAGCAGGCAAAACCAATCAGGAGATTTGTAAAATAGCAATTGTGTATTTTGTTCACCTTGTATATATTGTTCACTGCAGCAGCCTAGTAGGCGTGACAAACCATTTTTGTTGATTAAGTTTTCTCCTGTTTTTCGTTTAGAAAGTTAGGTAAGTGAATTGTCTTTTGGTTGGTTTTCATTTTGTGTAGGAAAGTGTAGGGACCATTAGGGAGTTTTGTTTGTTATTTTTGGCACTGCTCACTGCTGAAGCAAATAAATGGCTTCTTAGCGCTTTAAAAGATACTACTGTTTGTGTTCTTTCTTGGGTGGTGCGTGAGTGGGGCCAATTTGTTGTTGCGTTCAATACACGCCTAGACTAAGAACGTAACACATTGAAGAAACCTGTAGCATGGCACATGGTGGACCCACTTTTCAGTCGGGTTGAGTTCTGGACTTTGACTGGATCGCTGCAGCACTTTGATTCTCTTTAAGCTCTTCTTATGGAGATTTGCTGCTGTGCTTCGGATCATTGTCCTGTTTCCTGACCCATTTTGGTCAAACTCTAGCTGTCATGCACATGGCCTCAGATTTGACTGTAGAATACTTTGGTGTGCAGAGATGTTCATGGTCATCTCAGTGACTGCAAGGTGCCCGAATCGCCACCCCTCCACTGATTCTGTCCTGTAGCTTCATAAAGTAAACAAAGGAAATCGCTGCAGTTTGTCAACAGATCAAAGTGAACTTCTCTTTTTATTGAGTGATATTATTGCTAATAATTAACCTACACGCTGATCTGCTTTCTAGTGGCTGGAGCTCCAACAGAGTAAATGAATGTGAATGCATGCAAATTCCATTCATTGCTGGTTTCATATATAAAGAGTGAACATCTAGGCTTACAGTGTTGTCCGACAGTCCCTCCTTGGGTGTTTGCCATGCATTCTCTGGACACATAGAAGAAGCAGCAGAAGTCATCTGGTAGTTTATAAGCACTGATGGGTCTTAGATTTGGTAAATCACATAGATTAGATATTATATAGGAAATATATCAAAGTTCGCAAAGATTGTGAAATGGGGGTGTAAATGTTGGATTTTGGGGTTCCTGCATATGTAAGTGTAGAAGGAAATGAGGATTTGTACATATTACCAAAACATTAGGTGAAATTACAGTCATTTAATTTACAGATACCATTAGGCAAAGCTGAACTTAAACCTACAGATCATGGCAGGAGTACTGAGACATCAGTGATACAGGAAAGCATCTATACAACATTGAAAAACATGTTGGTTGTGGGAGGAGTGGGTAGGAGTGGAGTAGAAGAAATCATTTGTCTCGGGGTAGGACACACAGGTGCTGCAGCTGATAGGTAAGCACCCAACTAGACAGTGTGTGTACTGCACCTGAGTTTGTTCATGTAAGTGACGGCGAGTGCCTCACTCATGTCATTGCCTGGCCCTATTTGGTTCATAACAGACAGAAAGTACATTACCTTAAAAAGGTACAAGCTGCAACAGGTTTTGGCATTTATCCAGTAAAAACTGTCACTAACAGAGAAAGAGTCAGAAATTGCAACAAATATAACATGACAGTTTCTAAAAATGACTTAAATTGCAACAAATATAACATGACAGTTTCTAAAAATGACTTGACTGATTATAAGTAGAATACAAGGTCCGTACAATAATGCTGAGTCATAAATATACTCGGAAAACCGGTGATTTCTGCCAACATAAGGAAAGATATTGGAATTTAAGGATAAAAACACAGAAACTTCGTGAAACACCGCGTGAGTTGAGTACGAGCCAATGAGGGTACGAGCAAAAACAGGGCTCGTACTCAACCGACCAATCAGCACGCCCCTATGGTTTTCTGTCCGAAGGGGGTGAAGCAACCTGAGTCCAGGGTGTCATCATTCGGATTGGAAGTGGTCTGTGTGGCGGGTTTCTTCCTGTATTTATTGAAGGACTTTCTTCTCGGATATGCACTTCTGAGTAAGTTCTATGAACCAGTTGCTGAGTCTGCTAGCTTTAGCTTCCTACATTTGGGTAGTATTTGTGTAACCGGTAACAGCAAATGACCGTACAGTAGTACAGTGACACGTTAGCTCGTCTGACCTGACCGTCTGAAGCCAGCCAAGATGCCAACTTATATTCAACGGTGTCGATTTCCGTAATTGTACAAAGAAAACGTGCGCTCATTATGTGCTGTGTAAATGCTAAGTACACGCCGCATATCTGTGGTGGCAGTGGTGGCTCGCTGTGTGACGCAGTGTTTGTGTTGAAGAGCACCGGAGAGTTTGCTGCACAGAGCTCGTATCGTATACAAGACTGTACTGGGAGTAATCACTGCTAAATCACTTGATGTGACTCATCGGTGTCATTATATTAGGAACTGTTGCACAGATGCTGAGCGTTTTCTTGATGGTCCTTTTGTGATGTGTTGCTCGCTGATTTTGGCATTATGGATATTCACTCGGCATCACAGCAGACTGTACTTGCCAGATCTATCAAATTTAATGAGTTTGGGATGAGCTGGCATAAAGCACAGAGTAATGTAAGGTCCATCATTTAAACTTCCTGCTTCCCTCCCTATAGTGTTAACGGATATAACATCTGAGTCTCAAATTAAAAACCAGGCAGGTAGCCAAGAAGAAAGAGTTTAACATTGTACTACTGCCAAAAAAAAATAGGAAACGGACAAATCAGCTGTTTTAGTCATTTGGAAGACACTCTGATTTTTCATTGTTTTGTCTCCTGAAAACCGCAGATATTTGTATTATTTTACATGAAACCGTTTTTTCTCTTATTTCCTGCAGTCTGACACTTGTGCCCATGCTCCATTTCCACACCTCAGCTGCCAATAACCACTCAAGAGGAAGAAGATGATTTTCACAGCCCGTTCAATCCTGTCACCACAAAGATCGTGCAAAAACCTCTCGAAGTAAGTTATTTATTGTGATAGACTTAGTATTAGAGTTGTCATATGTCTGAAAGTTTTCAAAACTGTTAGTTTGAAAGTTCTTTTGAGGCAGAATAAACCAGCTTTTCTAGCAAATAACTTTACCCAGGAAACACTTTGTGATTTAAAGGATGTATCCCTCTGTCTTTATTGTTTCTTCAGGATGTGTCTTCAAATCTGCATATGGCTTTCTTTGGCGCTTACTTCAATAGTTGACGCTGTGGGTAAGTAGGTTTTGCTAAAAAGTTTGTAAACTACTGTTAAATCCTCGGTTACATTAGATTGCTATAACTGAGAACAAGACTAGTTATAACTGACTGTATTAATAGGTTATAAAGTCATTTCTTCCTTCACCCTCGTATTCCTCACACCTCTCTTCTTCTCTTGCTCATTCCCTGCTATGGCTGTGGGATATTATATGTATCGATTTAGAAAATCAACTTTTACTGCACTGCAAACAACTGCACTCAGAAAACAACTTAAATATATGAAAGAAATATGATAGTATTCCCTTAAAAGTAAATACTGGCTAGACAGTGAGCTCCCTTGGTGGAGGTTTGCGCTCTTGGAGTGCTTCTTGTTTAGTACATGCATTTCTGATGTATATTTTTATTCTTAAACCTCTGTCTTGTTTCTTTTGTCCTTCAGACTGCAAAAACATCATATGTTCACTTGGCCAGCAGGTCATTCTGCCATGTAATGCTCCTGGAAATATGGTAGTCCTCGCCATGCAGTGGTCCAGACGTGACCTGACAGAATACGTGCTGCACTATCGTGATGACCAACTTGATCCAGACGACCAGGATCCGTCTTATACGGGCCGGGTAAACCTGACCAATACCCACATGCAGAATGGGGATTTCTCAATGATACTGATGAACATGACGACTGCTGACATTGGAACATACGAGTGTATAGCCTTCCAGAGAAGACCAGGGATGGACTCTGAAATCCTCAGCATCGTAAACCTGAATGTCAGTCAGTCAGGTGAGTTTGTGCTCATGTCAAATGATGACACTTTAAAAGAGTTTTCACCTCCCTGACTCCTGACAATTCACACCAATGCATTTTTTTTTTCTCGACAGATGAAGGAAGCAGGAATGGAGTCAGCAGTGGCGCAGCTACAGGAAGAAACCATCTTGGTCTCATTGTGTCACTGTCAGTTATTGCAGGGATCATTCTGGTGGCTGGTATTCTCTTAATCTATATTAGGTGCCAAACTAACATTGGATCCTCAGCTTCCCCCCACTATGAAATGACATCAACATCTCAGCATGTCTAAATTAGAAAGACCCTCAAATTTATTCCAAACATCTAAAACTTAAAATGACAGTTAAAAGCTGAGGTGTGGCTTGTAGTGAAAAGCACAGAGAAGTTAATTAGAGTAGAATAATAGAAGCTCGGATCCATTTATCGTTTAACCTACATTAAGCAAATTCAGATTGTGGTTCGGCTCGGAACCACTTTGATTTGTGCCTTTGTCATATGTTTTCTAATGCTGGCCGTATATATGTCACGTGATAGATTGGCTGGGATTTTTTAGAGATTTCTTTGCACTGTTTACCACTAAGAGCGCTCTGGAGCCCATTGAGAATGAAATTTTAACTTTGGTTAAAAAAAAATTACCGAAAGAATTTATATTTCATAACGAAGTCAACAGAGCAAACATTATGGCGCACAACAAGTTCATGCACCAAATTTGGAACGAGTCCAAATTAAGTTTCTTTCAAAGCTTTACTTCACAACATGAACCTTAACAAGTCATACACTAAATGTGTAAACCTTATGCAAAAGTATTTATTATAATGCACTGAAACTTTTTCTTATTTATTTATTTGGTTTTTAGTATAAAGGTGCTTTTAAAACTCCTAAATGAAAAAAGGTCCTACGTTTTCCCGACAGAATTTTGTGTGTTTTACATCCAAGCACAAATTTCCTGAAAAGAGAAACATGTTTTTATTGAAGTTACTTTCTGCCAGTAAAATGTTTTCATGTTTGCAGATCCGTTTTGTCTTTAGGTTGTTCTAGCTGCCAAAAACAACAGTGTTGTGGTGCTAAGAGGGAAAAGTCCCGTAAATTGTTTAGTAAGATTTAAATTATGAGGGATTTTTACTGACACCGTCTTGATGTTTTCGAACTGGACATGACAATGAGGGATGGATCTCTCTGAAAAACTGAGTTTACTTACAGGGTACCCACACGCTTAAGGTATTACCCTGCTTCATCTCCCTTATGACTCTCATGGGGATCATGGTTTAGAAAGTGAGCATCATGTTTATCTCATAAGACTAGAAAAAGGTGGCTGACAGCATGAACTCATCTGGGAGATGTTTACAGAGTTCACAAAGTAAATCGCCAGTCGACCCCAAGCTGTTCAAGTATTTAAGCATTATTGTATTTTCACTAAAGCACTGCATTATACTGAATAATAGAAGTCTTTAACTTTGAGTAGCATTCCAGATGTGGTTATGTATTATGTGATACTGTATGGTAGACAATGTGCCCATTAAGCATTAGGGCACTTTATTAGATACTTTATCAAATGTTGAAAGTTGAATGTGAAGGATCATAGTCAGAGGGCTGTGGGACATTGGCTACCAGCTGCTTATCACTAAAGGAAAGAAAGGTGATTCATGCCTTACGTTTTTATCTTCTGTCGTTTTCTGCTTCATGGCCTGATTACAGTGAATTTGTGGGACCATACTGTATGTTTTTTGACTCCCCAAGAAATGCATTAGGCACATACAGAGTATACATTTTTGTAGCAATAATAACTGCTCTTTAACTGTTGAAATGGATGTTTTCAGGTACATGATCACATTTTTACCTGGTTAATGAAATTTCCTTGGTATCTCTAACAAAAGGGTAATGATAAGTGGCCCTATCATTATATTTATAGCGACAGTTTCATGTCTTTCAATGTGCTTTCCTATGTTACACTATTTAACATTGTGTTTGTTTTTATTTCCTTGGTCCAAAAAAGTTTGGGTTTAGTATTTTACAAAGGGCAAAGCATCCATACTTTTTACTGTGATGATGACATGATGACACTAAAGCCTTGAAACAAACTTTGAATATTTGTTCTTACTTTGTGAGTCTGTATATTGCTATGAACTGTGCTTTTTTAAAAAACATTTTTACAATGGAACATTCCAAGTGCCATCGTTTCTTTTGTATGTTCTGCACATGCTCTGTACAATCATGACCCTGAGACCAATAAAGATCTATTTATTCTTTCACTTGAGTGTGCTGCTCTTGTTGAGTCTTTATGGTTCACATAAAGATAATGTAGAGCAGAATTTGCGTTTTATTTTTTTTTATTAGTTTACATTTTTGTTTCCTCTTTAAATGTTTAGCTTTTGTTATTTTCAATGTCTGTTTTAGTTTTTAATTGAGAATATGAGGACTGTCAAATGGAAGATAGGTGTGACGATACACGTATATACTAGCCTAATGATAAAATGGATCAGTTTGGCAAATATATTTTACAGTGTTTATTTATTCGACAAAATACGTTAAATGTCACCGTTATTATTGGCTGGCCGGAAACAGCGGGGGTGTCCAAATTCAGAGGCTGCTTCCACCTGAGGACCCGCCTTCGCGGTCTAAAGAAAGCCGCGTAGTACGTCACGAGCTCCCTCGGTGGAGTGAAACTGCGTCTGCTCCTTGCTGTCTAAAATGTAACCGGGCGCTGGCGTCAATTCTCCACCGTCTCACACTTTGTTTAATCAGTTTTCTGTTTGACGTTTATTCAGCTTTGTGAAAACCCCAGAGGACCCCTCCCGAGGGATTAATAAAGTTACATTTAAAGGAGCCAGCATCAGCTGAGAGATATAGAGGAGAACAGGGGGACAACAGACAGCTCTCTGTAGTTGACAGACTGGTAAAAACATTGAAAACAGTTTTTAGATATTTGCTTCCTGTATTTGCAGAAGTATCTCCAACACAGACTGTAACAGCTGCATGCAGGGAACCACTCAGTCATGTTTATCCTGCAGGACAGGATCTGACAGGGAAAGAAGGAAAAATAAGGGAACCACGGACAACTTTGATGATGCTTTGATTTATCCACAGTACATTTAGTTCAAATATTGTTTCCATCACAGAGGGATTGTGCTGGTTTCAGTGGGGAAAGTATGCAGCTCATTTAAATGTTCAAAGAGCTGTGAAAAGTTGTCCGTTCATAAAGTGTGTCAGTATTTTATAAGGATGCCATGTTTCTGTATCATCTCTCTCCTGTCAGAGCCTCTTCCAAACATCAGCCTGTTTGATGCTCTCATATCTTCAACATCTCGAGTAAATTATACTGCACAGTTTTCTCTCCAATAAAAGAATATTTACTGCATGAGTCTGTTTTCCATTTTATCTGAAACATTCAAGGAGGAGATCTTTTACTGTATTTTGGTGATATTGCCCTTAAATGTGACTAAAGCTTTCATACAGTGGTGATCACGGACATAACTCTGAGATCAGTCTGACTGAACTCTGAAAATCACTGAGTGTTATTTCACAGAACCATAATTAGATTAACTCAAACGGAAACACGCGGTGTTAAACAGTAGTATAATTATCATTAACTGTCAAAGTAAGTGCGTATTTTGCTTGTTTCCGTTTCCATCAAAAATCGAATTAATTAATAATTGTTTGATTTGTGTTGATGAAGGCCTGCCTCCTTCTCCTCACAGTCACTTTTTACGAGACCATGAGTGTGTTTCATTTTTTGTTCTGTCAGTCTTGGATGTGACTCCTGAAAAGAGATTCACCATGATTCTGGTTCTCCTTTCACAGTCAGTACTGCTGGTTTCTCTCTCAGACTGACTGAAGATGAGTGATCTGGAGTCTCCAGGATCCAGCCGTCTGTCTGTGACCGACACAAAGTAAGATACTGTCTCTAATGTACACGAAGGAAATAGAGAACATAGGTGAAATCAGTATGTAGAAACAATTACAAGTTTAAAAGGACAAGTAAGATTGAGTGGGAGAGGACTGGTTTAACAGGAAGAAGAGAAAATTCCACAGTATCCGTGCAAAAAGTTTCACTTTGAAATCTTTAAAAGAATGTGGACAAACAGGTGGACTTGGTGTCAGTGGAGTTTACTCCTGGAAGTTTGAGATTATGATGATTATTACTTCAAAAACACCTGTACAGACGTTTATCACTCATTCCATACCAGCGCAGTGCCCAGTAACACTTTGAGGTGACTGGAGCTTTATATATAAAATGAATGCAGTCCGATCAGTTTATGAGAATAGTCAAAGTGACTTTGGTAATATTAGTTGCCAATTTTTAGTTGGTATTGGTTTGTAAGATTAGTTTAAAATAAAGACTTCATTTTAACTGAATTTTGTTACGTCTCAAGAATTTGGACGTTTAGCCTTAAGGACAAACCTAAGGAGGAGGTTGGACTTTAGAGTTGAGCCCAGAGATGTACGGCTGAGTGAGGGGCTACTTTTTGTCATCAAACTAAAAAGAAATAAAATGTAGGCTTAGAAGACACGGTTGGTTGTTTGGTTCAGCATCTCTGAATATCTTCAGAGCTGTAGAGGCTTCAGAATGTAGAAGTTTGGATGGAAACTCCAAATACTTGAAGCCCACAAGATGCATCTTTAAAAAGTCAAAAAGAAGCGAAGAATTGCTGTCGCTAAAACCAAAATAACATTTATAACAACAACAAAAGTGTATGATTTGGTAATATGATTGGAATGGAACAAATGGATTCTGAAAATCAGAGATTGAGTTTCCAAGTGAATAATGCAGCTGAAAAATTTTCCTGTTATATGAAGACTTTTAACCTGTAGTTCAGTATTGATCTGCCACAGTCAGCGAACAAAACTGCCAAAAAGGAAAAAGACATTAAGATCCTCAAAAGCTTGGCATAATATAGTCATACATTTTCACCTGAATACATCTGCCCTGTGCAAATCCGTTTCGAAGGCCTTTGCAGCTAATAATGGTCAATATATTAATTTAAAGAACACAGAAAAACAGCTGGTTCTTTTTCAGGGTTTCATAGCTTTTTTGTGTAGAATGCCAAGCTTTAATATTATAGAGATTTGCAAGTATCTACAAAGCATGATATGATGTGAAGTTCAACATCTGGGACATGTGTCCCGCTATGCATTGCAGAAAATGACTCAATCTCTTAGTACAGCAAACAAACAATGCAGGAGGGCGGGAAAATAATGGTCTCCTCTGCCGTGGCATCAGAAGTTGAGAATTGACGGGACAAAGTGTTGGGTTTCTCGTTTTGGGTTGCCGGGTCTATAGATCATAACACAGTTGAACCAAGCAAAGGAGAGGGCCCACCTGGTTTGTCTTGAGTGGCTGCTGTGAGATATGCAAGATGCTTGTGGTCAGTCAAACGATGAACAATGAGCAGGTGTTCTGCTCCCTCCCGCCAGCTAGCAGTTCCACTTCTCCCACGTCATAGTTTTGCTCAGTTCGAGAAAGACAGCAGAAGGGAAAAAGCTGCATTTTCCCTTCCTTGTTCTGGAACAAGATGAACTCCATCAACGATAAATTGTTGGGTGGTCACACACAGCTGACTGCAGCTTTCCAGTCTTATAAACAGTACATTTGTACAATGACTGAAACCAGCCCACTGGCTGTGACGTCAGTTCCTTGATCATGAATATGCAAATTGTCATGACCATTGATCAACAATCATTGATCAAAGACCATTGATCGTGGAATAATCTTCCACACTGCACCTAACGTGACAAACTGAAAGCAGTCATTGGGTGGGAAACCTTGAGGAGAACACTTTTGACCTTAGAGAAGAGCTCTGCATAGAAAAGGATCAGGTTTGAACTTAGTTTGTGCAGCTGTACCTTTAACTAAGGCAAGTTCCTGCATCAACTCGTCCTGTTGTCTTTTTGAACTGTGCTTCACTATTCACTACAGATGAATGCACTGTAAACACCTGCGTGTGAGTCACTTTGGTCACTTTGACAGTTGCACTGGTAATAATAATTTTCCCTTTGTGTCCTCAGAGAGAACAGTGATGTTGGTGTGGAGGAGGAGGAGCAGTTGTCCTGCTGTGCTTTGGGTCAAGATGTCTCAGAGGATTCAGTCGCTACCAGTTGTGGCATCTCTGTCCAAAGTAAGAGTCGGTATCCGTGTGCTGATGAACACATTTTTGAAAACTTGACTTCTTGTTTTGTAGGTGCATGAAAAAGATTTCATTCGATTTTTTATGGTATAGGTTTTTTTCCTGTTTTACTTTGAATGTTGTTTCCTTTCATGTCTCACGTTAGTTTTACTTCCTGCTTTGTGATTGTCTTAATTATTTTTCACCTGGTTTGCTAAAGTTCAGCTGTCATGTTCCCCACCTGCTCACAATATCAGGCAATCCTCAATATATACTACTCAAAACAATCAGAGGAACACACTGAAAACATAATGGCTCTCGCGCGGAGAAAAACATGCTGGAGATCAATACTGATGCAAACTGGGTGATGTGTTAGAAACGAAAGGATTCAATTGTTTGTTGGAAATAAATGATCAAAATACTGGATACTGGCTGAATCCAAATACAAACAGAAAATCAGAGTAAAAAATGCTGCAGCAGGCTTTTCCATTTGGCTCTGATTTCATAGCAGCAGCTCAAAATGAAATAGTTTGTATGGCTGCGTGTGCTGCTGGGCCAAAAGTTTAGCTGGTCATTTGTAGATTTTTAGATGAAATAAAAAACAAAAAAAACACTCAACAAAAGATCATCTAAAGAAGAGCAGAGTTCATGTACACACTTTATTAAGCAGCTACTGTACAACAAGAACAGAATCATGTAAATGGCCAAACAACAGCAACAGTAATCCCAGAGTGTAGCACAGCAGGCAAAGAGACGCAGTAGCACAGAGAGAGTAAAGGATCACATGGAGAACAAATGGAGCGCGCTCACGAGCCCTCTCTTCGTACAGAGCCAGAAACGTCTGACCCACAGAGCTCACTAAGACGACAATAACTCGTTTTTCCCACACAGATTACATATAACATCACACTGAATGAAATTACATGTAGCAGATTACATGAACTATATAAGATGAGGATTCGCGTATTAAGCATATTCAGAACTATTTCCTTCCATTATTTTCTTGGGTTAACAGTTTTTGTTGCTTTTCTGCTATCGCTTAAATTTTATTCATATAGCACCAAGTCACAACAGCCACCTTAAGGCACTTTATAGTGTTAGGTAAAGCCTCAGTAATAAAGCCTCAGACAACTCCCTACGAGCAACGACTTGGAGACATTAAGAAAGAAAAACTCTCTCTTTGTACAGTCGAACACTGAGACGGAACCAGGTTCAGTGACGGGCCGCCATCCACCACGACTGGTTGGAATGAGGGGAGGAGGGCAGGATAAAACCTGCAGGCTGAGAGCAAAGTGCTCCATCTATCTGATATGATACTGTGAGGCCTCTCAGATAAGATGGGGCTGTTTTATTACGGCCCTTTTTATGTGAGAAGCATTTTGAATTCAGCTCTGGATTTAACAGGGAGCCAATGATGTGAAGCCAGTATGAGGGGGATTTTCCCTCCTCTTAAAATGTCTCATTAGGAACATTTTTAACAGTTGCTTCTTGTCTCTGCTGTGACAAAAAAAGGTTCTGATTATGAATCAAAATGTTTTAAATAAGTCACACACTGGTTATAACTTAATGCCGAAAATGTCATGTTACACGATTTACTATTTTCTGAAGCTTATTTACAATTTACAATGCTTAACACCATTCCCATCCCTCCCGTCAAAAGATAAAAGTCTGTTTTTCATGCAGTTTCACACACTAAAGACATTTCATTCTTTTTGGTTTCTTGTTGTCAATCAGCAGATGCGAGTCTGGAAGAGGTTTTAGAAGAATATAAGATCAGTCTGAGGAGGAGGTTTGAAAGTGTGACTGAAGAAACTGATAATACAGGAAGTGGAACCCTCCCGAACAGGATCTACACTGAGCTCTACATCACAGAGGGACAGAATGAAGACGTTCATAACCAACATGAGGTGATGCAGCTGGAGACAGCTTCCAAGATGGAGGCTCTTGATGACATTACAGTCAGGTGTCACGACACCTTTAAAGCCTTACCTGACCAACAGAGACCCATCAGAGTGGTTCTGACCAACAGCGTCGCTGATCAGAGACGAGCAGTACAGTCTTCTGGAGCTGCTCCATGTTTTCCATCCAACATTACAGAAGGTCACAGCAGAGAAGCTCGCTGTCTGTAAACTTTTGTTCATCTTTGACGGCCTGGATGAAAGCAGACTTGGATCATTGGATTTCACCAACGGGAAGCTGCTGTCTGATGTCACAGAGAAGTCATCAGTCAGCCAGCTGCTGACAAACCTCATCCAGGGGAATCTGCTTCCCTCGGCTCTCGTCTGGATAACTCCCCGACCTGCAGCAGCCAATCAGATCCCTCCTAGACGTGTTGACAGGGTAACAGAAGTACGAGGCTTCACTGATGCCCAGAAGGAGGAGTACTTCAGGAGGAGATTCAGTGATGAAGAGCTGTCCAGAATCATCTCCCACATGAAGACATCCAGGAGCCTCCACATCATGTGTAGAATCCCAGTCTTCTGCTGGATCACTGCTACAGTTCTGGAGCACATGTTGACTACAGAGCAGAGAGGAGAGCTGCCCAAGACCCTGACTGACATGTACTCACACTTCTTGTTGGTTCAGATGAAGAAGGGGAACAAACATGTGGGGGGACATGAAACAAGTGAGATGGCTGAAAGGAAATTTCTTCTGAATCTGGGGAGGCTGGCATTTAAACATCTGGAAAAAGGAAACACCTTCTTCTACCAAGAAGACCTAGATCAGTGTGGTCTGGATGCTACAGAGGCCTTGTTGCACACAGAAGTTTATACGGAGCTCTTTAAACAGTGTTTGTTAATCTTGAAGGTGGCTTTTATTTGTGATTCAGGTCTCAATGTCTCTTTGTGTATACTTATATGCAGAAGTAACACAAAAGAAGAAGTGGGAGCTGGCCTGACACCAGTAACTGACTTCCAGTGAAAGCTTTGGCTAATAATATTTTTTAGCGAACATTTTTCTTGTAAAACAAAGGGGGGCCTAGCAAAAAAGGTTTGGGAACCACTGCTCTACAAGGTTGGCGAAATAAAAAAAAATGTATTAACATTTTTTTATTTGGACTTTTATTAGTCCAAATTTTTTTATTTGGACTAAAAAAAATGTTCGAAGTGGACTAGGTGCTAATTTTCAGATGTCAGGTCTACATCTAGAATCAAAATGAGCACATACATAAA
Source organism: Diplotaxodon limnothrissa (assembly GCF_057381915.1). Classification (NCBI taxonomy): domain Eukaryota; kingdom Metazoa; phylum Chordata; class Actinopteri; order Cichliformes; family Cichlidae; genus Diplotaxodon; species Diplotaxodon limnothrissa. Next base: position 44,929,693 of record NC_140610.1, read on the forward strand.
CAACCAAAGTGAAGCATTAAGACAAAACATAGCAACGTCAAACAACGTCCACACATTTTGCCACAAATACATGCAAAACAACTAAATTGGGCCACAAAAGTGATGTAAATTGACCAAACTAAGACACGAATCAGACAAAAACAGATGCAGGATGATCACAAACAGACACGTCGGCTACAAACTGATGCAAAATGACTAAAATCACACGTGTAACACTTTCTACATATTTGACAACAGAAGAAAAACACAAACAAACTTGGAATGCATTTTTAATTTGGATTTTTTTTATTTCATGCCGAATTAGATATTTTAAAAATCAAGCCAAAGTCTCCTCCCTGTTTGTACTGTAAGGTCAAAGCCCTACTGTACTACAGAGAACCCCAACAATCAAATGATCCCCCTCTGAGCAAGCACGAGGCGACTGTGGGGAAGAAAAACTCCCTTTAACAGGAAGAAACTTCCAACGGAACCGGGCTCAGAAGGGACGGCCATCCGCTGCGACCGGTTGGGGGGATGGAAATCAAAAGGAGACGAGATGGCGTGAACTACAGTTCTAAAATTTGGATTTGAGGGCTGATCCCAAAATTTTATGGTGATGTTTTTAAAAAAAGGATTTGGTGCTAAAAGTCTGCTTCAAGATTTTAAAAGAAGCAGGGCAGTGGGAAAAGCCAAAATGGTCATTTTAATGATCTCTGGCTTTAGTGAACCACCTGAAGGGTTTTAGCAATGTTTTTCCCACCGCAGAAAAAAACCTGGATATTTTGGACGTCTTTGGGGGACCCGGGATGACTCCGAGAGTGATTTTTAGATGTCTAATCAGAGCCTCATCAAAAGATGAATCATTTGCCATCAAAGCCTTTAAGACATTGTCTGGGGAGCCAAACTCCTTGATGAGGCGTTTGGCTATTTTCTTGATGAACTTTGTCTTGTCATTTGTCAGACTTGTGGCAGACGCTGTGCTGCTGAGTTCAGGCTGCATTAGATTGCTCAGACGGTTGATGACCGTGTCTATTTCTTTTGTAGTAGTTGCGATCCGAGCAGCAAACTTTTGGGTCTCAGGTTTAGATTTATAGATGACTCTCATGATAAGGAGCAACGCAAGGTCATTGGAAATTTTCTCAACATCAGAAGATGAACCTGACACAGAATCCATCTCTGATATTTTGGAGGAATCTTTGAGAGAGTGTTTCAGGCTCAAGGCTCCAGATGATTTATCTGGAGAAATGCTCCGAGGTTGTGGCGTTCGAGGTGACTTGTCAGATGCCACAGAGCATTTATCTGGAGAAATGCTCCCAGGTTGTGGCGTTCGAGGTGACTTGTCAGATGCCACAGAGCATTTATCTGGAGAAATGCTCCCAGGTTTTGGTGTTGGAAGTGATGCACCAGATTCTTTTCCTCTGCCATCTGAATCAGGGCTTTTTTCCTGTGTTGTGGTCTGTGCTCTTTTAATAAAGTTGTGGATGTCTTCCAGGGCCCCAGAAATCTTGTCCATTTGAATCATTTGATCTTTCTCTTCATTGCAGAAGAGTAAAAGCTTCTGCAAAAACCTTTCTACTGTGTCATCTATGAGGACATAGAGGACTTCAGCAGAAATGCGACGCTTTGAGCCCTGTACTGATTTCGGAGTCCTGGAGATGACCGTGTCTGAGAGGGACCTACCCATTAGAGGTATGGGGATTTGATAGCCTCGATCCACCGTAAGTAGATCAAACAGGTTTGCCACTAAGTCCTCCGTAAAATTCCTGATATGCCCACTATTTTTAAAGTCCCCCAAGGTCTTATCGATGAGGAAGAGTTCTTCTTTCTTTGTTAATTTGTCAAATAACTGATTAACGTCTGATCTAATGACGTTAAAGTCGACTGAAGAAGAACGTTTAATTGCGGTTCCCAGGCTTGCCGTATGTGGAGAAGGGGAGCGATGAGCCTCTGTACTCTGGGGAGCAGCCGTTTCAGGTACTGACCCTGGGAGAATGAAAACTATACTTTCATTGGAGGGCGCAGTTTCCTTCTTGGGGTGATTGCAAATGTTTTGTAGACAAACAAAATGTTTCCTGTTTGCCTTTATTCTTTTTTTCAGCTCTGTTTTCATTTTTTCAAATTGTTTTTTTGCAAACATGGAAAAGTTGTGTTTGCGTGCTTTGAGCCTGGCGTGTGAGGTGGATGGCACACATTTGGAGAAGAAGTGTCTCACCTTGTGGATAATTAAGCCTGCATTAAAGGCAGGTTTGGGTAAGTTACATTTCTCACAGAGCTCTTCACTGCTTGAATCCATGTTAGCAAGTATCTCACCTACGATGTCAACTGCAACCATTTCTACTGGGGTTGGAGCCTGGATACTTTGTGTTTCTGCAGTGGGTTTTATATGGCTTTGTGATTCTTCTGGGAGCTCATCTTTATCTTTTCCTGTCATCTCTCCATCTGAGCTCCTTGTTGACAGAATAACAGAAATCTCTGCGATTGCTGATTTCACTGATATTTTTGAACCAGTACGTTCTGTACTGGAATGAGACCCATTTGTCCCACACTGGCAGCGCAGCTTACATGCTGCATACCTTTTCAGGCATGAGGCAGCGCAACAAACCATGCGGTGTAGTTTCTTAATACTACTAAATTTGCCGCTAACATAAACGGCAGGGTCTACTGGGAAATCGGGGCTTTTTTCAATCAGTGCAATGGTTGAGCTGACCTTTTCTGAGATCTCTTCCTCAACCATCAGCGTCAGCTTGTCAGCGCTCTTATCTTGCTGTTTTGAGACATTAAGAGCGCCGGCGATGGCAGCTGAGATCGAGTCTCCGAGGGACACCCTTATTTTCCCCTCATCCATAAACTCTTCCCTTATCATGGGTTCCTGAATAACAGAAAGGGCAATCCTCAGGATGCTGGCAGAGGCGATCTGAATGATTTCAGAAATCATATCAGCGAGCACGGCATGGACGCTGGAGTCGCATTTTCCATTTTCTATAATGCTCCACTGAACTTCAGAGAGCCTTTCAAAGCACCTGTTGATTGGCGGGATAATCTGGTCTGGTGTGACCACGATTGAATTTTCGTTGATGGTTTCCATTGTTGTGTCACAAATTAGATTTTCTCCGTTTGAGCGTGTGAGAATTTTCTTGTATTACAGAGCGCCGACTGCTGAACGTTTTGCAAACACATGAGCATCGAGTTCTGATTTTTCTGTCTGAGAGCCGTTATTTATAGGCTCGGTTGTCTGTGACGTTACTGACAGACCAGCGCGAACGCCTTTGATCTGCCAGTGACGTCACAAGAAACGCACGCGGAGAGGCGGCGTTCCTTGCGCGCTCACAGATTTGAATGACGCTTTGGAGTTGACGGCACGCCGCAATGCATTGTGGGAGCCCGGCACCATTTTCGGGGTCTACGAATCAAAACAAACACGCTGTGTTGGAACGACGATTACAAGATGCTTAAAAGCAGTTCCTGACCCACCAGGATTCATTGGAATCATAGGTTGGAGGACGTTTTGGGGAAATGGCCGACGGTCGAAGCGGAGAAGAAATAAACTCTTAAAAGTTAGTTCTGGGTTTTTATCCCACTTCATATATACACCAGGACACATGTTAGCATAATGAAAGAATTGTAGAATTAAGTGGAGTCAACAACAGCAGCATAGTGCAGTCATATCACAAATGTTAGCGTAATGAAAAAGTCTTACAAAGTCAAATTTAGCTAACCTTCGGCTAAGTTACGTGACGTTAGTGATATCGCCACTTAACGCGGCTCTTTGGTCGGTTAGTTAGTGTCATCCAGGGAAGACGGACGTTGTTTTGCTGTGCTGTATTTTTATGTGAAGTGTATATATTTATTTTTTATATTGCATGTATTTTGTGCAGTGTTTTATTTAGTTTGCATGTTTTTAGTTGCCGGCAAATTGTCCTGGAGAGACTCCGCCTTTTCCCCCGTTTTTACTAATTGGACACACCTGAGAGAAAAGAAAAGGTAATTTACAGAGTGCTCAAGGACACATAAGAGGTTTGGAGCCGGTGTTCAACAAAAATGTAACACGGAGAATGCGAGACAGACAGAGGAAAGACACAGACGATCAGAGGGGAGAGCGAGAGACGATCAGAGAGTAGAGATGATCAGATGGAGCAGACGACCAGCGACTGGGAAGAGAGATTACCAGCGACTGGAAAGGGGAAACGATCAGAGGAAAAAAAGGCAGATGACCAGCGACTAGGGACGCGTAGCGGCAGTCTGGTGGCAATAACGACAAGAGCCAGCTCGTGCACTGCGGGAGAACAGAAGCAGTGAGACCGCGGTGCCGATTGCAGTTTGAGGAAGCGGCGGGCGGAGTTGAGAGCTCTGCCCACCCGGGTAAGTCTTTGACTTATCCTTTTTATAAAGTAAACTGCCAAAGGAATAGTGACTGCCGCTCCCTCCCTTTCTTCAGTGCACCAGGACGTGGAATGCGGGGAGGAAGGCGAGGACTCCGCTGGGTTTCCCTCTTTTAATACTACGCTGGACCTCTTAGTTTTCTGTGACTTTTAGGCCGTGGTGGATTCCACTGGACTTCTAATGTTGTGTGTTATTGATTTTTATTGTGTCTTCCCTTGGCCAAGGTTGTTTTTGTTAGGTATTTTAGTACCATGGTAGCATTTACTGGATATTGTTTTATAGTGACATTATGCAGGAAAACTCTGTTACTCAATAAGGCCCATCTACTAGTTGTTTTTCTCTTTCTCTGTGACCCAAGAATTAAGGTGTAAGACTCACAAGCTGGTACCAGAAGGTCGAAAACACCACAGAGATGAGACCACTTCCTTACTCCCATCCTCCCTTTTTCCTTATCTCTTAGAAAAAGGCTCGTTAAAGGCCAGGTGGTTTGTTTCAGAATTCACTAATGAAAGAACTCTGTATTCTGTGTATTTTGCTGGGATGATCATAAATTGTAGCTGAGCTGATAAACTACACACAGGATACTTCTTTGCTCACAAGGCAGGAAGACGTTTCCTTATTTGGTCTGTACCGGTTTGAACTGGGAAAGCTGACACACGAACCTTTTTTTCCTCTATATAAACTGCTGTGTATCAAATAAACCTTTGAGTCGATTTGGGAAGACAACCTGAAGCAGTCTGTGTTTCCTTGTTCTCCCAAGCTGCTCCCGACGTCGTAACTAACCCAGCTGAATGGCATACCTGAGTGTTACTTTAAATAATTAGGAATCTTAGAAGGAAAGGACAGAACTCTGCTTATCGCTCACGCCACGGAGGAAACCCGGGAAGGCAATTTCCTTCAATTTTGGTGTCAGAAGTGGGATCCCTGACAGAAGGTAAATATGCGTCTTTCATATTTATATAAAGACCTATTATACCTCTCTCAGTGATTGATCCATAAAGAAACGGGATATGCTGACGAAGTTTCACTTAGTGATCCAGAGAGATACACTGACTGACTTCCTCAGTCCCCGAATAAAGTAAATTAACCCTTGTGTGGTGTTGGTGGACACAGGAAGTTGCCTGTTGTCTTGAATATTTTAATTTTGTTTAAAAAATAATAATAATTAATTGTTTAATTAAACGTACGCTAAAAAGTGAGAAGTTGCTCACTTAGAAAAGTGACACAGAAAGTTGCCTGTTGTCTTAAATACTTCTCGTTAAGTGAGAAGTTGCTCACCAAAGAGTGACACAGGGAGTTGTCTGTTATCTTGAAACGTACGTTAAGAAGTGAGAAGTTGCTCACTCACAGAAAGCTAGTAAATAATTAAATTTAATTTTGTTAAAAAAAAAAAAAAAAACGAAAGAAAACTGAAAACGGGTCTCACAGACCCGATTACCATACAAGGGTTAAAAGCAGTAAATTAAAAGCAGAAAGACACAGGAAGTTGCCTGTTGTTTTACGAGAAGTTGCTCGTTAAGCGAGAAGTTGCTCGCTAAGTGAGAGTTGCTCACACAAACAAAAAATTGCTAGCAATAAATTTAAAGTGACCTCAGCTGTGCCGCAGCGAAAATACTAACCTAAATCCTCCTAGCGTGTAAACCCCTCTGGAAATCACTGAACATGAGTCAGAATTATTCAAAGACCACAGACAGGTCCGATAAAAATCTAAAGTACCTGTAAAACCAAAAATTAATAAAATACAAAATAAAGTCTCAAATAACGGCTCAGTACAACTCCCATTTCCGGTTACGTGTAACCTACGTCCGCGAATCGGTGAAGACGTCCATGATCACGTATCCAGAACATGCGGGAGTGCTTATGTGACTGACTTTGTTTACAACTTAAGAAGTTCAATGCATTCTAATTTCTTTCCGGAGCCTTATCCCGAACGATTATCGCCAGAAAACAGGTCAGTAGAAATGTTGAATATCATTTGTGATAAGAAAAGTAGTCTGCTTAAAAAGTCCTGTAGAAAATATATGATAGAATGCCGCGACGTGATGCATCAAATGTTACCGCTATGGACAAAAGGAGGGTAAATAATGACAAAGTCGCCGATTTCTTTAAGAATCTAAAGAAATTCCTGCTAACAATGTCCAGAGACAAAATTGACTTAAATGCAGTAACTATGTGTAAACAGAAGCCTGATGAATCTATCCTAGTATTCATAAAACGCTTTATGCACTGTTGGACAAGCTAGAGGTGCAAATTTAGCTCAGTTTTCCAGCAGCCGCAGACACCCAAAGCAAAAATGAATTTGTGTATTTCATTTAACATAAAGGGTGAAATGTTTGCTGACACTGATAACAGCTTATGTTTTCTCTGCCCTATGTACCGACATGATGGAGAAGGAACATCCTCTGTGTCAGCTGGACCCTCAGCAGAGAATGAACTCAACATCCTTTTGTCCGGTACTCTATGTCACACACTGTGCCAAAAAAAAAAAAAAACGTGTACAGACGCCACTAACAGGTAATCCCATATCTGGGAGCCACACTTTTGTTTCTCTCACACTGTTCAACAACATGATAACTGCTCACACAAGTGAAGGTCAAACAGTGATTTTGTCACATAACTCAGACATAGGTTATGATATAACTACACCATGTCGTCACATAGATCTAACCTACCCTATCGACTGTACTATTTCTGCAGTTACATTGCCAGCTGAATACCAGAATATGACATTGTGGTCAAGAAGTGAGAATGAGATAGGATTTATTGACTGTACACTTTATCACGTACACCTATTAAAACACAACAAGCAGTATATGTCAAGCAGCATCCCATTTCCACGGAAAAAGCCGCAGTCCTAGATGTCATGATAGGAGATTTATTGACTACAGGAGTAATAAAGCCCACACTCCTGTCAATCCTGTGCCAAAGCCTAACAAACCTGGCGTATGGCGTTTCATACAAGACTTAAGGCAAATTAATGCAGTCAACATTCCTCTGCCACCTCTCGTTTCAGATGTTCACAGCATATTGACATGCATTGCATACACATTTTACCGTGGTGGATTTATGCTCCGCTCCTTTTTCTCAGTACCTGTGACACACAGCCGTTATTTGCATTCACACATAGAAATAAGCAGTACACTTGGACTCGTTTGCCCCAAGGCATGATAGACAGCTCTGCTGCTTTCTCAATGGTGCTTCACTCCTCCAGGGCTGCACCCTGATCCACATGTGGATGACCTCCTCCTCTGTGCTCCGAGTGAAAAACTGTGTCAAACTGCTACACACATGCTTCTCCAGCACCTCCAAAAGACTGGCCACAAAGCATCTGCAAAGAAAATGCAGTACTGTCAGACTTCTGTTCAATATTTGGGATTCACACTGTCTCACGGAAAACGTTCCATGACTGCAGACAGGGTCAAAGCTGTGACCTCCGTCCCTCGTCCCACTACACAGAAGGACATGTCGTCCTTCTTAGGCATGGTGAACTATTGCAGACAGTGGATACCAGACTGTTCTTTTCATGACCACATTCTGCGTGAATGCTGCAAAAAAGACAAGCCTCCTCGAATACTGTGATCCACAGAAATGACTGTCTCTTTCAATGCATTAAAGGGAGTGCTGACCTCCGCCACTCAAAGGTGCTGCCTGAATTGTTCAGGAATGCCGGCCTGCCTGAGGGCAGTAGCAGCTTGCTCTATCATGATAAGGGACTGCGAGAAGCTCACACTCTCACATGACACTATTCTATACACCAATCACCAGGTCACGACCATTCTAGCAAACATAACTAAACAACATATGCAAATCTCACATTTATTGATCCTATGCTGTGTTCTTCTGACCGACAGGATGGCTCAGACAGGCTTGACGATCATGACTGCATGACACGTATACAGGAATCCACAGCACCACATCCAGATTTAGAGCAAACACCTATCCCAGACTCAGCCACGGTTTATGTGGACGGGTCCTGTTCAAGGCCGAGTGACAACTCATTTCTTTGTGGCTATTCAGTGGTAACAGTGCCTGACATCATACTAGAGGCTCACTCATTACCATTTCACTCAGCACAAAAAGCAGAGCTCATGGCTTTAATACGCGCCTGTGAGCTACATTTGGATAAGCATGTGACAATTTACGCAGACAGCCGCTATGCATTTGGCGTTGTGCATGACTTTGGCACATTGTGGAGACAAAGAGGATTTAGATCTGCTGATGGAAAATAAATTGCTAAATTATGATTTTGTTCAAAGACTTTTTCAGGCTATACAGCTGCCATCGGCCGTTGCAGTTGTAAAAACGAAAGGACACAGTACAGCTGACACAGACGAAGCAACAGGTAATGCCTTAGCAGACGTGACAGCCAAGGCTGCAGCTGCATCACAGCTCCCACCTCCGCAGGAAGTATTATCTGTGCCCCTACAGCTGCCACTTGTTACACTCCCAGACTATTTAGACACAAATGTTGATTTAAAATTCATACAAGAGCAAGCCTCTGCATAGAATAATGACTGTACCTTAGAAGACAGAGATGGCCTATACAAAAATCTTAAGGGTTTGATTGCCCTCCCATATTCCCTGATGCCAGTCCTTGCCCGACATTTTCACTGTGTGAGTCATGTCGGACAAAGAGGGGTAATAGGGGCAATAAAATCAAGATTTGTAATTGAGAAAACATCACATGCAGTAAAAAGCATATTAGCAACCTGTTTAACATGTGCACGAACTAATGTAGGAAAATCAAAAGCAAAACATCAGCATTTACCACAACCAGATTTTCCATTTCATACATTACAAATTGATTTCACACATATGCCAGCACAAGGAAGCATCAAGTACTTACTGGTAATAGTGGATCAATTTAGTAAATGAGTAGAAGCTTATCCAACCTCAAAAGAAACTGCAGAAGTAGTCTGTCAAAAGTTGAGCAATGAAATAATACCCAGATTCGGAATACCTCACCAGATTAACAGTGATAGAGGATCTTCATTCACATCAGAAGTAATTCAAAAGTGTGCTAAAACTTTAATGACCTGGGTCAAATTACTTACTTAAGTCCTGTGTGAGATTAGAAGGACTCAATCTGCAGTAACCAAATTATCTCCATTTGAAATAAGACTATTTCCAAGACCATGGTCAGCTTCCAGAGGGGCACCGCTAGTAGAAGGTGATGTATATTGCATTGTCCACTGATGTTCACAACCTGATAGAAAAACTGAATAATAACTATCAGAAAGTTTGTCTCTCTCAGCTTTTCCCCTCCACAGTTCCACCAGTGGAGACAAGGAGATGCATGTTGGAGAAGCCACTAAAACCAAGGACTCTCTGGGAGGCCGCGCGTGTTCCAGCCCCCAGACTGTACTGGCAGTGACGAAGAACCAGCATCCTCACAGACGGACAACCTCAGTGGATTCATGCCAGCAGGGTTAAGACCAGCCCAATCGGACCATCTCAGGCGTCGGATCAAGCAGACGACATCTCCGGCGAGCCAGCGCCCGGAACTAGAGCAAATAAACACACACGGGTAGATGACATCTCAGGCGAGCCAGCGCCCGGATCCAGTACACACACACAATCACTGATTAACACACAACGTCTGAAAGAACAACAACAAGGTGCTCAAACATCCAGCAGGAACAGAAAGCCAAAAGTACCACATGATGTCTAACCTGATAAAGCCAGACTCATTCCATCCTGATCATGGAGAAAATGAAATGCCCATTGTCATCATACGACGCTTATTCTGTGTCTCTCGAACCTGGGACCAGGCCAGGAGACAACTGAAGAACTGTTTTTCTTATATATTGTCTTATATATTTAGGTTATTTATCACATCTATCGCAGTAACCTTAGGATTTCTCTTTGCTATTTTGTATTGTAGACTGCAACCATGTTCACATTTCTGCAGGTCATATTTTGCTGACTATACCTCATGCTCCATTTTGCAAGACACCTACTTAATGCACTCCTCACGTTCCCTAAAATCAGTAAATAGCAACATAGACGCCACTAATAAACCATCTTATGCGCCCTCTAGAACAGGAGCTAACGCCTGGTTTGAAAATGCCAGAACAGCCGCTCGTGATTTAGGAAACAGTAACTGTTATGTCTGTTCAAAGGCTAATCCAGAACAGGTAATAGTAGGATACCCCATATCCGGTTTCCCCCTCACTGAGGGACTAGAGAAAATCGGCGGAGATAATGCTCTCTTTAAAGACGCTTTACAGTTGACTCTGAGCCCTCTCGACTGCCTACTTAGACACACACACACACCAACTAACCCTGAGACTCCATTAGGCGAATTATTGAAGTTATCTAATGACACCGCAGGGACCTGCGCCCCAATGAAACGCCCTAAGAATAGGTTAAAGCCCTCACTGCCCTTAGGACAGATCCCTCTCCATTTTAATACTAGTATGATATGCCTGCGCAGACTAAAGTTAACTGGCCCAGACACACACATAGATTATACAAAGGATAACTATACATTCTTCTCTGACTCCCCAGGTGCACGCTGTAATGAGACATGGCTAGCTGTCTCTATGGCTGAAGTTGTATCATATCTGGAGGAACACACACACAGTTCAAGTTCGAGCGCAGAATCGATCATTGTTCCCCCAGAGGGTGTCTTAAATGATACTGACTGGGGGGAGTTAGTTAAATCACACATGGTCACGCGCCTGACCAGACCAATCCCACATGCTTATTGGATGTGCAATAATACTCTTAGATTAGCTTTACCTGTTAATTGGACCGGTACCTGTGGTCTAGTAACCGTTGATGTATGCTGTACTTTCATTCCCAATAATACCGCTCCTAACGGTTCATTCACACAAGCTATGAATAAACTTGAAGCATTGCAGATAGAACTAATTGCCAATACAGGTCACGGTCAGTGGCTACATAAGTGGCTACAGGACACGTTTGGGAGATGGAAGGAACTAATTGTAGCCTTTGTAACCGTTGCAGCATGTTTTTGATGATTATTGTCTGTTGTGTGGTACCCTGTGTACGTTCAATGATAACCCGTATAGCTGTTAGTACAGCTACTTCAATGTATTTGCAATTGGCACAAATTGACCCAGATTATGTGTCAGATGTCACCAATGATGTTCCTGATGTGTATATTGAACATTAGGTTGTGAACTATTACATTTTATGATTTGCTTTTTATATTATGTTATTACATTTGTGATTTTTCCTTTCTATTTGAGTTATTATTTTTAAAAATAATAAAAGAGGGGAACTGTTAGGTATTTTAGTACCATGGTAGCATTTACTGGATATTGTTTTATAGTGACATTATGCAGGAAAACTCTGTTACTCAATAAGGCCCATCTACTAGTTGTTTTTCTCTTTCTCTGTGACCCAAGAATTAAGGTGTAAGACTCACAAGCTGGTACCAGAAGGTCGAAAACACCACAGAGATGAGACCACTTCCTTACTCCCATCCTCCCTTTTTCCTTATCTCTTAGAAAAAGGCTCGTTAAAGGCCAGGTGGTTTGTTTCAGAATTCACTAATGAAAGAACTCTGTATTCTGTGTATTTTGCTGGGATGATCATAAATTGTAGCTGAGCTGATAAACTACACACAGGATACTTCTTTGCTCACAAGGCAGGAAGACGTTTCCTTATTTGGTCTGTACCGGTTTGAACTGGGAAAGCTGACACACGAACCTTTTTTTCCTCTATATAAACTGCTGTGTATCAAATAAACCTTTGAGTCGATTTGGGAAGACAACCTGAAGCAGTCTGTGTTTCCTTGTTCTCCCAAGCTGCTCCCGACGTCGTAACTAACCCAGCTGAATGGCATACCTGAGTGTTACTTTAAATAATTAGGAATCTTAGAAGGAAAGGACAGAACTCTGCTTATCGCTCACGCCACGGAGGAAACCCGGGAAGGCAATTTCCTTCAGTTTTAATTCATTTTATATTTTTAACTATTTAAACATAATAAATTATATTTTTAATTCTACAGTTTTTGTATCGTGTGCTTTTCCCTCGGCGGCTCCACTGCTCTGCCCGCTTTGAGGAAGGTTTCCTTCCTTTTAAAAAACACAAACCATCTTGGAAACATAATCAGCCTTTCCGCTCCGGTGTCATATTAGTTTAGGTTTGTGCCGAAGCTGGGTCTGTTTGTCAGTGTGAAGCCAAACGTGCTTTAACGGTTCATACTTGCCAACATTCAAAGGGCTGTTGGGGGGGGGGCAAATATATTTTACAGTGTTTATTTATTCGACAAAATACGTTAAATGTCACCGTTATTATTGGCTGGCCGGAAACAGCGGGGGTGTCCAAATTCAGAGGCTGCTTCCACCTGAGGACCCGCCTTCGCGGTCTAAAGAAAGCCGCGTAGTACGTCACGAGCTCCCTCGGTGGAGTGAAACTGCGTCTGCTCCTTGCTGTCTAAAATATAACCGGGCGCTGGCGTCAATTCTCCACCGTCTCACACTTTGTTTAATCAGTTTTCTGTTTGACGTTTATTCAGCTTTGTGAAAACCCCAGAGGACCCCTCCCGAGGGATTAATAAAGTTACAGCTGAGTAGTGAGTTGTATGTGAGGCTGGACACTAAGGAGAAAATGATTTTTAATGAATGGCAAGGCACATAAATTGTGCTGGAAGAGAGTAACCAAGTATAGAGATGGAAATGTGCTAATGTGAAGAAAGTGTGTTGGGAAGGGAGAAGGAGTACTTTGGACGAAAATTGAATTAGAGAAGGAAGTGAGGCAACTCTGAAGAGGATGGAGACGGGAGGCATAGAGAGGGTAGGAGTGAAGGCTATGATAAGGTGCGAAGAGAGTAACTGTGGTGCTGCATAAGAAAGTCCTGAGGGGCAGAGAAGTATGTGATGGGTTGAGATTACATCAGAGAGAGGCTCTGAGCCCCTTGTTTGCACTGGTGATGGAGAGGCTGACAGATGAGATCAGGCAAGAGTCTCCGTGGATGATGTTTTCAGACAACCACAGAAAGGATTTGTGGATGTAGTGAAGGTGGACATGCAGGGGGTTGGTGTGACTGAGGAGGATGCTAGAAATAGAGAGATGGAGGCGGATGATCCACTGTAGCGACCTCTAAAGGGAGCAGCCGAAAGAAGAAGAAGCACAAATAATTCTAATCATGCTTTTCTTTTATTCTCAGTACTAAGCTATGTAAAGGAAGTCAAGGTTGTTTCCTCCTACAATCACTTTGGTCATGCTGTTCTTACAAGTGTGGAGGTGCCAGATGGTTTAGACTTGTTTAGATTGGTGCTCTGTCTCCCTTTATCCAAACTAAAACTTTGATGGGGTTTTTTATCTTCACTAAACAGTTTTTTGCTTTGTGTTTATTATTGTGCTACTGCAAATATTTCATATATTAGTCAGTTGATTGTTACTGTAGGGCAGCTCTAGGACAATCCCAGATGTGATGTAGCTTGCTTTTATCCAGCAGATACGACATCTCATGAGGAGGTTCGAACCCTGTACCCTGACCCTCCTGCTGACGCACAAAGTCTGGACATCCAGCAGCAGGCCCTTCTACGTGAACAACAGCACAACAGTTTCTATTTCTTTTAATATTAGAAGTCAGTTATTCATTAATGAATACAAATGGTGACTGAAGTTATTTAGACAGGACATTAAACAATAAACTTCCAATAAATGATGAACAATGTGTGACTGAATGTGTTCAGTGAAAGACTTTGAAAATATCGCAGCATAAAACCAGTGTAAAAGTACTCAGACTACTTTTGGGGGTATTTATTTGATGATGCAACCAGAAAATGTGCAGGTTGTGAGTTTAACATTTTCAACACTGGAGAAGAAGTACATGTACACAGACTAGCTAATGACAAACATTTTTTTTAAATTAACCTTTATTTAAACAGGTTGTTCATTTTTCTGAGCTTATCTGGTGTCCAGTTTCGGTGGCAGTAGCATAAGCAGAGAAGACCCAGACCTTACTCTCCCGAGCCAGCTCCTCCATTATTTGGGGGACACTGAGGCATTCTCTGCTGAGTGCTGTGATCTCCCCAACATGTCCTGGGTGTGTCCTGTCTGTCCTGGTGGGACATGCCTGGAACATCTCACCCAGGAGGCGTTCAAGAGGCACCCTTGTCAGATGCCTGAACCTCCTCAACTGGCTCGTTTAGATGTAGAGGAGTAGCAGTTAACTCGGAATGAGACAGACAGCACCTACTGCTGGGGTGGGCCTACAGGAGGGAGAGCTCATGTCGTCTCTTCAGGACACATCACTGGACCCCAAGAAGCTCTCCCCGGAGCTCCCTTTGGCTGCTGGGGTCAGCATACGTTCAACTTTAAAATCACTCTTGGTTCTTGGCTAGCTTTGTGTTAGCATCCTTTGTGTACTGATGCTTGCAAGAAGCTAAAGTTGCTTTGGCAGAATTTTCTTTCTCATATATGCACACATAAGGAGAGAGATGTTTTATAAGCTTTAGTCATCACCGTGCACTTTTCCTGATTCACACAAAATACAGCAATCTGGCACCTTCCCACAGGGTCTTGCACGAGTATTAAACATGTTCATTTGTGCTTTGGACTGTCACCAGATTTCTTCTAGAAGTTTCTTGCCAGTCAGCAACTATCTTGGCAACACCACTTGAGTTTGTGTGTTGCATGCTAACATCCTTATCATATGTGTAATAATACTAAAGCTTCATCTTATGCACACACAAAAAACAAATATGGCTCCTTCGTGCAGGGTTTTCTGGTATGTTCATTTATGCTTCCCAATTAAAAAAAAAAAAAGAAAAAAAAAAAGAAGAAAAAGCAAAGTTCTTGCTTCTCAGCCACTGCGGCCACATCCTCACCGTTTTTTAGGCAGTTATATAAACATACTGTGAGTGAGTCATAAGCTTAAATACAATAGTTGAAGGAACAAAAACTTAATGTTTAAAAATACCAGTCAAATCTGATTAAAGTAAATAATAAGTATACAATGTAGTTTTAAGACTTCTCAATGTTTCGTAACATTAATGTTCTATGAACTCGTGAGTCCAGAAATCTGAATGTCATGAAAAGTATTTATTATTCGTGTATTATTATTTTACAATACAAGGTTGTTTTTTTCCTGATACTTCATGCAAACCACATTTCTCCAGGCCTGTCCTAATCAGCTTACTCAGTATCACTAGATCCAATGCTGCTCCTCCAGCAGAGCACACAAAAGTAGGAGAGACCAGAGATGCCATGGCTTAGTTAGGAGACTGTTTGCTTCAAGGCCACTAGAGGGTGCTGCCATAAAACTACAATAAATGAATTGACCTTTTGACCTGCTCACACTCTTTTATGCAAAACCCTGTTGATGTTACACACACACACACACACACACAAAGAGATTCTAGGTCTCACCAACCGTGGGCAAAAAGATGACAGTCAATAAAATTCTAAAATTTTATTTATAAACACAATGAATAGTAGTTAGAAGTCCAGTGTCCCATTTAGGTACAAAGTAAAAACACACAGTCCAAGGCCAGAGCCAGCTATGCCACAAAGCCAGTTGCACTCCACACGTTGTTCACTTCAACAGGGGTAGCAATTGTCCTCTGAGACCCACCACCCTGTAAGTAGAAAGCCTGCACAGAGCGACAAAATAAGACAATTCACTATATAATTCACAGCCCATCCATCCCAAACATATCAGATCATTAGAGGTTTTGTCACATTACATACCTGCACTGAGAGACAAAATAACACAGCAGTGTTTGTAATGTGGGCTATAAGTAGACTAGCATATCAGTGCAATCAATTACACCTGCCTCCAATTAGTCCAGCCCTTTTACAGTCATTGACTGGGTGAGAAAACATGAGCAAATCAACCCAAGAGACAAGCAGGAAGACTCTCTGAAGGCTCCTGTGGCTGCACAGGCAGTCTTACAATTACGAGGTTGGAGAGTTGTTGTTTCAAAATGTTCACACTGATTTCACATGCTCATTAACTCACAACCAGCTGACCATATATATTTCTGCTGCTGAGCTGCTTTTTGATGGAGATTTTCTGAATTTATTTTGCTACCATAAGAGCAGACTCCATGCTGAAAGCATGTGCACTGTCACTTGCAATGAGTGGCACTAATGACGCTAAATTTAATTACAGGTCATGGACAGCCTTCATAAATGCTCATATTACTCACCCACACTGAATTCCAGCACAGGTTCATCTGGGTCCTGACTATTTCCTGCAAAGTAACACAAACGTCATCAGAACATTAAGTCAGAGAAACAACATTTGGAGCTTTTGTACATGATAAATTATACTGCAGTAGTAAAACAAAGTCAAGCAGCAGTACATTTATTAAAATCACCTTCAGCTGTAATATTTAAACTGATTTAGTGTCAATTTAGATTATGTTTAGATTAAAATGAAACTAGTACCCTTGTAATGTCTTTTTAAATTAGAGGTAAATATTTGTATATTTTTTACATAATATAATTATATTTACTGGATTTTCTCTCTATTGTAGTTTAGTATTATAGTTATTACTTGTTTTTTATTGACTTGTCTTGTTTTTACAATGATTTGCTCTGAATGCAGCCTTTAAAGAAAAGACTATCTGTTCAGTAACTATCCATCAGACTGGGTCCATGTTACCAGCCAAATGGGTAATAATTAAAGTAAGTTTTGAATTACGTATATTTGGGTGTTTAGGTGACACTTTTGCAAAAAAAAAAAAAATAATTAGGTTTAAAAGAACTAAACATGTATGTATTTAAAAACAATAAGTGTGTTAGAATTACTACAGCAACAGGTTGTAGCTCACTGTACTATTTTTGAGCACAACTTTGGTGCTTTTGCCTCATTTTTAAATCAGTGATCCCAGTAGCACAGTCTAAGCAGAGACCTCAGTGCTTGGCAAACAATCAATAGAATCAATATAATTATTAAAAAGAAACAAAATAAATGCCAACCATATAAAAAAAAACATAAACTTAAGGAAAAAACTAAACTTGATTTTGTGTCTTTAGGCTATTGTTAACAGCAAGCATGAGGTTAGTGCATATGTATTATTATTGGAAAGGTTACTGCAAAGAAAAAAAGGTTGAACCAGGAGGGGGCGATATTGCTCTTCTTACCATGAGTTACATGCAGGCTATTACTTACCATGTCACTCACATTTATTTCACAAAACAGCTGAACCCACTTAATTCGATTTAATTGTATTTATGCAGAGCTGAATCACAACAACAGTCTCCTCGAGGTGGTATAGATTGTAAGGTAGAAAGTCTACAATTAAAAAGAAAAAACCTCAATACAGTGGGAAGGAACAACTCACTTTTAACAGGAAGCACCCTCTGGCAGAACCACGGTCAGGGAGGGGCAGCCCGCTGCGACCCTTTGGGGATGAGGAGACGAAAAAGGGGACAAAAGACACACTGTGGGCGAGAGCCAGAGATGAACAAGAACTAATTATTGAATGCAGAGAGGTGTATAAACACATGGTGGGAATCCCCCAGCAGGGTAGTCCCAGGGTAACTAAGGGAGGATTCATGGTCACCTGATTCAGCCCTAGCTATATGCGTTGGCAAAAAGGTAACTTTGAAACTTAATCTTAAAAGTAGAGATAGTGTCCGTCTCCTGCATTCAAACTGGGAGCTGGTTCCACAGAAGGATGATCCCCTTCTACTTCTAAATATCCTAAAAACCACAAGGAAGCCCACAGTCTGAGAGCAAACTATCAAACTACGAGGTCTTTAAAATAAGATGATTATTCAAGACCTCATGTGTGATGGGAAGGATTCTAAATTTGATGCTGGACCCACAAATCATAAAAGAGAAACACTAACTCACACACACCAGAAAGTGCCAAGAATTATAATTATATGTAATTTAGTTTTGCGTTCCTTTATAATGCTTTCAACTATACAAATAAGACACTTCATGGGGGCGCCTGAGCCTTGTAGACACAACAAATACTGAACAAACCTCATGCGCCCTGTTGTTGACAAAACGATAAAAATGAATGTGTACTTCTGTCTTATTTAGGTCATTTTTGTAGTTTTTGTAGACAGACTACTGTAATTTCTCAATAAAATGTCGCTTATTATCGCTCACTCTCAAGAACAAAAACGTGAGTAATTTCCCAGTAGCTCACCATATTTGGGATCTTCTAACATCCACACTTCATGTTTAAACGGTGGTGCGGAGGCGGTGTACCGTCGCAGGCCGGATGTAGCATTCAGCGCGGTGTGCCTTTTTTTTCAGTTGCTAAGCAACAGATTTGTCCCGCCCCTTTCGTTATGACGAGCCGGGCCAGTCCTTTGACTGGTGACGTTACAAAGAAACGTCAGGTGACGTTACAAAGAAACCTTAAACCGACCTTATATATAGACCTGGCTGTTCAGTTGAAACGCATTCACACAGCGGGACAGCAGCGCTTTAAACGTTCAAACACGGAGTTTAACACAAAACAACATTTTAGACATAAAAAACAAAAAAGTGAAATGGCAAGCTCGAACTGTAACACAATGACAAATGATGAAACAGTTCAGACCAATGGGGATAATTCTACAGTACATGCTTTGGTATCCCTCTTGAATAACTTGTTCAGTAGTTTTTCGATCAAGCAGTGGGGAGAGCTTATCTCAGGCTATCCGGATTGCTTCACTGCTAAGCGGCTTGTAGGTTTTGTAGAGGAGGTAATGGACCTGTGTGCACAGTCAGTAGCAGTATCACCACTGAGGTCTTCCCAGAACTCCCCTGTACATGAAAACTGTTCTGTCCACACCACTACTGGCAAAACGGTTTTGTCACGTGTGAAATTTTTGGACGATTCTGCTGAGCAGGAGTTTGATACAGCACAGAATATAGATGTTAACAGCCAAGAAACAGCTAACACAGAAGAAAGCTGTCAAAATGCTGACCAACACAGTGCTGCAAAAGCAGAAAACAATCCAATTCCAGATCCCCAGCAGCAGAAATCCTGTGTTGAACATGAAGCCAGCATCCCACCGTTAACAAACGTAAGTCAAACGGAGTCATATAAAAAGATACAGCATCACAGATCTTCTGTAGACTGTGAGCCACCTGAAAAAACCTTAGACTTTGAAAGATGGTTAGAGACATTAATTCAGGCTGTGCTTTCAAAGCTTGGTAAACTTTTAAAGTGCCCTCATTCTCACCAAAAACGTTTGTTGGATCTACTCTTGGACAAATTCAAGGGGATGGATTTGCATTTAGACCGAAAAGTGCAGAATTATTTTGACTGCATTGCTAATGCGATTTTCACTGATATTTGTGACAAATTACATAAATTGTCACTAATATCATTGAAAATGGGGAGGAGTGGGGAGGAGGATTCAATGAATTTAATGGAACAACCAATATTTAATATCATAACTACTTCAGTATTCCAAGAACACCTGTTGGCAGTAACAGTTACTGATAGACTGGAATCATATGAAAAGAAAGAAAGATGCAGATTTTCAGTGGAAATCTTTGTGGAAGGACTGATTTCCCAGGTTTCAAAAAAATCAGGCACAGTCTTCAGCATTGAAAGTGCTGAAGCTATCTCCAACCGGCTTACCATGAAAATCTGGACTGAAATCAGGGCCAGATACGACAAAATCCCACCAGAGAAGTTCAAGAAACTCAGCGAGAGGGTTTTCAAATCCCTCTGTAAAAGATGGAAGCATGCATCTTTGGTGACATTCTGGCAATTAAACTTCCAAGATCTTGATGAAGATATTGTTAAAACTTTCAAAAGAAAGATATTCACAGAACCAAGTTGCATATCTAAGTGCTTCTCATCGGTGCGGGCATTTTTTGGGAGGTGTAAGGGAAGAAACAAAGTTTCCACTTTATAGTGACATCGTGATATCAACAGCAAAATATTTTCTAAAACTCACTGGACACTTTAAATGAGCTAGTTTTACATTTAGATCAGATCAAGTCATTTTTGAAATCCCCAGGAATGGTCGCGGCAGATGGCCACCCCGCCCTGAGCCTGGTTCTGTCGAAGGTTTCTTCCTCTTAAAAGGGAGTTTTTCCTTCCCACTGTCGCCTCGTGCTTGCTCAGAGGGGTTTGTTCTTTTGGGGTTTTCTTTTTAATACTGTAAGTTGTTACCTTACAGTGTGAAGCACCTTGAAAACACCATTGTTTCCTTTGGTGCTATACAGATTGAAGTGACTTGCACTGATAACATAACTAAGCTGGGACTTTAATTTAACATCAATAAAATTATAAAAATATTACATCTTGATTTCTGCTTGTTTTCATTGTCTGTGACTTAATGAATACAAATGTGTAATTTAACAGATTCTTTCTTTATGTTAGTCTGACCGGTGATTCCACGTTGGCCTTAGGTGTTGGCGCGGATACGCTGCAGCCCCTGAGCCATTAATGGCCCAGCACACTACAGTAAAAACAAAACAACAGCCATCTGTCCAACTAGGAAAGGAAAATAATAAACTGCCTCCTTGGAGGCAACCTGACTCAAAACAGTTGCAGTCCAACTCAGACCGACTGCAATCACTCTCAGGCAGATTGATGAAGATCTGCAAATAACTGTTGTCTAATTTATAAACGCAGACAGATTGCCAACACGTCTGTTCACAATAGAGGACTGTACTTACATGGTTGCAAACTGGTTGTTATCTTGCTTATATGAAAACATTACTTTGGAGCAATGAAACTCAAACACATTCATTTTTAAAATGCCTCAAAATGAAATTTTGAAGCATTTGGCTTTATGCTTTGAAAGTGCCGTTGTGAGTGGGAGTGTGAAATCCTTACTTGATGTGTTCCCTTTGCCTTTACTGTTTTCAGTTTTATCAGTTTTCAGTTTTATTTGTCATATGCAAGTTAGCACAGGGTCAACATTGCAATGAAATGTGTTTGACGAGCAGCAGTCACTCAGCAGCATGGTACAGTAGAAGAAAATATAATAAAATATAATAAAATAAAATAAAAAATAGAAAAATAGTAAAGAGCAAAATATTTGAAAGACGTGGTAAAAGAGAAAAGATGACTAAATATATATATATATGTATCTATAAATATATGTACACTAGTGATTAAATAAGAAAATCTTGAAAAGAAATATGACGGGAGGTCAGATGGGATATTGCACAGGAATGAGCAGCAGAAAATTACAGTATTACTCAGACTTTTAATAGTCATATTGTCAGTTTTGGCCGACGGTCATGGGTCACTTCCACTAAAATAGCACGAGACTGGAGTAAAATGTACTTTATTAATGAGAACACATGGTGATACAGCAAAGAATCCAACCCTTCTGAAAAGCAAATGGCTTCCTGTTATACTCTACCTGATTCAGGTGAGCATCTGGAATAGACCAAGTCTGGGGGTCAGCAAACCAAAGGGAAACAAAACCCTCCCCATAAGAAAACCACTACAATATAACCAACACGTTCTCACTCCCAAAGCGTAACATCATAGACATATGAAGATTTGTAACAAGTCCTATAAATAACTCCATAACATATAAACTTCAGTCTCTTCTATATACATTAAAACAGCGGTCCCCAACCTTTTTTGCGCCACGGACCGGTTTATGCCCGACAATATTTTCACGGACCGGCCTTTAAGGTGTCACAGATAAATACAACAAAATAAAACTAGTACCGGTACCGGAAAAAAAGAAGATTTATTCATAACACACGTGAAAGACCCAGGAAAACAGAGTTAACGATAAAAACGATAACAAAATAACGATAAAAAACGATAAAAACTCTGAAAACCATACATTTCACACCCGAGCCTCATCTCTCGACCAAACGACGGTCCGTGGCCCGGCGGTTGGGGACCGCTGCATTAAAACACCTTAACCACAGTTAGGTTTCAGCCCTCGCTGACTCAGAACAAAGTAAGACAATCAGAGTTCGATTGGTTTTTACTTGTGCAGGGGAAGCCTGGTCGGATTCTCAGAGTTGCAAGCTCTACACCCAAACTCAGACAACTCCAACTCCAGCCTCCACTCGCAGCCTTTTATTGAATGAAAACAGTTACACAACCGCCCATTGTAAACCCCATATGTTGTGTGGTAAAAGCTAAGGCACTGTGTGTGTGTGTGTGTGTGTGTGTGTGTGTGTGTGTGTGTGTGTGTGTGTGTGTGTGTGTGTGAGTGAGAGAGAGTGTATGTGTGTCTGTATACGTGACTTCCTGCTTACAAACGTTTTAACCGCATCTCTAGTCATAAAAGGGTCATCTCCCCTCAACCTCGTATATGGCTTAACCTCTCTAACAGTCCACCATTTACATGGTGAGCCCATAAAGGGCAGGAAGTGAACACTCCTTACCAAATAAGGAAACCAGAATCTTACTTAGATTGTGCCTGCAGTTGAAAACTATAGCTAGTAACATCCCCAACATCCTACATGTGGGGGAGGAACAGAAAATATCTGAACATACAGTTCAAGACAAGGTCCAAGCACAATAATGACAACTTTTAACAAAATCACTCCAACACACACTCCCCTAGCCTGGCACATTGGTTTTCTCCAGGAGCTCATAAGCAGGTGATTGAGCTGCTTTTACTCTTTACAAAGTGAGTACTGTTAACACTTCTCTTTTTACATATACAACTAATTTAGGTTACAGACAAATGATTAAATGTGAACAGCTCTAACACAGGTTCTTTTCCTGACACAGGTAGGATGGCCAGTCCCCCTGTCTCTTCACCTTTAACGAGTCACTTAAATAACAACCCAAAAAGCCTAATAAAGAATCACAATCAACCAGTGTGTGTTTTTCTTCATTACGGTTTTTAAATACAAATCAGTCAGTCAATTAATAAAAATACAAGTAAGGGTAATGGAACCCCTGGTCTCCATTACACACATAAATACCATAAAGACACTAAGTCGTAGAGCTCTGAACTCCTTGCTTCTATGATATTTACACTTCTTCTTGGCCTTCTCCTTCACTCTGAGTCACTCCAGGATAAACGCATCAGCTCAGACATACAATAATTAAAATATGTGTAGGTGACCGTTTGGCAGAAGACGATGTCGAGGCGGTACTGCAGTGACACGTCCGTGGCTATCGTCGGGGCGGTGTCCTGCATCAGAAGGAAGTCAATAGACTTCTTGGCTTTGTTGCTCATCATGGCGCTGTAGTCCGTGGGCGTGGCCTGCAAAAAGTGTAAATAAACCATCAGAGACCAAACACAAATATGCCTTCCAACCACTAGTTTAGACAACATCTTGCAAAGAGTGTGTATTTCAGAGTGCAGTTGTTTTTAAATTTGACAGAAACAGAAATAAAGACGGAAGAGAAGGACAACAGGGAAAGCAGAAGCACCGACACACTGAAATCTTTTAGGGTCAAGCTCCAGAACTAGCCACAAATCCTGCTGGAAAGAACCTAAAAATACTTAAAAATACTTGCAGAGATCTAATGGAGCCGTTTGACTCAAAAGCCTGGTGTCAGGCATGTTCTTTAATAAATAAGAAACGAGCTGATATGTTACAGACCCCAGTCTTTACGTAAAGAAAAAGCTGACATTTAGAGAGAGAGGTCTGGGCTTCTCTGCTTGGGCTGCTGCCCCCGCGACCCGGCTCCGGATAAAGTGGAAGAAAGTGGATGGATGAATGAATCTTGAAAATGAACAAGTCTTCCAGTACAGAGTAAAATGTGAGAGTGAAAATATTGCGTGTACTTAAAACCCCTGGAGGGTCTTGGGTCGATTTGTGGCTATTTTCAAATTTTGATTACATGCCATTTGCACAGTGTTGAATGGACTATAGCCAAATTCTCCAAAAAAAAAGTTTGATATGATTTTATTTCAAAATTCAAGTCTGACTTCCTTCAATTAGCTTCAGTGGCTAAGCTACAGACAAACTTACACTATTGTGCTTAGTGGTCGATTTGTGCCCCATTGAAACCCATTATAAACGCTATTTTTCACTGCAAATTAATTACGGTCAAAGGGATCGTTGATGTTTAGCGTTCATTTTCATTTTGCAGGACGGGCCTTAGAGTTGTAATTTTTTTATTTGTCCACCGGGTGGCGCCCTTGCTCCACATTTGACCCCGGGCTGGAAAACAGCGGGCTGCTTAGATAGACCTGCGGGAAATGAAGCCTCATTTCCGGCGTGTAGCAGCGGCTTCGCCCGCTGATCGGGCGGGACAATTTTTTGGTCCCTAGGACCGTGAGAGGGTGCTTTTTTTTTTTTTAGTCAACAGGAAATGACGTATTTGTTGTCACGTGGTATCGGGCGTGTGTGCTGGAAAAACGGGTCCCCGGTGATCGTGCCCCGGTGATGGTCTGAATTTGTGAAGCGAGTGGTATCGCATTTATCGAAGTCGGCTCCTCGTTGTTTTTTCTAAGCCACGATTAGGCTCATTGAGAGCAGGCATGTGCATGCAGACAGTGTTTGTTTTTACATCTGGTGGGTAACGTCCCTCCCTATATTTTTGGAACAGTACCTCTGAAGCTTGATTTAGATTTCTGCAGGAAATTTACGTTCTAACTTCAGATGTAACACCTCTTAACACTAAACCGGTCCATCATGCTGTTGTTTCCAGTTACAGCGTATATTTCCTGCTGAAGCATATTTCAGGCATAAGACAGAAACATTACAAAAATATACACCTGCAGGCCACTCTATTGTCTTTATTTGACTAAATGCACTAAATTGCTGCCACAAGCTTTTGAACACATGTACCTAATAAAGTGGCTGGTGAGTGTCCTCAGTCCCAGCTCGGATACAGATGTGTCGGTGTGTCTTTGTTCCCTGCAGTAGTGCCCTCTCCAGCTCAGTCATCATCCACATACCCCAGGACACTGTCCGAGCCAAAGAGATCATCGCCTACGTCAACACGCTGAAGACTCAGGTCAGCTATTACGCAGAGAGGCTGTCTCAAGCTGCCAAAGACCAATCGGCCAGCGGACTGGAGTGGACGCTCGCCAGTCTGGTTGACAAGGTACTAAAAGTGTTTGACGTTACGTGGGGACGCTTCATATTTCATTCATACCCTCTTCCTTTCAGACCCGTCAGCTGGTGGCAGTGTGCGGCTGCAAGCTGCTAGCTTCAGCTATTTAGGCCCTGAACGCAGTACGAGTACATCGCAACCAAAGCTTCTCCTTCCGCTGAGTCTGAACAAGTAGTGCTCCGCAATGACAAGGATACGCTGAGAGCAAAGTACAGCGGTCACAACAGCCAGTCGTCACTGCACGTGGACTGGCACGAAGAGGAGTGGGTGAGTTGATCAGCAGTTATTGGCTGTTTTCTGATTCCAGATTTTTTATTTCTTTAGCATGACAACAGACAAGCTTAGTTTCTTGGCACACATTGTGGATACAGCTTGATATCTTAACTACACTCTGAACTCTGTTTTTCTTTTCTTGTTGCTTCTTCTTCTTCTTGAGTCATCCCTCTCATGTTGATTTCCAGCTCAGGTCACTCCTTACTTTTAAGAAGTTGGAGGATTCGTGAGCAGATTTTTCCTTCACCATATCAGCCGACTTTATTCTATGAGAAAATACTCTTAAATGACTCGTCTTTAAAAAGTGTTCAGTGTTTTATGTCTGGTCTGTGTGTCATCTTTGTCTTTACAATGTTGCAGCAATACTTTAGTAATGATATGATATGATATGATATGATATGATATGATATACCTTTATTAGTCCCACAAGGGGAAATTTAAATGTTGGTTTAGTGTAAGCTCAGCTTTTTAACTAATGTAAGAAGTGTTATGACTGACTCGTTTTTAATACCTAAATCTGGCCTCAGTGCACAAACCTAAATGAATCGGTACATATGAAAGCGCCCAAGTCACGAGCTGTGTTCAAGGACATGGATAAAACAAAAAGGTTCAAATTTGTGCCCAAAAACCCCACAAATCAGTGTCACTGTTTTAAAATCTGCTGCGAGACCGCTCTAAATGTCAGCTTTTTCTTTACGTAAAGACTGGGGTCTGTAACATATCAGCTCGTTTCTTATTTATTAAAGAACATGCCTGACACCAGGCTTTTGAGTTAACGGCTCCATTCGATCTCTGCAAGTATTTTTAAGTATTTTTAGGTTCTTTCCAGCAGGATTTGTGGCTAGTTCTGGAGCTTGACCCTAAAAGATTTCAGTGTGTCGGTGCTTCTGCTTTCCCTGTTGTCCTTCTCTTCCGTCTTTATTTCTGTTTCTGTCAAATTTAAAAACAACTGCACTCTGAAATACACACTCTTTGCAAGATGTTGTCTAAACTAGTGGTTGGAAGGCATATTTGTGTTTGGTCTCTGATGGTTTATTTACACTTTTTGCAGGCCACGCCCACGGACTACAGCGCCATGATGAGCAACAAAGCCAAGAAGTCTATTGACTTCCTTCTGATGCAGGACACCGCCCCGACGATAGCCACGGACGTGTCACTGCAGTACCGCCTCGACATCGTCTTCTGCCAAACGGTCACCTACACATATTTTAATTATTGTATGTCTGAGCTGATGCGTTTATCCTGGAGTGACTCAGAGTGAAGGAGAAGGCCAAGAAGAAGTGTAAATATCATAGAAGCAAGGAGTTCAGAGCTCTACGACTTAGTGTCTTTATGGTATTTATGTGTGTAATGGAGACCAGGGGTTCCATTACCCTTACTTGTATTTTTATTAATTGACTGACTGATTTGTATTTAAAAACCGTAATGAAGAAAAACACACACTGGTTGATTGTGATTCTTTATTAGGCTTTTTGGGTTGTTATTTAAGTGACTCGTTAAAGGTGAAGAGACAGGGGGACTGGCCATCCTACCTGTGTCAGGAAAAGAACCTGTGTTAGAGCTGTTCACATTTAATCATTTGTCTGTAACCTAAATTAGTTGTATATGTAAAAAGAGAAGTGTTAACAGTACTCACTTTGTAAAGAGTAAAAGCAGCTCAATCACCTGCTTATGAGTATTCCCTGACAGAATGAAAGTGGCAAAAGTAATACCATTATATAAATCAGGAGATAAGCATAGTTTTAATAATTATAGGCCAGTGTCTCTTTTATCACAGTTTTCAAAATTGCTAGAAAAACTCTTTGCACAAAGACTTGATAGTTTTATTGAAAAATATCAACTAATACATGAAAACCAATTTGGATTTCGTAAAAATAGGTCAACGGCATTAGCGTTGTTGACTTTTATTGAAGATATTTCATCTGCAACACATAATAATAAATACACAGTGGGAGTATTTGTTGATTTAAAAAAAGCTTTTGATACGATACAACATTCTATTTTGATTTCTAAATTGTATAACTATGGAGTGAGAGGAGTAGCATTGAATTGGTTAATGAGTTATTTAGAGAATAGGTTGCAATATGTTTATTATTTTGGCAATACTTCTGAAAGACTGAAGATTGTATGTGGTGTTCCTCAAGGTTCTATTTTGGGACCTAAACTCTTTAATTTATATATTAATGATATTTGTGACGTATCTAAAAGGTTAAATTCGATTTTATTTGCAGATGACACAAATTTTTATTGTTCTGGAGAGAATTTGAAAGACTTGGTTGAAATTATGACTTCTGAGATGTTAAGAATAAAAAAATGGTTTGATGTAAATAAATTATCTTTGAATCTGACAAAAACGAAATATATGATATTTGGCAATCGTGTAAAGGAGGATAAAGTCATTATGTTTATAGAGGAAGAATTGATTGAAAGAGTTACTGAATTTCGTTTTTTGGGTGTAATAGTGGATGAGAATTTGACATGGAAATCTCATATTGAACATATTAGAAAGAAAATGGTCAAAAGTATTTATATTTTGGGTAGTATAAGAGATTTATTAAATTATAAAACAATGCGTATTTTATATTTTTCTTTGTTTTTTTCATATATCAACTATTGTGTTGAAGTTTGGGGGAATACATATGAGAATACCATAAAACCTTTAAACCTATTACAGAAGAAAGTTATACGAATAATTCATAATGTTAAATATAGAGAACATACAAATAAATTATTTATAGAATCAAAATTATTAAAATTAGGAGATTTAGTGAAATTAAGGACATTATTAATTATGTTTAAGGCTAAAAATAATATTTTGCCTTTTAAGTTACAAAGAGTATTTTTGATGTGTTCAAGGGGAGAAGAGAATAGAAGGAAATTTTATTTTAAACATCAGTTAGCCAGGACTACACAAAGATTAATGAGCACAACGGTTAGGGGTATAAGACTGTGGAATTCACTTCATTATAATTTAAAGAATTGTATAAATTTACAATGTTTTAAAAAGTGTTATATGTTTAAAACGATAACTCAGTATGAAGAATGCGAATGAATGTGATGTTGGTTTGGGATTCGACCGGAGAGAAATGTCAATATTAGTTTGTTCCTGATTTTTGGTGCCCACCGGTGATATAAGTTCGATGGTAGATAGGGGGCAGGGTTTAATAAGAATATTTTCTTCTTCCTGCTCCTTTTCACACATGGTTGTTGGGTTTTGTTGACAGAAGATGTGGTTGTTTTGTTTGATTTGTAGTACCAAGTGTGAAATAAATAAAAATGAAATGAAAATGAAAATGAGCTCCTGGAGAAAACCAATGTGCCAGGCTAGGGGAGTGTGTGTTGGAGTGATTTTGTTAAAAGTTGTCATTATTGTGCTTGGACCTTGTCTTGAACTGTATGTTCAGATATTTTCTGTTCCTCCCCCACATGTAGGATGTTGGGGATGTTACTAGCTATAGTTTTCAACTGCAGGCACAATCTATGTAAGATTCTGGTTTCCTTATTTGGTAAGGAATGTTCACTTCCTGCCCTTTATGGGCTCACCATGTAAATGGTGGACTGTTAGAGAGGTTAAGCCATATACGAGGTTGAGGGGAGATGACCCTTTTATGACTAGAGATGCGGTTAAAACGTTTGTAAGCAGGAAGTCACGTATACAGACACACATACACTCTCTCTCACTCACACACACACACACACACACACACACACACACACACACACACACACACACACACACACACACACACAGTGCCTTAGCTTTTACCACACAACATATGGGGTTTACAATGGGCGGTTGTGTAACTGTTTTCATTCAATAAAAGGCTGCGAGTGGAGGCTGGAGTTGGAGTTGTCTGAGTTTGGGTGTAGAGCTTGCAACTCTGAGAATCCGACCAGGCTTCCCCTGCACAAGTAAAAACCAATCGAACTCTGATTGTCTTACTTTGTTCTGAGTCAGCGAGGGCTGAAACCTAACTGTGGTTAAGGTGTTTTAATGCAGCGGTCCCCAACCGCCGGGCCACGGACCGTCGTTTGGTCGAGAGATGAGGCTCGGGTGTGAAATGTATGGTTTTCAGAGTTTTTATCGTTTTTTATCGTTATTTTGTTATCGTTTTTATCGTTAACTCTGTTTTCCTGGGTCTTTCACGTGTGTTATGAATAAATCTTCTTTTTTTCCGGTACCGGTACTAGTTTTATTTTGTTGTATTTATCTGTGACACCTTAAAGGCCGGTCCGTGAAAATATTGTCGGGCATAAACCGGTCCGTGGCGCAAAAAAGGTTGGGGACCGCTGTTTTAATGTATATAGAAGAGACTGAAGTTTATATGTTATGGAGTTATTTATAGGACTTGTTACAAATCTTCATATGTCTATGATGTGTTATATCAGCCCGTTCTCACTCCCGAGGCGTAACATGTCGACGTTTTGTCACGTCCCGCGGCGTTCCTGAGGAACGTGAAAGGAGACCTTCGGCGTTCTTATGGTACGCGGCGGGCTATGGCTGGAATCCAGTGCAATGACGCTCCCGCGGTAATAGACGTTCCAGCCCTGTATTCCAGCCCTAAACCTAACCTTATCCCTAGCCCTGACCATAACCTTATTCCTGACCTTAACCAGGACTTTAATGATGTTAAATAGCGTGTTTCTAAGCGATTTGAAGAAAAAGAGCAAACATGTGTAGATTCAGTCCAGACAGTTCTCATATTTCCTCTTTTTTCCGAGGTCGTCATTCAGGAACGTGGTGGGTAGCCGAAAACGTAATATGGTGACGATTTGTCACCTAGCGTAAAATGTTACGCTTTGGGAGTGAGAACGTGTTGGTTATATTGTAGTGGTTTTCTTATGGGGAGGGTTTTGTTTCCCTTTGGTTTGCTGACCCCCAGACTTGGTCTATTCCAGATGCTCACCTGAATCAGGTAGAGTATAACAGGAAGCCATTTGCTTTTCAGAAGGGTTGGATTCTTTGCTGTATCACCATGTGTTCTCATTAATAAAGTACATTTTACTCCAGTCTCGTGCTATTTTAGTGGAAGTGACCCATGACCGTCGGCCAAAACTGACAATATGACTATTAAAAGTCTGAGTAATACTGTAATTTTCTGCTGCTCATTCCTGTGCAATATCCCATCTGACCTCCCGTCATATTTCTTTTCAAGATTTTCTTATTTAATCACTAGTGTACATATATTTATAGATACATATATATATATTTTTTTAGTCATCTTTTCTCTTTTACCACGTCTCTCTAATATTTTGCTCTTTACTATTTTTCTATTTTTTATTTTATTTTATTATATTTTATTATATTTTCTTCTACTGTACCATGCTGCTGAGTGACTGCTGCTCGTCAAACACATTTCATTGCAATGTTGACCCTGTGCTAACTTGCATATGACAAATAAAACTGAAAACTGATAAAACTGAAAACAGTAAAGGCAAAGGGAACACATCAAGTAAGGATTTCACACTCCCACTCACAACGGCACTTTCAAAGCATAAAGCCAAATATTTCAAAATTTCATTTTGAGGCATTTTAAAAATGAATGTGTTTGAGTTTCATTGCTCCAAAGTAATGTTTTCATATAAGCAAGATAACCAGTTTGCAACCATGTAAGTACAGTCCTCTATTGTGAACAGACGTGTTGGCAATCTGTCTGCGTTTATAAATTAGACAACAGTTATTTGCAGATCTTCATCAATCTGCCTGAGAGTGATTGCAGTCGGTCTGAGTTGGACTGCAACTGTTTTGAGTCAGGTTGCCTCCAAGGAGGCAGTTTATTATTTTCCTTTCCTAGTTGGACAGATGGCTGTTGTTTTGTTTTTACTGTAGTGTGCTGGGCCATTAATGGCTCAGGGGCTGCAGCGTATCCGCGCCAACACCTAAGGCCAACGTGGAATCACCGGTCAGACTAACATAAAGAAAGAATCTGTTAAATTACACATTTGTATTCATTAAGTCACAGACAATGAAAACAAGCAGAAATCAAGATGTAATATTTTTATAATTTTATTGATGTTAAATTAAAGTCCCAGCTTAGTTATGTTATCAGTGCAAGTCACTTCAATCTGTATAGCACCAAAGGAAACAATGGTGTTTTCAAGGTGCTTCACACTGTAAGGTAACAACTTACAGTATTAAAAAGAAAACCCCAAAAGAACAAACCCCTCTGAGCAAGCACGAGGCGACAGTGGGAAGGAAAAACTCCCTTTTAAGAGGAAGAAACCTTCGACAGAACCAGGCTCAGGGCGGGGTGGCCATCTGCCGCGACCATTCCTGGGGATTTCAAAAATGACTTGATCTGATCTAAATGTAAAACTAGCTCATTTAAAGTGTCCAGTGAGTTTTAGAAAATATTTTGCTGTTGATATCACGATGTCACTATAAAGTGGAAACTTTGTTTCTTCCCTTACACCTCCCAAAAAATGCACGCACCGATGAGAAGCACTTAGATATGCAACTTGGTTCTGTGAATATCTTTCTTTTGAAAGTTTTAACAATATCTTCATCAAGATCTTGGAAGTTTAATTGCCAGAATGTCACCAAAGATGCATGCTTCCATCTTTTACAGAGGGATTTGAAAACCCTCTCGCTGAGTTTCTTGAACTTCTCTGGTGGGATTTTGTCGTATCTGGCCCTGATTTCAGTCCAGATTTTCATGGTAAGCCGGTTGGAGATAGCTTCAGCACTTTCAATGCTGAAGACTGTGCCTGATTTTTTTGAAACCTGGGAAATCAGTCCTTCCACAAAGATTTCCACTGAAAATCTGCATCTTTCTTTCTTTTCATATGATTCCAGTCTATCAGTAACTGTTACTGCCAACAGGTGTTCTTGGAATACTGAAGTAGTTATGATATTAAATATTGGTTGTTCCATTAAATTCATTGAATCCTCCTCCCCACTCCTCCCCATTTTCAATGATATTAGTGACAATTTATGTAATTTGTCACAAATATCAGTGAAAATCGCATTAGCAATGCAGTCAAAATAATTCTGCACTTTTCGGTCTAAATGCAAATCCATCCCCTTGAATTTGTCCAAGAGTAGATCCAACAAACGTTTTTGGTGAGAATGAGGGCACTTTAAAAGTTTACCAAGCTTTGAAAGCACAGCCTGAATTAATGTCTCTAACCATCTTTCAAAGTCTAAGGTTTTTTCAGGTGGCTCACAGTCTACAGAAGATCTGTGATGCTGTATCTTTTTATATGACTCCGTTTGACTTACGTTTGTTAACGGTGGGATGCTGGCTTCATGTTCAACACAGGATTTCTGCTGCTGGGGATCTGGAATTGGATTGTTTTCTGCTTTTGCAGCACTGTGTTGGTCAGCATTTTGACAGCTTTCTTCTGTGTTAGCTGTTTCTTGGCTGTTAGCATCTATATTCTGTGCTGTATCAAACTCCTGCTCAGCAGAATCGTCCAAAAATTTCACACGTGACAAAACCGTTTTGCCAGTAGTGGTGTGGACAGAACAGTTTTCATGTACAGGGGAGTTCTGGGAAGACCTCAGTGGTGATACTGCTACTGACTGTGCACACAGGTCCATTACCTCCTCTACAAAACCTACAAGCCGCTTAGCGGTGAAGCAATCCGGATAGCCTGAGATAAGCTCTCCCCACTGCTTGATCGAAAAACTACTGAACAAGTTATTCAAGAGGGATACCAAAGCATGTACTGTAGAATTATCCCCATTGGTCTGAACTGTTTCATCATTTGTCATTGTGTTACAGTTCGAGCTTGCCATTTCACTTTTTTGTTTTTTATGTCTAAAATGTTGTTTTGTGTTAAACTCCGTGTTTGAACGTTTAAAGCGCTGCTGTCCCGCTGTGTGAATGCGTTTCAACTGAACAGCCAGGTCTATATATAAGGTCGGTTTAAGGTTTCTTTGTAACGTCACCTGACGTTTCTTTGTAACGTCACCAGTCAAAGGACTGGCCCGCCCCGTCATAACGAAAGGGGCGGGACAAATCTGTTGCTTAGCAACTGAAAAAAAGGCACACCGCGCTGAATGCTACATCCGGCCTGCGACGGTACACCGCCTCCGCACCACCGTTTAAACATGAAGTGTGGATGTTAGAAGATCCCAAATATGGTGAGCTACTGGGAAATTACTCACGTTTTTGTTCTTGAGAGTGAGCGATAATAAGCGACATTTTATTGAGAAATTACAGTAGTCTGTCTACAAAAACTACAAAAATGACCTAAATAAGACAGAAGTACACATTCATTTTTATCGTTTTGTCAACAACAGGGCGCATGAGGTTTGTTCAGTATTTGTTGTGTCTACAAGGCTCAGGCGCCCCCATGAAGTGTCTTATTTGTATAGTTGAAAGCATTATAAAGGAACGCAAAACTAAATTACATATAATTATAATTCTTGGCACTTTCTGGTGTGTGTGAGTTAGTGTTTCTCTTTTATGATTTGTGGGTCCAGCATCAAATTTAGAATCCTTCCCATCACACATGAGGTCTTGAATAATCATCTTATTTTAAAGACCTCGTAGTTTGATAGTTTGCTCTCAGACTGTGGGCTTCCTTGTGGTTTTTAGGATATTTAGAAGTAGAAGGGGATCATCCTTCTGTGGAACCAGCTCCCAGTTTGAATGCAGGAGACGGACACTATCTCTACTTTTAAGATTAAGTTTCAAAGTTACCTTTTTGCCAACGCATATAGCTAGGGCTGAATCAGGTGACCATGAATCCTCCCTTAGTTACCCTGGGACTACCCTGCTGGGGGATTCCCACCATGTGTTTATACACCTCTCTGCATTCAATAATTAGTGTGAATGCTTGAAAAGCATTCACAGTATTGTTATTCTAATCTTTATTATTATTAGTGTGAATGCTTGAAAAGCATTCACAGTATTGTTATTCGAATCTTTATTATTATTAGTGTGAATGCTTGAAAAGCATTCACAGTATTGTTCTTCAAATCTTTATTATTATTCCATATTCCGTACGTTTTTTGGCATCTAACTCCTTCAAAACCGTTCAACTTAGAAAAACCATTCAAACATCGTTAGATTCCTATTATTTTGGACATGACTGCTTCTATTTTTCTCATTTTTAACATTTATATTTTTAATTTTATTCAACTTTATTCAACAAAAATTTCCCATGTATTTCAATGGGGAGACCCTTCAAATTCTCATTCAACTTACTCATTTTTAAACTCTTACTACTTCCACATACATTGACATAGAGCCACCATTCAAACTTTAAAACGAAGACAAGACATTCAACTATTCAACTTGTATTTATCTTTTCAATATCTATTATACTTTTTCTTCAGTTCCAGTTTAAGTTTCATGATGTTTTTTCACCCGTTTCAAAATTTATAATGGGTGTGTATGGGACGGAATGTTGGGGCTAGAGTGAGACAGCTCAACTGCTAGAGTGAGAGGAGCAAAAAAATTAATCTTAAAATCTTTTTTAAAACTGCTGCTGTGTCTGCAGCGTTTGCTCTACAGGTATGATTTTACCCTCAAAACGTAGCCATCGCTGTCCTCTTTCATCCAATGTGTTTACTATTGTACTAGGTGTTATGGTTCTTTCATAAATGTCACCAATGCACAGCCTCCTCCCTCCAACTCTTCCATAGACTCTAATGTTAAAATGGCTCAGAAGGTTCGTTTGAAAATCAGAAGAGCATGGTGTCTTTCCACTGTCACCACGTCCATATAATAAACTCCACAGACATGAAAACTGAGAATTCAGTAGACTAGACATTGCTGTCGCTCACGGTGAAAGAATTTTGTCAACACGACATGTACTTTTCATTTGGGAAGAATTTGTTTCGGCCTGACTTTTCTGTTCATTTTAAGCAGCAAAAGTGAGGCGCATGTCTGTGTCGTGTGTATGGAGCCATTGGGTGCAGTTACTATAGCAACCAGGCTCACACCTGCCTGCTTAACGAGCTCTCTCTCACTCTGCCAAGGTTAAACCTAAAAATGTTAGATTGTAGTAAGATTAACTTTTTCAATAGTACAATAAGACAGATTTGACAGGGTTTTGCCACAGATTAATAGTTTGTCACTAGTTAGTATATGCCAACTAAGTAGAGCATTGTGATTGGCACAAAGGTTTTTCAGATCTGGGCAGTTGGAGTCAGTTGATGACTTCAAAATCATCCTTTCTGACTGGATAATTAAAGCTCTCAGCATCTATTGGTCTGTAGTTAATTTCCCCACCTTTTAACTAACGTTTAACTAATCTAATCTCATTTAATGTTTCTGTTTATAGTCTGTATAGTTTATCTCCCCACGAATACACTCAAAGTAGTCTTAAAATAAAACCCACAAAACAGTTCAAGATTTAATACTTTTTATTTGCTCATTTAATGCCAGTTGCCCTGTTTTTCTGTATGTCACTCATTCGCTTATACTTGGGCAAAAAGTACCAATTTGTACACTAGTATAGTGTATTTTTTCCCTCTATCTCTCTATGTCTGTCACACACAGAGACCAACACACAGACATGTATATGCTCATTATTGCTGTTCAAACTGATGGTCAAATTTCCAAGCACCACCTGAACGCCTCATCTGTTTTTAACCTATCACTGGACCAACTGTCGTCATTCCGCTTCGCTCTCTGCTGTGGTAAGTACAGTACACTCAGTACTGCAGTGTTTTATTTTTATGATGGAAAAAATACATATTTGACATTTAAACTCACATATCAAGTCCAACAGAGTTAAAAAGAATTCAAAGAAGAAAGAAAAAAGAATAACCTTCGCTATCATTTATATACGTTTATGATGTTTTGCTGTTAGCAGCAGTGCTAACGCTAGCTTCGATGCTAATGCTAGCAACAATGCTAATGCTAGCAACAATGCTAACGCTAGCTATAGTGCTAACACTAGCCTTAGCACTTGTTAACTGACAAAAATAATATTCCTGTGATATTTCTTGCCGGTCAGTGAGACAAAAGTAAGAAATGAGCTTTATTATTGCCATTGTGGCTCAGTTTTAACAGTAAGAGTGCTAGCGCTAGTAGCATTGCTAACGCTAGCTGCAATGCTAACGCTAGCTGCATTGCTAACACTAACTGAAGTGCTAATGCTAGCCGGAATGCTAGCGCTAGCAGCAATGCTAAGGCTAGTAACAGTCTAACAGTAGCCTTACATAAGTGGCAATACTTCAGTTAATTAGTTTGAATTGTAAAATGGCTGCTGTATCAGTTGGTGTGCTATATTACTCTATAATTACCCTGCTGACTATAAGTTCAGTGTATCATGTCGTGTGGGCTTTGTATTTCTGTTAGTCTGATAACACTGTACAGACAACTAACGTATTATTTCTCGTGTTACACTTTCAGGAACCTGACTGACACTGTGCTTTGCCTGGTAGGTGTGCACATACTGTAAGAGAAGTAGACCAAAATAATAAAATAATCTGACTAATATAAGCTTTGATGGGTTCAAACTTTGTGCTAGACCTTTTAAACACAATTTTATAATAAATACACATAAGTGCAGCTTAACAATTGGGCTAAAATATTTTTTTCGTACATTTTTGTAGTCACACTACATGTGATTAATTAATGATTCACTCAATCATATTTGTATTTAAAAATATTATTGCTGAATTTAATTAAATATTTATTCTTTTAAAAAGTGCCCAATTATGCAACTTTTTGCACATGGCAGCCGACAACAGTTTAGCTTGAATATTTGTTTTGTCCTTTTTCAGTAGTCACAATTAGTTCATACAATTACCATGTGATATAATTTTAATAAAATAATTTTTTTCTTGTTTTTTGTTCACAGTGTGCAGAAGAAGAACAAGGACCAGATCTCCAGTCTTCTCTCTCACATCCCAACCCCCCAACCCCTCTATCCTCTGTCCTGCTCCACCTGTTGTCTCTGCCTTCTTTCCATCTGTATTTCACTCTGTGGTTTGTGAGAAATTTTGCCAAACCAACAATCCTTTTGCGGTTTGATTTAAAGCCGTGTCTCTCCTGCTCTGTCTGTTCTCTCTGCTAAATTTTCTCTCTACCTGTTTTTCACTCTTGGCTTGCTGCTGAAAAACGCCAAGCCAACAAAGCAATAAAGAGTGCATATTTTGCCTCAACCTATGAACAAACTGAACAAACAAAGAAAAATCTGCGGTTTGATTTAAAGCCGTGTCTCTCCTGCTCTGTCTGTTCTCACTGCTAAATTTTCTCTCTACCTGTTTTTCACTCTTGGCTTGCTGCTGAAAAACGCCAAGCCATTAAAGCAATAAAGAGTGCATATATTGCCTCTACCTGAGAACAAACTGAACAAACAAAGAAAACTAATTCACGGTTTGATTGTGATTTCCCAGCCGTGTCTCTCCTGCTCTGCCTGTTCTCTCTTCTAAATTTTCTCTCTACCTGTTTTTCACTCTTGGCTTGCTGCTAAGTTGTGCCAAGCCAATAAAGAGAGTGCATAATATTCTCTCAACTGAAGAACAAACTGTCAAACGAAAGACAACTGTTTAAGACAAATAAAAACTGAAATATAAAAACAAAGACAACATCTCCTGGTGTGTGCCACTCTTATCTTGTGAACATATTTTCTAAAGACTAAGAAACACTTGCAGTGTGTGAAAATGCCAAGGAAGCAGAAAAAGTCACAAGCTGCAAAACAACGCTGGAAAAAGTTTCATGAGTTTCACAAAGTACCAACATGTGAACAAGCTGAGTTTGATTTTCCTCAGAGCTCTGCAGAAGACAGTGTGTCTACAAAGACCAATTCTGACAGTGTCAAACAGGCAGGTCAACATGTTCCTGCACATGTACAACAGGTATCTTATGCTGATGCTGTAAAGAGTGGACTGCAGCATGAATTTAATGAACAACATGAGGTGTCATGTGACCCACAGGTGGGTTATGCTGATTTTTTGAAAAGAGGCTGTCACAGTGATGTGGCAGGACCATCTCATGCAGAAAGACTGAACCTTGAAAACCAGCCCTCTGTTATACATGTCTGTGCATCTCGCAGCCAGGCTCATCCTAAATATGGAGACTCCAGAAACAAGCAGTGCACATGTAACTCACTCACATTTCTTGCTTTCCTTCATGAGAATGAAAACATGACTACAGCTGACCTTAATCTGGTCTTGGATAAAGGTGATG
Organism: Diplotaxodon limnothrissa; assembly: GCF_057381915.1. NCBI lineage: Eukaryota > Metazoa > Chordata > Actinopteri > Cichliformes > Cichlidae > Diplotaxodon > Diplotaxodon limnothrissa. The sequence goes on from NC_140610.1 coordinate 44,968,319, forward strand.
TGATGTACAAAGAGGCCAAGAAAAGATTTCCTAAAAATATTCATTTGGCAACCGATGAGCTGCCAGACAAAGTTGATGCTCGCAGGTCTATGTATCATGTCAACATGACACAGCCTTCCCGGTATGGGACATTTGAAGAACCTCCAGAGGAGGCAGTAGATACCTTTCTGAGCTTAGAAGCAGGACTGAGCTGCCTGTTGTCAGATGTGCAGTATGCCTTACTGATTATGAGTGGATTGTGTATCGCAGTGTTCAGATCCACATCAGGCATATATGGTTTCTTTGACCCACACCCCAGAACACCCATTGGTCTTCCTCTACTACTACAGTCACGTAATCGTGGTACAGCTGTGATGCTGAAATTCACACTCCTCAGTGACATGATTAAGAGGCTCCAAGATTCTTATGAAATGATGGAGATATCACCCTCTTGTAACTATGAACTGAAGCCTGTGCAGTTCTACAGTATGAGCACAGTCAACCTGAGTGATACTATCACAGACACAGTCTGCAGACCAACAGCTGCCACTGCTGTGGCACCTACTCACTCTGATACAACTGTTGATGAAGCAAACCCCTCTACTCCAAGGAGAAACACAACCACTGATCCGACTGAAAATATCTTTTGTCAAATGTCCATTTGTACGCCACTGGTGAAACAAAAAGAAGTCCACATGACTCAGTTCACATCATATGAAGATCAGAATGAACCTCCTAATATACCAACTGAAGAACTATGCAGTGAATTAAGTTTCTTTCCATCAAGTGATGCTTTTTCATGTCAATCAAATGCTGCCATAACAAATGTTGCTGCCTGTGACCTTTCTGATATAGTTTTACAAAAAGTGACAAAAGTTAATAAACATCAAAGGCGAAAAATGAAAAGACGATTAATGGCATCAGAGAAAACCAGAAATCAAAGAAAAGAAAATCAAAAAAGGAAAGAACGACAAAAGTATGCTTCAAACAAAGAATACCAAGAAAAGAAAAAATCTTGCACAAGCAAGGCATTTAAAAAGAACCCTGAAGTTAAACGGAAGCAACAACAGTATATGAAAAGACGTTACTGTGAGAATGATGAATTCAGGCAGAAAAAACAACAATATATTAAAAGACGTTATTATGACAATGCTGAATTTAGACACAAACAAAAAAACTACATCACTAAAAGGTATCGAGAAAGCCCAGAATTCAGAGAGAGGCAGAGATCTCGAGTTACTCAGCGTTATGCACGTGACAATGCATTCAGAGTAAGACACAAACAACTGATGAAACAACTAATGCGAGAAAGGTATCAAAGTAATCTTGCATTCAGGATTATGCACAATATAAGATGTGCAATGAAAATAAAAAGGAAATACAGATGGGTGAACATACAAACCCAAGAGAGTGACAACAGTGTGATCAACGAGGCCATATCTGTGTTCAAATCACAAATCAAAGTTGGACCATCATACCCATGTACTGTATGTTTCAAGGCTTCATTTCAAAACCAAGTACGACCCTGCAGAAGGTCAAATTATGTCAAAAACCCACATGTGGTTGAAACATGTTTGACAGGAAAGTTTGTTCATGTTTGTGACGAAAACTGCAGAAATGAGCAGTGCAAAGTGCCTGATGAGAGAAAGAGAGAGTGGATTTGTCACACCTGCCACGATCATCTTAAAAATGGATCCATGCCAGCACTTGCTGTTGCCAATAAGTTGGATCTTGCTGATATTCCAGCTGAACTGTCTGATCTCAACATACTGGAGAGACATCTCATAGCCAAGTGCATACCATTTGCCAAGATCATTCCTCTTCCCAAAGGCAGACAAAGAGCAATTAGAGGAAATGTGGTCTGTGTCCCATCAGAGGTACAGGAAACTGTTGAAACACTACCTCGATTGAGAATTAATTCTCAGGTCATGAGAGTAAAACTGAAGAGACGCTTGTCTTACAAAGGTCATCAGCTGTTTCAGACTGTAAGCTGGTCTAAACTTGTGCAAGCACTGCATAAACTCAAGCAGATTCATCCACAGTATAAGGATGTGAGCATCAGAGATGATGCTGAGCTGTGTGATCCAACTCTTCCTGATGAAGATGATGAGGATGATGATGATGAAAACATGAATGAGGACGATTATGATGAGGCTGATTTAATGGAAATTGACAGCTGTGAGAAAAATGCACTGAGTGAAGCACAAAATATAAATGAACAGGACATTGACATGTTACCCTGTGATGGTGAACAATCGCATGAACAGATGAGAGATGATTCAGAGCAAGCAGATGGACTGACTAATGGTGGTTTTGCACTCGAGTCCTGTTTGCAGCCCCCTGATGTGGCTGAGGAGATATTATGTTTCAGTGAAGGAATCTACTCTGTTGCTCCTGCAGAGAGAAACAATCCAATAAGTTTTTTCAAAACACCTAAACTGGAGGCCATGGCCTTCCCTGTGCAGTTTCCTACAGGTCAAAACACACTTGATGAAAGAAGGCTGATCAAAGTATCCCCCAGTGGGTATTTCAAATCAAGACTTTTCTGCATTGATGATCGTTTTGCCAAAGACACAAACTATTTGTTCTTTGCACAGTTTGTGACTGAAATACACTTGGCTACATCCAGCATGACAGTACAGTTAAGGAAGGCAAAGCCTCTGACCAGAGATGGTAGAAAAATAACCTCAGGCATGTTACAAGATAAACATGAGGTGGAGAAACTGGTGCGAAATAAAGATGCAGTGAGATTCATGCAGCCTCTGAGAGGAACCCCAGCCTATTGGGAGAAAACAACAAGAGATCTTTTTGCCATGATCAGACAGTTGGGAACTCCCACGTTCTTTTGCACATTTTCAGCTGCTGAAATGCGCTGGCCTGAAGTGATCGAGGCAATAACAAGGCAGCAAGGTGAACAAGTGAATTTTGAAGGACTCGACTGGTCAGCAAAGTGTGACATCCTGAGAAGCAATCCTGTCACAACAATGCGCATGTTTGACAAGAGAGTTGAAGCATTATTCAGAGATTTACTCTTATCTCCCGCAGAGCCACTTGGCAAAGTCATTGACTACTTTTACAGAGTTGAGTTTCAGCACAGAGGAAGCCCACACATACACTGCCTCCTGTGGGTAGAAGGTGCTCCTGTGTTTGAGGAGGATGATGAGCAAACTGTTCTTGATTTTATAAACAAATACATCACAGCTCAGCTGCCTGATCCACATAAACAACCCGAACTGTACAAAAAAGTAACAGAAGTGCAAAAACACAGTAAGAACCACACAAAGACGTGCTTTAGGAGTTTAAGCTCCGGGTGCCGTTTTGGTTTTCCCAAACCACCCTGCAATGAGACAATGATCACAAGACCCAGTGAGGATGATGCACTGGAAGTAGAAACGGCAAAGAACAAGCTCAGACCACTGAACCAGCTGCTGAATGAACCTGAAACTGCTTCCATGAGTTTAGAGCAGCTCTTGGAAAGATGCAAGTTGACACATGCAGAATATGAGAGATACCTGAATAAAATGAACATGAGGAGTACGATCATACTAAAGCGTGATCCAAAAGACTCTTGGATAAATGGCTATAATCCACATCTGCTTGAAGCCTGGAACAGTAATATCGACATAAGCTTTGTTTTAGATGCTTTCGGCGCTGCAAATTATTTAATGAAATATATATCAAAAAAAGAGGGCGGGCTATCTGAGTACCTGAAAACTGTCATTGAGAACTCCAATAAGGACAGTGTAAATGAGTGCGATGAAATGAGAGCTGTCATGCAGGCATATTCAAAGAAGCGAGAGATCAGTGCACAGGAGTGTGTTGCTCGTGCATGTGGTCTTCACATGAAGCAATGTTCACGTGCTGTAATATTCATTCCAACTGATGATAATCCTGTGAAAATGAGTCGTCCCCTGTCAGTTCTGGACAACACAACACCTGAGTCTTCCAATGTTTGGATGACATCTTTGAATGACAAATACAAAGCCAGACCTGAAACACCAGAGTATGAGGAGATGTGCATGGCAGACTTTGCTGCTACTTGCAGGATTGTCTATGGCCAACAGAAAAAAGGTAAAGATGTTTTGCCCCTTCTCAATGAGATGGGGTTTGTGCAAAGGCGCAAAAACAATAAGCCTGCTATTATCAGATTTCACCGCTGCTCACAAGAAAAACATCCAGAGCAATATTACGGAAGACTGCTTAAACTGTACCTTCCTCATCGTTCAGACCACGAACTGAAAACACCATCGTTGCCAACCTATCAGGCTTTCTATGGTGCTGGCTGTGTACAGCTGCCAGGTACTGACCGTCTTGAGTACGTGCAACACATTGTCAAAAGAAACAGAGAAAAATATGAGAAAAACAGTGAGGAGATCGAGAGCGCTGTTGAGGAATATGAGCAGAACAGAGGTGTGACTGACGAATGGTGTAATCTGGCACCTGAATCAGATCTCGTAAGGTTGCCACTTGTTGAACAAGAAAGAGAGCGAGACAATGAAAATGAACAGGAAGATGTGCCCGACTACAGCCGTCAGGCTGATGCTTCAACAGAAGTCAGAGCCATCAGGGAACCCCCTGCTATTGATCCCACATTGTTACGTCAGATGTTTCAAAATCTGAATAAGAAGCAAGCCTGCATATTTTATGCAGTTAGAGACTGGTGCATTAAAAGAGTCTGTGCTCTAAATCCAGAGCAGTTTTTCTTTTATATTAATGGTGGTGCTGGAACAGGAAAATCACATCTAATCAAATGCATCTACTCAGAAGCATCTAAGATACTGAGCAAAGTGCCCAGATATGCAGACGACGTTGACATATCAAAACCCACTGTCCTGTTAACTGCTTTCACTGGGACTGCAGCTTTTAACATTTCTGGAACAACACTGCATTCTCTTCTCAAGCTCCCTAGAAGCTTAAAACCTCCCATTCAGGGACTTGGCAATCAGCTGGATGAAGTCAGATCAGAACTTTTGAATGCTGAAATAATCGTCATTGACGAAGTGTCTATGGTGTCAAGACATCTGTTTGCATATGTAGATGCAAGACTCAAACAGATCAAAGGGACTCGGAGACCCTTTGGAGGCATGTCAGTCATTGCTGTCGGAGACTTCTATCAGCTACCCCCAGTGCGACAGTCTAAACCTCTCTGTGTGCACGACCCGTCCGAGATCGACCTGTGGCGGGAGCATTTTCAGATGATCACTCTGACTGAGATTATGCGTCAGAAAGATGATGTTGTCTTTGCTGAGATGCTGAACAGAATTCGTGTAAAAGGAAAGTTGGATGAGCTTTGCGAAGCAGATAGAAATTTGTTGTTACAGGCCATAACTGAACCAGCCCATTGTCCGACTGATGCATTGCACATTTTTGCAACTAATAAAGAAGTGGATGCACACAACTCTTCAACACTGGCTCTGCTCCACACTCATATCATTGACATCCATGCAGATGATTATAGAAAAGATCCTAGAACTGGCAGAATGGCACTTCAAGACAGACCATTGAAAGGAGGTAAAAACGAGTTACCAGACACACTGAAAGTTGCAGAAGGAGCTCGTGTCATGCTCACCAGAAACATTGACATACAAAATGGTTTGGTTAATGGAGCTTTTGGAAAACTACTTAGAGTAGTTCACTCTGAAAACGACCAACACATCATCAAGCTTGGACTTAAAATGGATAATGAGACATCTGGAAAGAATAACCGCACACCAGCAGACGACATGGTGTACATTGAGAGAGCAGAGGAGAATCTGAAGCAGAAAGGAGTGGTACGAAGACAGTTCCCAGTGAAGCTGGCCTTTGCATGTACAATACATAAGGTACAGGGTATGACAACTACATCAGCTGTTGTCTCTCTTAAGAGCATTTTTGAGCCCGGCATGGCCTACGTAGCTGTCAGTAGAGTGACGTCTCTCAGTGGACTGTATCTTCTTGATATGGAGGAGAAAAAAATATTCACCAACCCAGAAATCACTGCAGCGCTTGAGAACATGAGACAAGCCAACCTTGATGACATGATGCCTCTTCTACACGTGAGACAAACCCTCAGCAGGTCAGAGGTTTTCACCATTGTTCATCATAATACAGAGGGACTGCCAGCTCACATTAATGACATCAAAAGTCACCATGAATTGTGTCTAGCAGATGTTTTGTGCCTAACAGAAACACACCTGCGGGGCTCTTTTGTCGCAGAGAGTCTCCACTTGGAAAATTACAATTTGTTCAAACGCAACAGACACCTGTCCTACACAAACTTTCCCCAGATGGCAAACAGAAGTGGTGGTGGAGTTGCTGTTTATGTGAAAAGTGACATTCAAGTGCATGAAAAACAGTACATCCATAATGTAACTGACCTTGAATTTCTGGCTTTAAAGGTTGAAGCACCAGTCAGTGCTCTGATTGCAGTTGTATACAGACCTCCAGACTACACTCTGAGGCCATTCCTGAAAAACCTGGTAAGCCTATTAGACTCATTGGAGATCATGGACTGTCATCCCATCATAGTTTGTGGTGATTTTAATGAGAATGTTTTATCCAGTGCAAACAAACCAATCCTGGAGCTGTTTGAGTCTAGGGGATACGCACAGGTCATCACTGCCCCTACCACAGAGAAGAACACACTGCTTGACCTAATTTTCATTTCTCAGTCAGATCGATGTCTCCATTCTGGAGTCATGAAGACCTACCATAGTTACCATGACCCAGTATACTGTGTATTGTCCTGTGATGATTCATGATCTAGATCTTTGAATACAGTAAGTAATATCTATATTTTTGAATGACTTAAGAAAGTAGAGCGATGCTTGAACTCCAGAAAGAAGTCCAGACGCTTTTCTTTGCAAGCTCCTTTGACTACGATGACCTGGATGACTGAGAACCTTCACAGACATAAAGTAGAGCGATATTTAAAAGTTGACGCCCTGCATTGCAGTATAATGTTTGAATTGTTTACATAAAATACAATTACATGAATTAAGTAATGATATCAGTAAAAGATGACAATTTTATTTATTACAGAAAATCTAAAATTCACTAACAGTAACCTATAAATGTCAGAAAAATCAAATATAGCAGTTTAAAATGAATAGTGTAGGCATATCCTCTCTGCAGCCAGGCTTCAACATCCTGCCAGGCTGCCCCAGTCTCACTGTGGCTGGGAGGGAGGGAGGGTGGACCAGAGGATTGCCTACACAACACATAAATGTTCAACAGCTTCTTCATTGTTTCTGAGAGAACAATAATGACTAAAGGTTGCTTTTTAAAAAAACAAACAAACAAACAAACAAACCTAATTACAGCAATAATGACAGTTAAGCCACTTTATGTGTGCCTCTATTTTGAAATACTATTTACAAAAATTTTATTATTTTGGTTTGTTATAAACTTTAAACTTTTTCAAAAGTATACATTATATTTTTGGACCAATTTTACTATGAAACATAAATTTTTATGAGCTTTTATCATGTTTCTGGCCAGTGCAATCATCAGGGTGGGTCTGGGTTGATAACTGCACATTTCTGGCCAGAAATGTTTCAGCAGTGTTACATATGTAGTGCATATGTTACACTTGCTTTCTGTTACCAGCTGATACCCTACATTTGTATAGACATTGGATGGTGTGAGGTTGGGGAGTTGAGTGGGAGGGGGGGGGGGGGGAGGGTACGGTGGGAGTTGAGGGGGGGGGTTTCCTTTCCTGTTAGGTTTCCTTTTTTTTTCTTTTTTTTTTTTTTAAGCAGGACACAGTCCTCCTGTGTCTTCTCCAAGCTTCACATGTAAAATCCAACAATGTGAAGCACATAGCAGCCAGAAACTGTAATGCCACAGATCAGAGAAACTTCATTATCACCATCTTCATCGCCATACGATCAGAGCGTGAGACTTCACATCTGGAGCACAGGAGAGATTCTGTGATAAGTCCTCCTTCTAGCTTGTCCCACAAGCAGCCGGTGAGATTTACTCACAACAAAAAGGGTTAATGACATAATTTCCATGAAAACATGTATTCATTCTTTGTGAAGTGTTTAAATTGTGTTTTCACTTGACCTTAGGAGTGTTAGAGTGTATTGTAATGTCTGTACTCAGGTGTTTCCCTCTGTGATCCATCCCCTTCAGAGCTGAGACACTCAGGACTGAACACACGGCACAGTTTCTGTGACTGAGCCTCCAAAACACCTTCTTTGAAACCACTCATGATAGAAGGGCTTCATATTTGCAGCAGCACTACTACAGGTATTCAGTTTATTACAGGATGTGTTTGTTTCTTAGGACCAGCTCTGAGTGCACACTACCTAACATATACACCTTTCTGTTCATTACAAACCCACTACTCTGGATCATATGGCCAGTTGGCAGGAATGTTGCTGCAGGAAAACATCCCTGGAGATCACCATCATTGTCAGACTGACTGTGCCTCCTCTGTGCAGTGTCAAGATCCTCCCTAAATGAGTGTGTAAGTTAACATTTTCATTATTTTATTCCCTTTGACAAGACAAGTATCACTGATATTTACATTTACAACTACATATTCCTGTTTTCTGCTCTTCTTTTAAAGTCCTCAGCTATCCTGCTTCTGTGCTGCTTGCCACACATCAAACACTGGCCGGATGACAGGGAGGATCCACTCTGAAGTCACTGGACATGATGAGGATCATATGGGACTTTATAGTTTCACAGAAACGATGTGCTCTGTGATTACAGGTTTTAAATGGACATAATGACTGCCTCTCTCTGATCAACAGGCTAAAGGATTGTTGTCATTGTTAGTGCTCTGTACAATGTATGCTTATTTAGTATTTCATCACAGAGCAAACCTTTTTTTCTTTAACATTTTTTTATTTTTTTATTTGTGGGGATAGGTTAATTGATTAATCCAAATTGTCACTAGGTGTGAATGTGCGAGTGAATGTGAGTGTGAATGGTTGTCTGTCCCTGTGTGTTGGCCCTGTGACAGACTGGCGACCTGTCCAGGGTGTACCCCGCCTTTCGCCCTATGACAGCTGGGATAGGCTCCAGCGCCCCCCGCGACCCTGGAAAGGATAAGCGGAAGCGAATGGATGGATGGATGGATATTTTTATTTTGTTCTAATGTTGAATTAACTGTGGGGATTTTTTTTAAGTGGGCACTCGGGATGTCATATGACCAGAAATGTGGTAACTGGAATTCAACAGTATGGAAGAAAAAATCTGCTAAGAACAAAACACACACAAAACCCCCCAAGAAAATTCAAATTCATTCCATGTAATCCAATCTAAAACATTTTAAACTGCTGAACAGCAACACAAACAGCGTTAAAAAACAGTGTTAACAGAATGATTATGATGATTTTGTACCAAAGTTTCAGGTCACATGGCACACCTAGTGTGTAGTGTGGGGTATCAGCTGGTAAGTATAGGTTTTTTTTTTTCATATTTGTGTCCTTAGAGTTCAGATAGATAAAGCCTTGTGTATAATAATTAGTCATAACCACAACTCAAAGTCAGGGACTAACTAATTTTGGGACTTTGTGTCTGAGCCCAGGTTAAAACAATGTGTAAAAAAGCATTTAGTGGCATGGCTGAACAATGCTGTATTGATACTTATTTATCCATGTTCACAAAAAGGACTAATGTGTTTATTTGATTATTTGCATGTGTTAAACTGTGTCACCACCTTACGCTTTCATTTGACTTTACTCAAAAATCTCTATACAGTTCTCTTTTACCACTGTGTGGACTCTGTTTACATTAAAACATAAAGAAGAATGAGTAATAAAAAGATGTGTAGACAGATTAAGTAGACCGATAGAAACAGCTGTTCAGCCATGTTCTAAGAAACCAACACAATTTAAAGGTTCAGGATTGTGGTTTTAAAAGTTGAATTTTCATGTATTTCATATCTTGCTTATTATTTTTTATTTAGTTATTTAATTTAGTTATTTTTATTTATTCTACTAGTCCTTTTCAGAAAGAAGCTGTAAAATATGACTTAAGATCTTTATGTTATTTTCTATGACATACAAAACAAATTGATGTATGTAATACTATTAAACATGATATACACATGTGTATATGTCTGAAAAACATTATGCTGTATATTAAAGTTTGTATTTTCTCCAGAATTTTTGTTCATCTTTTAAGTTCATTTCAATTAGAAGAATTTGAACTTTTAATATTCATTCAGAGGTTTTCTGACTCTAAATTTTCTTTTGTCATTACTCATCTTTTTATTATTTACATTTTAAACATGTTTAGCTTTTTTCCAACTTCTTCTGTGTGAACATCAGCTTTCAAAAGTTCTGCACTTTTGTTTTCAGGTGAAAATTTCTGTATTTTCCAGCTCATTCAGAAATTTTAACTTAACATTCAGCAATTAATTCATTTCAGTCCATACATTCAGATTCAAGCATTCACACTGCAGTTTCTTCAGAAAATGCACTTTCTAGTTATTATTATCTAT